>NC_133770.1:178527620-178648665 GCF_003597395.2 Chelonoidis abingdonii | reverse complement strand
AAATTGGTTTAAATGTGTAGTGTACACCAGGCCTGAGACTCATAAAGGTGTGAGATCCCCGAGTGAACCTGCTAGAGTTTTCTGGGTTTTTCCTCCTGCAGAACTGAGAGAACCCACTAGAAAGGAGGAGAAAGGTGTTCTCCTTCCCTAAGCCCAGCTGTCACCCAGTTCCACTTCCTAGAAAATCTTCTGTGCTCCTCTATTGGTTGCACTAGTTGCAACTACGGGTAGAAAAGAGAGGGGAAAGCTCACATCATACATTTCCTTTGCTCCTGCATACCATGTTACGGCGATTTTAAAAAAACTAAGGAAATTCACTCACTAAAACCTTTGTTAAAGTAAAGTTAGCTGCAGGCACATACTGCGGTGTATTTGCATTACTTCTGAGAGAATTCTGCACAAAAAAATATTTTTTTTAATTCTCCATCAAAAAAATTAAAATTCTGCTCACAGTATTTTAACATTCTGAAAATTTTGTTTGTCAAAATAACACAATATAAAAATGCCAGTTTCAATTATTTTGGTAATTTATTTCAAAATACCTGTCAGCAAGTATTTCTGTAACAATACAGACACACAAAAATTCCCCCAGAAGTAGAGAGCTAAAGAAACCCCTATGACAACCCAGTTCCTGTTTCTCTGCCTCTTCTCCTTCCCCCGAGCCCAATCGTGGGCCCACCCTGCTAATAAACATAAATGTCCTCCAGCCCCAGAACCCAGCCATGGGGCCCCCCTTAGCCCAGACACACCGTACCCCTCAGAGCTCAGGGATCCAGAGGGAGAAACACTCGGTCCCAAGCTTGTGTTGAGTTTCCTGCGTGCAGCCACCTCCTTCCCTCAGGGCATGCGGGGAACTGCAGCTGCCAGGAACCTTCTAGCTCTCCTCCTCTTCCCCCAGCAGTGTCTTCTATGTGTGAGCTAGGCTCTGCTTGGTCCAGTGACCCCTAGTGGTGGCCAGAAGCTCTGCAGTCAATTTCTTTGGGGAAAAGGAAATTCTGCATGCACATTAATTTCTGCAAATTCTGTATTGTGCGGTGGCGCAGATTTCCCACAGGAATATTGCATACATATTGCTTAGAATACATAGAATTTTTTTAAAGTCCAATGTTGAGAAACTAAGAAATTCAGAGCTAAAGGTGAAATTCTCATTCAAGGAATCGAAACTACTTTAACTATCCCCATGTAGCAATGTCCTGAAAAAATCTGAAAAACATACTACCACATCCATCCATAATCCACAGTTTACTTTTATCATTCCCTCCAATCCACCCTCTGAGGGGAAAAAAAAAAACAAAAATAACCACCAACCAGACTGCTTCAGTCTCATAGCGGTTGATTTGCTTATACCTTTCCTAGCTATGCTGCGAGAATTTTATAAATTTCTGAATAGACAAATTCCATACTGAAAGCAGACTTTTCATTATGAGACACAGAGCTAGCAGATAATAAATATATATAAATATCACAGGCCATGAACATGCTATTAGAGCACTTGTGTGAAAAAAGCAAAAACTATTGTGATGACAAATTGTCACACCTAGTATGGGGGAGACATATGAATGAAACAATACTCTGCATGCAAAAAAACCGAAGATAGTGGGCTGGCATCATTAAGATGGGTGGAGTTAAGGTAACTGGTATCTTGCCTGAGAGGTACAACTTAATTCTGCATTCATTAGTTGTACAACATTTGAGGGCTTTTTGTTTTTTTCACACTCCCATTCTTGAAAAATAATAGTCTAACCTCTGATCTATGCAACCTTAACATCAGTTTAATTAAGTTGGGAGTGTGTAGGGAGTATAATTAAATAAATAAAGCTGATTTCCTGAATGTTTTCTTTTGTATCGCTTGCCACTATATAGTTTCATGAAGTTTGCTGCAGCTTTCAGTGCCACAAAAGTCAAAGAATCATAGAAGTATAGGACGAGAAGGGACCTCAATATTTTTTTGACTAATCATATGCTTTCTAGTATCTCCTTGCTGGATATGGGTCATGGGACATTAGTCATCAAATAAAGCACATCTTTTAAAACACAGGGTTGTAGAGCTGTGATGATCATGCAAATACACTGTGTATGTTTTATTTATTCGTTTGTGCATATGTAGCGATGAGCTATAACCAAATACTTACATCAGTTATATAATAACCAGTAGGGTTGCCAGTTTTGGTGGGACTTATTCCTGGAGGTTTCCTCACATGATATAATCTTTAATTAAAGATTAATCTTTAATTCCTTGGAGACTCCAGGACACTCCTGGAGGATTGGTAACCCTACTAACCAGTTAAACAGCTACCTACACTTATTATTTCTAAGCAGGATTTGCTGGAATGACTTGGGAAGTGCCACACTGCCATCTACTGGCTAAGCCTTTTTATATTTTCCCCATTGGTGACTTTTGTTTGAGTATGTGCACAGCTATGTAGTGTTGTTAAATAGGTTTTAAGGTTGGATCAGTCCAGATTAACCAGGCTCTTAATGGGTCAGCCAGACATTTAATAGGTACCCATTTCCTTGCTAAATATTTAAGTGTATTCCTTATATATAATTCACTACACTGTGCCTAAATAGTTTAAAGAAACACCGTAAAGTTGTGTCCAATAATTTTTAACCCACTATTGTAAGTAACACCAGAGATTACTAAAACTGAAAGAAATTAGAGGAAAAAAATATCTTCTGTTTATTTTGTGCATTTGACAGCATTTTGTTCATGGTCAGTTTACTATGTTATTTATGGGTGTTTTTTAAACGGGGGAGAGGAGAGAGAGCCATTTAAAAAAAAGAAAAACTAGGAGATGTGATTGTAAAGACATAAAAATTCGCAGCGGAGTCTGGGGCGGGTATCTCTGAATCTACTTTAACCTTTTTTTAAAAAAAATGTATCAGTCTCACTGCAAGTATATGTCTGCGTATGTATATAGGCATTGTGTTTTATTCTACACTGGGCCAAATTTTCAAAGTTAGATGCATTCCTATATCTGTAGTTATCTAAGTTATCTGTGCAACCCTAATTTGTGTTCATGTATTGAGTATGTGTGCATACATCAGGCATATGGAAATGTATGTGTATGCATACATTTGGGAAATTGTCCCCTAAACATATGTATTCTGCATAGGGAATAAGGATGCATCTATTTAGAGAGAAAGAGAGAGAGATCTTTTATAGTGTGAAGTCATTTTATATAGAACAGCTTCACTGTAGCCAGAATTGCAATTTGTACATTGACATAGTCTGCATATTTTTCCCTTTCACACTGCTATGAATAGAGTTAAATTATATGTAGATTCCATTGTTTATATACATTAAACAAATATGCACAGAGAAGCATTTGTATGTGTGTTTTTCTGTATTACAATACACAGTATCTTGCAATAGCATCAGGGACTAATGTTTTTGAACACTAAGGTTTAGCCATATAATTTCAATGTATGTCAGTCAGTTATACAGATGAACAATACACACGGCTGTTTGAATATTTAAACCTATGTGTTGTAGCTGATGTTGGGGGCAGTTACTGTTAGAGTGTATTTTGAATACGGTGTGTTTTGGTGATTTCTCAGAACAGACTCCAAAGGTGCAGAATAAAAGCAAAGAAGAATAGAATGATGATAAATATTTTAAGAGGCCCTGTGACGTGCTTTATTTTTTTCTGATGTCAGACTGCTGATCAGTGGATTCACAAATTCTAATGATGTAAGGGTTATTATAATGTAAGATTTCTGAAGGGGTGTTTTGTTAGTCATACTATTTGGCCTCCGGCATAGGCTGTTTTTAATGTTAGTTGTGTCACATGCATATATCTTCAAATCTGATCCTTGACATTAAACCACTGATATCACTGAAATAATAATTATACATATCTCTTATATAGAAAAATCATCGACAAATCTCAAAGCGCTTCACAATAATGTATTTATCCTCACAACGGCCCTGTGAGCAGGGAATGAGGACAGTTATGGGAAGTTTTGACTACTTAAACTGAGTACTTCCTCAAATATGTTTGACAAAACATGAGCTAAAACAGCATTCAAGTCATGCTGGAATGCTGTTCCAGAACCTTTTTGGGAGCTGTTGTTCTGGTACTTCTGCTAATTCTAGCTGCTTCCCAGCTTCCGTAGGAGGAGTGGGGCCCTGATGCCAGTGCCCCTCTGAAGAGAGCTGGTCTGGGCCAACCCCTTTCCCTCCCTGGCTGCAGAGCCTCCTCTGAGCCCTCAGGTGCTGACGCAGGGTTCAGGTGGGGGGCACTTGGCAGCAGATCAGCAAGGAGGGAGCTGGGGACACATGGGAAGGAGCTGGAAACCGGTAGCAGGGACACAGACATCAGAGTCCCTCTCACACACACACACACACACACACCAGGCACAGGTGCGGGGAGATGAGGATTGAAGGGGCTCTTCAGGGAGTTGTCCCACTGCTCCCCTGGGCCTCTCCCAGCTCCCTCACTGCACCTATATTCCTCCCAGTTCCCCCCACTAACTCTATCTTGCCCTTGTCCCCTCAGCTCCCTCCTGAGGCCTCCCACTGCTCCCCCCAGTAGGCACCTCAGCCCTCCCCCACTCAGAGCAAGCTTCCCCCATCTCTGGAGTTCCAGCACTACTTCATCTAAGACTCGAGCACAGGGCTAAAGTCACCATTTACATTGTCTATAGAAACAATCCTACATTCCACATATTGCTGCCAAAAAAAAATCCATAGACACACAAAAATCGTTATGCGTGTTTTCCTAAATAAGAAGAACTGTGGGTATGAGAAAACCTATGCCCACTTATGCTTACAACTGCTTCTTTTCCTCAAGTTCAAACAAAGTTCCCCCCATTAATTGGCTAATTCATCTCTCTCCTAATTCCTTTTAAAGTACATGCCAAGTTTAGATTTTCATTCTTTTTTGTTTGTTCGTTTTGTTTTGTTGTTTGTTTTTTTTTTGGTCAACTTCCTTGTGGGTCATTTAATGGTACCCTCTCTCTCTATCTCTGCCTTCCTATGGTAAAATTGGTGGTGGGGTGTATGTGACATGTTTGTTAGACGTTAGATAGTGAAGGGGGGTTAATTGCCAATTGTATTGTTCCTGTAATAAATCCAAAGGGAGTGTGTTCTAAAAGCGCCAGCTGTTATTCCAGACTTTGTGTAGTGTGAGTAAATATAAAATGTCTGGGCCTTCGAGACCTTTTAACCTTTTATCTCACTGATATTGGGAAGGTCATGTGTATCCTGCAAGCCACACTTTTACTGCATATTTAGGAATAAAGTTCAAGATCGTCCAAAAGCCTAGTCCATTTAGCATGATATTACTGAAAGGTTTCTTCCTTAAAGCTAATTTTTAAGGTTTCTGCTTAGATCTCGTTTTGGGTTATTAGAGCCTGGTTGACACTCGGCATATTAAGAACAGTAATGTGTAAATGATCTTAGGTGGTAGCTGTAATGTAACTTATAAGAAGTCAACAATATTGTATTCTTGAACCTGCCTCGTTACATTCAAACTTTTCAGTAATTTCCAAAGAATCCACCCACATCCCACCAGATGGGTGCACAGAAACAAAAACCCTCCGCAGCACTCCCACAGTTATGTGGGAGTTTTTTCTAATTAGAATGCTACATTATTTCCTGCATTGAATAAGGTTATTTCCCAGCCTTACTCCAAATACTCACTAATCTCTCATTTTTAGTTGCAGCCTGCTCTGGGAAATACCAAAGCAGGTCTATATTCCAGTGTGAGACCAAGTATGGAAGAGTTGGGAAAACCAGTATAGTGAAGAGGGCAACCTTCATAAAAAGTCTTTCCCTGTGCTGTATTTCTCTCTGACACAAGCCCTCCTCTTTCACCCTCTGCTATTCCAAAGAGAGGGAAGACTAATTAAACCAATCACTGAATGTTTCCCACCTACACTATCCAAAAGAACTCCTTGTACAGAATTAGCTCTAACCAGCTGTGTGAAACCCAACAATTTAATTGCAGCCAAAAAATGAAGTAAAAGTGCTGTTATAGTTTATTCCAGTTAGTCATGTTAATATAATTTATACCCTATATCCACATAAACACACACATCTCTGTGCTCAAAAGCTGGAGGATTTGCAAATAATTATTTTTTCCTCTCATTAATTTTTTTAATGTCCGTGCAAAGAGCTGGGAAGACAGCACTGGAAAATGAAGTAATTTATGGATGGAACAGATATAGAACAGGACAAGTGTAAGTTTCCCCCAGTGAAGAGTGGTCCAGTGGCTAGTTTGGTTCCCTGGAGCGAAGGACTCCAGGTTCATGGTCCATGCCTTCACCACAGGCTTCCTTTGTGATCTTAGGCAAGTCTCTTAGTCTCTCTGTGCCTCAGTTTCTTATCTGTAAAATGGAGATAATATTCTGTTCCTCACAAAGGTGTTGTGAGAACATTGCAGCTTGTGGGTTCATGTGAGTACCATAGATAGAAGATAGATAAATGCACAGATGCCACCTCCCTGACCTGGAGTGTCTCAGGAAGTGAGAAGACAGTTCAGTTTCCATGTTGATCAAGTCATTGGCCTGTGCTGACTGCCAATAAAGCATGACAATTGTAGTAATCCTTTCTGAGATGTGGGCATGTGTCTTTGGGAACTGGACTGAGACCAGCAAAGTCATATCACATCCTCCTGAGTACAGTCATCATATGGTGACAAGTTTTAGTCTCTAATCCCAGTCTGGTTTTGAACTGATGTCCTGAATTCTACAGATGTATCTTCTTTTCATAGTTCCTTGTTCGGGATTTTGAAGAATCTTACATATACAGATAACTTCTGGAAACCCCAGGCACTATTTTTTTCCTAATGGAAATTCCAAATATTACAGTCTTTAGTTCCAAAAGGGTGAATGGGGTTACCTGAGTCTGTGTCTATCTGAGGACATGAAAGTAAGGATATGGTCTATTTTCCAAAGTTTTACTCTTTAATTCAGCCTGAAGAGCACATTTTGGCTCATGTCATTTTTCAGAAATAGGATTTAGTAATATTAAAATGAGAGTGAAAGATGAGCAAAGAAAATCATGTGAGACTATGTAGGGACCAGATGACCAGGGGTTGTTAATCTGTTAGGGTTTTCACAGAAAAAAGAAATCTGTTTTACACTGAAATTAAACTTGATTTCATTCCTAACATACTTGCAGATCAGCCAAATACTGTAGTGGCCACAACAGCAGTGATTTGATCGGAAAATATTTGAATGGAGATCCTTACAGATATATGTATATGTGTGGTGTTTTTTTTAAGATATAAATCTGTCAGTCTACATGAGTTAAGGCAAGCCTCTGGTTTGGAAAAGGGAAGATGGCTAGTGTCTGTATTTTCTTAAGACAAACAATGCTACTAGTTTTTTTTTCTTTTTCTTTTTCTAATTTAATTTTGTAATATGTTGAGAGAGAATTTGAATCTGCATTGGGAAAAGCCCAGGCTTTTAATTAAATATGAAAGGGACATTTGGTTTAGCAACATTACTCCAGAGAGAGAGAGTGACTAAAACTTTACAAGTAGTATTACGTATTAAAATCCAGTTTAATCTCTGGCTCTATCCAGGCCCCTACTTTTCTGCAGAAAGAAAAAAGGGGAGTTTCTAATGCCCTAGATTTTGAAAAAGCCTGTTTATTGTAGGAGGATTCTTGACTATTTTTTCTTTTAAACAAATCCTTAACCTCCCCGCAGTGCCCGCCGGCGCCACCTGTATGGTGGTGACCAAGAGGATCTGCTGCCCTGCCCCACAGGGTGACTGGGCGACGAAACACCCTGTTGGGGATGCCAACTCTTTGGTGTTGAAAAACAACGTAAGTCGAGCCTTCGGGTTCGCAATGAGCCAAGCCTCCGGGTTCGCAGCAAACCGCCCTTCATTGCCTTTAGAATTGTGGCGATTCTCACAAGCGACCACCTACGTCGACAAAGCCACTCCAGGGCTGGAGGTGACAGTCGCTCTTCGGAAGTAAAGGACTGGCCCGGGAGAAACCAGACCTTGAAAAGATCAGCCTAAGTCTTCAGACGCTGTTGCTTAAGAAGGTTTTGAAAGTTTTTGTTACTCCTACATAGTGAGAAGCCTTTGTTGTATGTCCTGGTAATAAATGGTAGTCTTGTTCTATAATAAAGTAGGCACAAATGATCACAGAGTAGAACAATGTGAAGTTTTAAATGCATAACAAGCAGAAGATTTTTTTAAGTGTATTTATTTAAAGAGATTTCATTATAGGTCTGTGTATCTTGCTCAGGATTTTATGCATGTGCCCAAATTAATTTCTGGCAAACACACACATTTCTATAATAATTGATAGCTCATTGCATATCTTTGTCCTCAAAGTATGCCATCATCAATATTGACACAAAATGTTTCTTGTGAAATATTCTAGGGGCTTAAATGCCAGTCATGAAAGACAGAGAATGTGAATTTCTAGCAATAAATAGTGGTTTCTTGGGCTGCCTGGATTTTATTCTTACCTTTTATGTATGGTGAGTTTGTCAGATAAGATTCAGGACAATTAAAATTAAATCTAAATGTTTCCTTTTTTTTTTTTTTTTTAAGTATACACTTCAGTTTAATTATTAAGTAATGATCTGCACCACCAGAAATAAAACTAGCAAACAGTTTCTTCTTGAAAAGAAATGTTTGCCTTAAATATGCTTATACTAGTTTTATTTAGAAGACGATTAAATAAAGGCAACATGAACCTATCACGGTTGTTGAGTCAGTAGCTTTCACATACCCCCTCCCCGCTACCCTTGGGTAATCATTTTGTTTAACCATATAGAAATCTAACAATTCTGTATACAGTAGAACCTCAGAGTTAAGAACACTTTGGGAATGGAGCTTGTTCATAACTCTGAAATGTTTGTAACTCTGAACAAAACATTATGGTTGTTCTTTCAGAAGTTTACAACTGAACAGTGACTTAATACAGCTTGAAACTTTACTATGCAGAAGAAAAATGCTGCTTTCCCGTTATTTTTTTAGTAGTTTACATTTAACACAGTAGTGTACTGTATTTGCCTTTGTTTTTGTTTTTTTTTTGGTCTCTGCTGCTGCCTAATTGTGTACTTCCAGTTCCAAATGAGGTATCTGGTTGACTGGTCAGTTTGTAACTCTAATGTTCATAATTCTGAGGTTCTAGTGTATTCTATATTTCTGTTACCTATATGCTATTTATTGGATTATGGGTTTGATCCTTCAACGAGCTGAGTGCTTTCAACTCCCACTGACTTCAGTAAGAAGTAAGTGTGCGAATATGTTGGAGGATTACACCAAATATTATTTGTGTGCAGTTTGAGCTTTCATTCCATTTTTTATGTATTTGTGGGGTTTTGTCTCACTGTACAGTTTTTTGTGTGTGTGTGATTGAGGGAGGGGATATACACAAGAACGTGTTCTAAGTACTGTAATTATCTGCTGTGAGAGACATCAATATTAATGCCCCTCACTTCCTAAAAATGACGTGAAAATGAAATGAAAGTTTATTTTAATTCATATTGAATCAGAGAAGTCTGAATAAGCGTTGGTTCATCAGAACTCTTGTTGACTTCAATGACCGCTGGATTGGATCCAGATGATGAAGATATTTTATTGCTGTCATAAACATTGCTATGCTGACCATATTTTCGAGGATAAACTGAATTTAATTGCTTGTAGTCGTCATAATCCATAAACTATGCCCAGATCTATTGATGCAAGGTATTTTCCGATATTTATTGTTGGAATGGAAATAAAGCAGCATTTCTGGTTGGGGAAGAAACAGTTATTAAACGTATTTTAAAGTCTTTTATTGGTTGGGATAATCAGATTGTCCCATGTATTGTTGAATGAGGACACATTAAAACTTAAGGGAGCTATGATGTTCCACAGTGAACAGTTCACCCATGTGGGTTCTGTGGAGACTTTCAAGGCCAGCTGTTTCATGAGTTGAGAAAGTTTGGCATAACCCCATAAATGGGTTATTTTACAGATGTTTACTGAAACTAGACAGGGATGAATATAAATATAAGGCATGCAGTAAAATTAGGTAAGAGGAGAAATAAAACATAGTCATGAAAATGCCGTGGATGACAGTGACGCGACACAAATCATCATGCAGACTGTTTTGCTGTGTGAATGCACTTCATAGCTCAGGTTTGCAGCCCTCACCAGCAATCAGATTCCTCCTTTTATCACATAGAAGGGAGTGAGGAAAAGGATAGAGAAATTGATCCTTCCAGTACGCTGCATTTCTAATATCTGACTTCAAATAGAAAAGTTGTCAAAAGAAAGTCTTTAAATTTTGAGTGCTATTCACTGTGAAAATGCCAGTTCCTTTCAGATCCATAGTGGCTCACAGTATGTGAACGCCTTTTAGTGCTATGAAGTTACTTTCTCTCTCTTCTCCAAAAGCATGAGCATATTTATTATTTATTTACACACATCCCCAAAGACTGGATTTTGTTCAGTGTTTCATTCCCAAATAGTCTCTCATAATTAATGATCTAGAGAGACATTACTTGGGGCTGAATCATCTTCCTGTTAGGATGCCAACTTAGGATGTGTACTGTTACTGTATTCTCATAGTATTCAGCTAGTAACAGTGCAGAATACATTAGGGTGTATTTTACAATATATACAAATGTATTATTTGAATAAAATTATGAATAGGCAAATTCACAAAAGCAAGGCATCCCCATTGTCATTCATTAATCTTGCTTTGGTATTCGAACACATAGGTTCCTCTGTATATGATTTATCTAGGCATTTACCTTACACTCGTCAGTTTTATCTGAGTACCTGTTATACTGCATTCTTCACTGTGTTATCTGAGAGTTGTAAAGAGTGCTACCCCCAGCTACCTCCATATTTTGGAGGCACTCCATATTTTGTATAGTTTTTGCTATACCCTGCTGCACAGCCAAGTGATTATTTTGTTCCATATTTTATATTCAGTGGATTGAAGCCTACCGTAAGCTGCTCCCTTTTCCCAGATGGGACTGGTCACTTAGTGACAGCTTGCCTATAACGTGTTGTGGGTTTCTGAAGGAATTGAGCTGCTCTCTGAAGGCAGGCTTCACCCAGCTTCAGCTCTTTCATACAAAAATGAGAGAGAAGAGGGAGGGTGGTAACGTAGCAAATAGGAACAAAGAGGAGAGATATGGAAAGTGAAGAAGGACTGAAGAGAATGGAGAGATCTTAAAGGGGCAAAGAGTTTTCTCTGTAGGTGGATCTTCTCCCTGTGCAGATGTGCATCAAATTTAAACTTCTCATTCTTGCTGCTGAGGCCCAGCTTCACTCGGTCCCTGTTTATATGACATGCTACTTGGTCTTGTTTTAAAGATTATCCTCCTTCACATCATCAGTGGATGCCCCTTTTTCTCATAAGTGTAGTTTGACTTCTGTATTTTCGGGAGGCAGCACCAGTCAGGCCAGTGGGGCTGCATATGCCAGGGGAAATTCCATGCCTGTCCCAGGCTTGCAGTACGGGGGTGGGCAATGCCCTTGCCCCATCCTTCCTCCAAACTGCGACCATGTTTTTTCTCCCTCTAGCAGACAAACTCCAGAACCTCTGCCCCATGCTGTCCTTTATGCTTTAAAGAAACTCCCAAAACCTATTTGTTAAGCCGCCACCTTTCAGTTTTAGGAATTTTTTTTATAACTCTCATCACTGTAGTACCTACAGACTTGTGCCAAAAAGCCTACAAGATGTGAAGGAAGGAAATGTAACTAGCAAATAATAAGAATAAAGGAGCTGAACCATCAGGATCGACACATGCTTTTTACTGTGTGACCATACAATCTCGTCTCCTTATCTCTCTGCTGCTCTTCTTTCTCTAGTTCACCCTCATTTGTTGCATCATGTTAGATTTAATTTGGAGCAGAGGCCGTATCTCTGTTTGTGAGGATGCTAGCACATTTCTGGGTGCTTAAAAAAGAAATACTTCTCCATTTCCAGCCTCTATTTCTATGAAACAATCAATGTTTCAGGGTAAAAGTCACTAATGTCCTACTTCACTGTGTATGGATATTACTTACGACTGTTCAGGTACAATAGTTGAGCGATTTATTTGTTGTTACTGCAAAAGGTCTGATTCAAGCATTAAATGGGTATTATGTAATTCAGCATCTGATTGCCTCTTGAAGGTTATAGCTGCTTAGGTGTCCTGTATAACTACGTAAATATAATACTTAGCACAGGGGTCGGCAACCTATGGCATGCATGCCAAAGATGGCACACAAGCCAATTTTTAATGGCATGTTGGAGACTGCCGGGACTCCAGCATGCCACTAAAAATCCTGCCCAACCCAGCGCGCTCTCCTCTGCCTGCCACTTCCCCCGCGGGGGCAGGGAGCAGAAGCATAGCCGTGCGCACGGGGTGAGCAAATGGCCCCACTCTCCCGGCACTGCAAGCCGCGGGGTCCGCGCTCCCAGGCTGGAACACGGGGCCGAGCATAGCAAGCTGCTGGGCCCTCCCTGGAGCCCTGCCACTGCGCGCAGCGCTCTGGGGGTTGGGGCTGCGCGCTCCCGCAGGGAGGCAGACATGCTCCCCGCTCAAACGGAGGGGTGGGGCTGTGTGCTCCCACGGAGCAGCGTATCTAGCTCTGTGTGGAGCTCATGGTAAGGGGCCCAGGGGTGGGGGCAGTTAGGGGACAGGGAGCAGAGTGGGTTGGATGGTGGGGTGGGATCCCAGGGAGGTGGTTAGGGGCAGGGGGGATTGGATGGGGCATGGGAGTCCCGGGGTTTGTGAGGGGGCAGGGGGTGAAATAGGGGTCAGGGAGTCAGGGGACCGGAGCAAGGAGGGTCCGGTGTGGGAGTATAGGGTGGGTCTCTGGAGGGGGTGGCGGGACAGAGTTGGGGGGTTGGATGACTTGGAGTTCTGGGGGTCCTGTCAGAGGCAGGGGTGTGAGAGGGGTTGGGGCAGGAAGAGTGGGGGGGGTTGGATGGGTTTGAGTTCTGGGGTCCTGTCAGGGGCAGGGATGTTTGGATAGCATGGATCCCGGGGTCTGACTGGGACGGGGGGTGGATAAGGGTCAGGGCAGTCAGGGGACAGGTAGGAGGTAGAGTCCAGTCTGGGACAAGGAACAGGGAGGCTTAGATAGGGGGTGGGGTCCTGGGGGCAGTTGGGGCAGGGTCCCAGGAGGGGTAGTCAGGGGACAAGGAGCAGCAGGTTGAGAGTTTTAGGGGGCAGTCACCCAGCACTCTCCTCTGAGCCCTGACCCCGACCCCCCCACCACATACACACACCACACCCTCTGCCCTGACCCGCACCCTCCCAGCCCCTGCCCTGAGCCCCTGTACTTCCTCATACCCAGCCCTACTTGACTCTCTTCATCCCCCCGCAACCTTTGCCCTGACTCTGGCACCCCTACCCATACCCAGCGCCCCCTTGCCCTGACACCTACACCCCCTCAACATACCGGGCCCAGCCTGACTCCAGCCCTCTGGGTCCTGGCTGCCAGCCCCGCACAGCCACGTGGTTCTGGGGTTCTGGCTGATGGACCCTTGCCAGCCGGGGTCCCCAGCCCGCAGGCACGCTCAGCCCGCTGCCAGCCTAGGTCAACAGAACCCCAGACTAGCAGCGGCTGAGCGGGCTGGCAGTGTAAGATCAACATTTTAATTTTATTTTAATTGAATTCTTAAACATGTTGAAAACCCGTTATTTACAATACAACACTAGTTTAATTATATAATAATAGCTATAGAGAGAGACCTTCTAAAAAACGTTAAAATGTATTACCAGCACGTGAAACCTTAAATTAGAGTGAATAAATGAAGACTCGGCACACCGCTTCTGAAAGGTTGCCGACCCCTGACTCAGCACTTAAATAGCAAGTCTGGACTTGTTAGCCTGTTTACTTTCTTTCAGATCATTACACCTAGAAATTGGGAGAAAAACATTTTGGAGTAGTTCTTTTTAATGATAGTTTGTCCTACCTCTTGCAAGAAAGCTTTAAACAGTTTTTTTGGCTCCAAATGCCTGTATGTGCTTCTGGCAAGGAAGCCAGCATTTGTAGCACTCAGCCTCAGCTACTAAAAACTTACAAGGGTTCTATTCTAACTCCTCTGCTTCTGGCTCTCCTTCACTTCTGTTTCCATTCCCACAGAAACAGAAATGGAATCACCGGAAACAAGGAAAGGGTCTTCCAGATTGTAAATGTTTCAGAAGTATTCTATTAAATTGGCATAACTTATGTATGCAAGTGCCCACTCACACCTCTTCTGATAACATTTGGTTTTAGCTCAGGGATGTTTTTATTTGCTTAGCAAAGAAATACAAGTCTGTATTTTTTAAACATATTTAACATCAACACAAACTGAAACTTGGCAAATCACTGAACAGTCTCTGCTGAACTTCTGGCTTGCTGCTTTTGGCCATGTTAGTGTGTGTTAAACTTAATGTGTATATCCTTCTTTTCATGTCAGAAATGGATATTAGGTATTTAGAAAATTATTGCTTTCATCCAGTGAATACAGAATTACATTAAACAGACTTACAGAAATTGTGAGTAATATTCATTCTGAACATATATTTGTGCACAGTATATCTAATTTCAGGGAGGGAAAATAATACTTTGAATTATTATTACTTTTTTAGAAACAAATATGCAATGATAAAATCCATTGTCACATATGTTTTATATAAACATTTGGCAAATACAATGAAATAGGAGAGATACTGGGTATAAGTTATAAATAACTGTCTCTGGATCTTAAAAGTAAATAGATTATTCTTACGTGTCTTAGTAATTAGTTCATATATCAACTTTCATTGTACATTACTGTTGTGTGTGTGGGAGAGAAGGAGAGAGATTTTTAATAAAAGAAAATTAGATTCTACATTAAATTTTGGGGGGATAATCTTTTTTATAGGAATTTTTTTTATATGAGACTTGGGGCCAAATTCACCAGTGCCATATGCAGTTTCAAGTGAACTGGCTTCAGAGTTTTCCCTTTCAATTAAGTTTTAATTGTATGATTCCTCTGATATAAATATCAGTTCTGGAATTATCTGTGGAGTCTCCTACAACTAGCAGAATAGACAAACCTGATTTTTTTAATGTAAAAAAAATAGTAAAAATCTATTTTTAAATACACACCCTCATAAGGTCTTTTTGTACATCATAAAGAGGCATAAAAGGACATAAATTAAATGACCTTAGATTCTAGTACCAAGAGGAGGCTATCCTGCTTTTCCCACTTTTGCTGCACATTTACTGTAGGGTTAAAAAGAAAAGGATTAAACGTTTTTGCATTTGAATGCAGAAAGAAGTGTTTGAATATGTTAAACCATCTGTTACTCATCAATTAATTTCAGCTCATCATCTGCAATTCATAGAAAAGATTGTTATCCCTCATAAGATGGCATTTTTCAGCAAAACAATTTCAGGAAATTGTTTTTAAAAATACAAAATCAGGAGAGCCAAAGGAAGTTATTTTCTTCTTCAAGTGCTTGCTCATGTTGATTCCATTCTAGGTGTGTGCGCACCAATGTGCACAGTTGTAAGAGATTTTTGCCTTAATGGTATCTGTAGGATCAGCTGTAGCGCCCTCTTGAGTGCCATGCTCATGCGTTGGTATATTAGATGCCGCCGGCTCTACACCCTCTCAGTTCCTTCTTACTGCCGGTGACGGTTGGTCGGAGCACTATGTCTTGCATCACAAGAATGTTAGTGGTTCTTACAGCCCATTGGTCTGTCTCCTTTGTTAGTTGATAGGTACTTAGTCAGACCTTTAATTTAAGAGTTAGAGTAGTTATTTAGGAGTAAAACTCCCAGCTGGGACTTCGCCTCAGAGCAGGACATGCCCTGTCCCTGTAGGGATATTAAAGAAGGTACTAACAGTGAATCTCCCAAGTGACAGTGACCCCCCAGTTTCACCAAGTACAAAAATCTTTTAGTTCTTTTGTTAAAATTTGTAAACTCGTATCTGCAGAAAACATTGATTGTCTCTGTCCTGTGAAAGATACTCTATTACTTTGTAAAATTTACAAACAAGTTAATTGACTTTGTTCTTGAAGTGAACACTATGTTACCACCCTTGCTGTGAGCCTTAAGCCGTTAGTTGACTCTACCTAAGATATGGAATGTATCTTGATGAATGCTTGAGGTACGTGAATGGTTAGGGAGGTGCCAGCCTAGAAAGGATCCATCAGCTGAAGTATGTGTCAAGTGGACCACGAGACAACCCCCGGAGGGTAAACTGGGATCCAACCCAAACGCCTGGAAGGAATGTGCCACTTTGAACAGTGTGGAGCCACCAGGAATGTGCCATCTGCTGATTGAGTCAGCAAAAGCAGGATAAAACAACTCCCATAGACTAACATAGGAATTAATTCCTATAAGAATGAACTCCAAAAACTGAGGACTTTGAGTCTCTGGTTCTGCTGCCAGCCTCCAGGAGCATCGGGTGCATCTGACACAGACTCGGCTCCATCCTCATGACCAAGATACCTGGCCAGTAACTGGACATAAGCAACTTCTAGGCTGTTTACTATAACACCTATACAGAACCTTAATGAATGATTGTGTGAATGAATGAATATATATGTGTGTGTGTGTGTGTGTGTATAAGGAATAAGTAGTTAAACAACGTTGTTTATTTTATCTTTTGCTTTATATTTACAATAAATGTGGCATCTTTGCCTTACCCCTCTTAATAAGATCCTGCTGGTTTTTATTATATTGGTATAACATCCCCAGGCTTTAAGCCATGCTCATCGTGCTGCAGGCCAATATCCATTAGTCCCCACCAAGAACAGTGGCGGATTGACTGTGAAACAAACTGTGTGGTGGCACGGGGCCCCAGAATGCAGGACAAATCTGACAAATGGCTGAATATAATAAGCGTTGCAAGTCGTGAAGCGGTCCAGGCTTTCTGCTTTCAGTGAACTTATTCTGTGAACTGTGCTCTAAATGTGGTTTTTCGAAATAGTCTAGCAAAGAATTTTGCTTCGCCATTTTTTCTCTGTCTCGGCAATAGCATAACAGCAACTAAGGGAAATCGTCATTTGCCAAGCAAAGTCTGTCTGCTTGACCAACTATCCAATTGAACAAAAGCACCCTCCCCCACACTTTTCAACAATGCCCGTGATTTGTCACTAGTATGTAATGGTTCAAATTCCTGTTTTTACAGGGTCTGATAAAAATGCAGGATTAACTGCATTAAACCTAATTGGGTGGTCCCAAGCCCACCTGTGGCTATGCCCCTGCTCTTTCATACATTTTTCATCTACCTAAAATCAAAGTCAGTTTTTTAGCAGTAATGAAGCAACACAATGAGTCTGGCAGTCAAAAAGACAAAGAAGACAAAGCTAAGTAAAAAGACAGTTTGTCACTTATTTTAAAAAGCTTGAAATATTGAATAGTGGACATTCATCACAAAGTATGGACATGGAAACATCTGAATTATCTGATCACTTGCTGAGTTGTGGGGATACCACAACAACTGCAAAAGTTGAACAAGTGGACTCCGAAGTGACAATGGAACTAGAAAATATTGGTGATTTTGTCAAAGTAAGAAAAGAAACTTACCCTGAAGACATTGCATTATGGCCAAAATTTGTTTAATTGGATATGATAGAATATTTCTTAGTAAATAAACCAAAAAATGTAGGTAATGTGGAAAATTTGAGAAGAGAGTATGAGTTTTCAGGACGAAAGCAATTTAAAGGTCTTCATGAGTCCTATTTTCTGAAGATGCAGAAAAATGGTACGACAGAAGTGAGAATTTGGTTGATTTTTTTCCGGAAACCATTAAGGCAGTCTGTTATGTTTGCAGATTATTCCCTGACCATAGTAAAGGAAAACAAGCATTTGTTAATGGCACTCTAATTGGAGAAATGTTGCAAGACATATTGCTGATCATGAAACTTCCAAAGCTCATATTAATGCTATGTGTAAATTCGTTCAAAGGTGTAAATTATCTGGAAGAATTGATTCTGTGTTATAGGCTCAGTTTGAAAAGGAGTGTTCTTATTGGAGGAAAGTGCTGAGACATGTTGTTGCCACGGTCAAACTGCTGTCTTCTTTGGGACTACCTGTAAGAAGATATGATAAGTCATTGTCAAATAAAAAGGTAATTTTTTAACCTGCCTTGAATATTTTAGTGAATTTGATGATTTTCTCAAAGAACATTTGAAAAATTATCAGTATTATGGCTCAGGGAAGACCAGCTTTTTAACGCACAAAACCTACAATGAATTCATCACTATAATGGCAGAGCAGCTCAGAAACCAATTCACTGATGAAGTAAAGGATGCCAAGTAGTATTCCGTAGTCAGTGATTCAAAACCAGATGTGAGACATGTAGACCAATTAACATTAATTTTAAGATATGTGAGTGGCAATGGTGAGATTGTAGAGCAATTTCTTTGTTTTATCCCGCTAAAATTCCCCAGTTCTGAATGTCTAGAGACAACTGTTTTAGAAATCATTGCAAATTTAGCTTTGGACATCAAAAGTTGTTGTGGCCGGAGCTTTGATAATGCCGCAAATATGGCAGGAAAATATTCAGGTCTACAGGCAAGACTGAGCAATGCAAGCACTTCTGCTTTATTCATACCATTTTCCAGCCATTCCTTAAATTTAATCTGCAATGCTGCAGCCAAATCTTGTGCAGGATCTACACATTTTTTTTGCTTAGTTCAAAACGTGTATGCCTTTTTTCGGTTTCCACACATCAGTGGAGTATGCTACAATCACGCTTAGAGCAGACAAATTAAAAAACATTTGATAGTTGAAAGAATTTGTGACACCAGGTGGTCTGCTTGTGCACGTGCTGTTTTGGCTTTGAAAATGAGCTATGATGATATAAAGAAAACCTTATTAAACATAGCCACATCAAATTCTGAAAAACAGCGTGCGAAAACTGAAGCAAAATCCTTAGCAGAAAAGTTTGAAAAATACAATACTGCTGTTTTTACTCTTTTGTGGAACTGTTTACTTCAAAGAATTAATGCCATCAGCAAATTGCTGCAAAAGGTTGATACAAATTTATTGAATGCTGCATAATTGTTAGCTTCGGTTAAAAGTTTGTCATGGAAGTTCAAAATGACTATAGCTCTGTGGAAGCAGAGGCACTGACATTAACAGAAAATATAGGTTTCTTTGCTATATCTGGTGAGAAGCGTAAAAAAAGGAAGTTATTTTTCGGTGAAACTAGAGACAATGAAATCAGTTTAAAAGGGAAAGAGAAGATCATTGTTGAGACCATCACTGTTATTTGTGACACAATAATAGTGCAATTGCAGAGTAGAGGTGAATCTCTAAAGAAAACTGTTAATTTATTTTGCGTCTTTTTTGACAGAAGTATGGACAAAAATGCAAAAAATCACTACAGTAAGAAATTAAGTGAATTCTGCTGAGAGAACATAGACACAAATCTTTTTGAAGATGAAGTGAAACATTTAATTTATTTTATTGAAAATGATGAGGTCTGTGCTTCAAGATCACCAGTTGATTTGTGTAGACTTTTACGTGACGGTTTGCAGTCAATCCTTTCAAATCTAGAAACCATTCTGAAAATATTTTTAACGATACCTGTCACAAATGCTTCTGGTGAACCTTCTTTTTCTGTATTGAAACAAGTTAAAAATTATTTACGAAATACAGTGAGTCGGGAACATTTGACAAGTTCATCAATATTGACAATTGAAAGTGCCTCTTTACAAAATATTACTTACGATAACTTACATGACGATTTTGTAAAGAAAAGTGTAGAAACAAAGCTATCTGAATTTTTTTTTTTCAAATTGAGTAAGTTTCTTCACAGGAAGTTAACTTTTATTTTTCCATTCATGCATCATCTATACTTTTTCTATTTACACATTTTTCACGTTAGCGTAATGCAAATATAAGCTTTCATCTAGACCATAAGTTCTCAAACTGTGGTCCAAGAACTCCATTCAGGTGGATTGAGGAAAGGTTATTAACGTTTGTTTTTTTTAATAACGCGCTCTTATCCAAAGCACTTTACGATAGTTAGCTAATGATACAAACAACATTTGGAAAGATCGCTAAGTGGTCCACCAAGACCCTCAGCAATTTTCAAGCGGTCTGTGAAAAAAAAGTTAGACTACAAAAACAGTCAAGGTACCTCACTTTATTTTCATTTACTTCATGCTACTTAAATATAAGAGGAGGATGAAGAAAAAAAGAATGAAAAATGGGTGAGGGAGATAAGAGAGAATGTTCTTTTTCTTGGCTGGGTCCTGAAGGGAGTGAAAATGAAGCTGCGCACAGGGCCCCACTAACTCTAAATCCACCACTGCCCATAAGAACTGTTTGGGGGAGTCCATAGAAAGGATCTGCAAAACTTTCACCCTCAGACTCAGAAGGAGCACGATATCTGCTTGGGGATCCTCCTCATGGAGGCTGCGTTTCATCCTACCTGAGAGCCCCCTCGATCAGACTCCACACACGGCACCTCTGTGGCAGTGCGCAGCACATCACCAGCCGCGGAACCCGTATGGCAGCGTTCCCCCTCCCTGGTGCCTAAGAAGCAGTTGAAGTCAACAGGCCCATCGGCACCACAGAAAAAGGGGGCTTCAGGCAAAGATCTATGTCAGGCCACATGCCTTCCCGGGAGCTGCTTGGGAGTACTGCTGCAGTCGGACCCCCTAGCCCAGCCAGGGATCCTCCTCCGACTCCGGGGAGTAGTATGGGTCCCAGCCATTAGTAGAGTCATCTATGCCCGAAGCGGGCCCAGCAGCCAAAGAGCAAGTAGGCCGACCAGCACTGAAGATGCTAAGCTGGGCGACGGAACTGGCCAAGGCGCTAAACGTCAGGAGGGCGGTAGCCTTCTACATTGAAAGGACCAAGCCATTCCGCAAGTTGGCGCAATTGTTTGTCATGGTGGCCAACAGGATGAAAGGTTGTCCAGTGTCTGCTCAAAGAATTTATTCTTGGATCACTGCCTGCATTCGCTGCTGTTACAATCAGGCAATGATGTTACCTCCAGCAATTGTAATGACCCAGTCAACCAGGACACCTAGTTGGCAGCTTTCCTAGCCCAAGTGGCCGTCCAGGTCACCTGTAGGGTGACCGCCTGGTTGTCCGCCCATATGTTCACATCCCCATTATATACTTGTCCCAGGCCTGCTGGGTGATGCTGGCTTCAATAGAGCATTACTGCAAGCTGCTAGACTGTGAACTCCAAACCCACCTCCGAGGATACTGCTTGTGAGTCACCTAGAATGGAATCAGTGTAAGAGCACTTGAAGAATTAAAAACAGTTACCTACCTTTTCGCAGCTGTTCTTCGAGACGTTTTGCTCATGTCCATTCCGTTACCCATCGTCCTATCCATCTGTCGAAGGTGCCGGCAAGAAGGAACTGAGGGGGCATAGGGTCAGCAGCGCCTAATATACCAATGCATGAGCACGGGATTCAAGAGGGCGCTACAGCCAACCCTACGGATACCGCTAAGGCAAAAATCTCCAAACGACTGTGTACGTGAGCGCGCATATGCCTAGAATGGAATGGACATGAGCAACACATCTCGAAGAACAACAGTTACAAAAAGGTAGGTAACTGTTAGTTTTTTTCTTATGGCATGTTTCATATTTCTACATTGTTCTGCTCCTGTCCTCATTTAGTTAGTTGTCTTGACTAATAAAATGACCCAGAGTTGATAATTCATGTATTTCCCTTCCCTGTCTGCCCTCCCCTCTACTTGCCTATGCTTCAGAAATAACCATGTTTTAACACAACTGTAATAAGTGCCTATTGTAATAAGGTTCCTTTTTGCCTGTGTGGACAGAAAGGAAACATTCTAACCATGTCTGGGAGTTATTTTTTAAATGCAATTTGTTTATTAATTAAGTAAAATATAAAGCAAATGTACCCATGTGTCTCAGATTTGATTACTTGCATTATTCCATAAGCAAATGGTTAGTTGCTTGGGGTGAGTTGATGTTGGGTTTTGGTTTTAAATTCCAGACGTGCCATCTACAGTAAATCTTAATATTCAAACCACGCATGAATAACAAGAAGTAACATTTACAGGGAGAGAAACTTAATGGTTATTTCAAGTTATTTGATAGTCTTTGCTTTATTTTTCTTAATTTTAACAATACAGTTTTAAAATGCTGTCTTATAAGGGAGTTTGGGGGAAAGGGGTTCCTTACCAGCAGTAGCTTGTTCTCCATAAATACTGGCTCCACAGAGCCCTGCTGTAGGTGCTGGACACACAGTCCTGTGGCCACAGAACCTCTTTGAGCAGTAGTTACCAGCTGGGGTAAAACACATGTCCCTCAAGCTCATGGAGCCAATCTTTCCTTTTCACATTCATGTTAGTTTTACATGTAGTTGTAAATAGTCCATGGGTAGTTTAATAGTTATAGTATAAACTCAGAAGTCTGAGTTTGTTTGGAATGTCTGTTTCTGGGTCACTTTCAAAGTTGGCAGATCTGCTTGGGAAAATGCCATATGTTCCTCTTACATCGCTATGATCCTCACATCAGAGAAGAATGAAGAATACTTTCCATGTGTTAGGGAAGGGCACTCAGCCCAAGGCTGTGATGCCTTCAAGGCTTTGCCAAAAGGGCCCAGAAGAATTGAAAGACACTTCTCTCACACCATCTCCTCCATAGGGCTCTGGTAGTGCATGAGTTTGTATGCTTTCTCCCAGGAAGATCTCTCCACACATCAGTAATGTGGCCAGTAAACCCCTCTCAGTAGCAAACCCCGATACAAAATCCCAAACTGAAAAGGGCAAATGAACCCTGTACACACATGCTGTTAGCTTGCTCTCCCTGCTGTTTATTGAATCCTCATATCCTTTCCACGAATGATTCCCTCTAAGTCTGGATGTCCTGTTTGTGTCCCTAGAGATTTTTATTTCCCTTACCTTTCTATAGCAGTGCTGGTAACACCCAGAAATTGATGAGTCCCTCTCTCACGGTCTTAAACAGGAGCAAAACATCTTTGAGTGCATTTGCATTAATTTAGCTGGAGATGGGATGGAAAATAAAGAACGCTGGGGGATGCTGCAGGCAGGGAGATAGGCAATAAAAGAAATTAATCAGTGGGGAAAAGATATTTTCTTGTACTCCATTAAGTTTCCCAGGTACGGCTCTTAAAGGTATGATTTTGCTCTGAAAAGTGACTAAAAATGGCACTGTGCAGGTCTGTGTTTGTCAGCAGACTCAGTGGTTTCCATAAAAATACACTCAGCTTACAAGTGAGATGTCTAATTTCCAACTCTGCAGTTTTGTCTCAAATCTGAGAGTCAAGCTGGGTAAATTTTTTTTCTCTCATATCAGCAGCAATAAGAGAGATTCTGCAGTCAAGTTATATTGTCTGTGACACCTGTGATGTTTTGCACAATTATTTCCTAAGTTCCAGTCAGTTACAACTCTAATGAACAATAGAATCCAGTTCACCCTCTCAGTTGTATTGGCTCTGCAGAACTAAGAGAGTTAAAATGTTGTAATTACTAAAGTTAATGGCCATTTTGAATATACACAGGACTGTTGAGTAAGGTGCCATTTTTAAAGTAGTCACTTTTCAGAGAATTGCACCGTAAAGTGACTTTGGCAAATTTGGAATTAGAAACGTAATCATCTGACTTTCAGGTCCACAGTCTCACTAAACAAAACGTCTCTTCCTTGGAGTGGGTAGGGAGTTAAGGATATTGTTGACACCTTAAACAGGTTTTCTGAATTTCTAGTTTTCAGAGTATTAAAAACTACAGCATTCTACTAATGTTGTTTTCAGTGACAATATATTTTTATAATTAACGCTCTTTTAAGAGACTTTTCTTCTAGAATTCTATTATTCTTGAGAAAAATTTATCCCACTAAACCTTTTTTATAGCTGTGAAACTTTCCACACTAGGTTCTCCTCTTATCACTGCAGCCAGCTGTGATTGAGGGAGAGATCAGTGTTCAAGTGAACCAGGAATAGTAGGAAAGTTTCTTGCCTTTTTTCTGCTACACCCAAATGATCTGTGAATGGTTTGGGAGTTATAGGAAGGAGAGATTCAATCAGTGCTTACTGTTCAGCAACTTTCTTTCCTTTTCTTACTGTCAATTTTGCCCATTGATAAAAGTCCATTTTACCCCAGCCCCATACTACTTATCTTACAGCACTTGCCAAATCTGCTGGTGTGAGGGAAAAATCAAGTATGGTTTCATACTATCTTATATCTGATCTATCCTCTGTCAGGGACTATATTTTGCATGTGCAAGGGAAAGAACTTGATGCTGTAGATATTTTTCATCTCTAACTACTGTGGTCATTCTTACTGATTTTGTTTTTTCATTGATTAAACTGTTTCAAGATAATATATTCCTCACACAAACTAACTACAAATATTTGGGGGTAAGGATAAAATAATCCTGTGTAATCACACTGAATGGTGGCCCAGTTCTATATTGTAAACTGTCTGGGTAGAGAGGCTGTCACCATACTTGTTGATAAAGTGCATAGCACATTATTGGCACTATATAAATATTTAAACATCAAGTAATTCATTCAGATCTGAAGTGTATCTCTCCATCACTTTGGTCTTCTGTTTCCACAGATACTTTCATAAATGTTTTTTATTCTATAACTTTTCTTGGAGGACTAAAGTGTAAATTATACCACCAGTTATACAAAGGGTAAGAAAAAAAAACTGAAGGGAGGTTTGTGGAGCAAATTGTAGGACTTTCTAGGCAAACATCGCTTGTGGTAAATGAACTGTGATGAAAATACTGTGACATTGACCTCTGTACATTGGCTTCCAGCCAGTTACCAAAAGACTAAATGTCTCATTGTGTATAAATTACAAACATGCTTGGTGAAGAAAGAGCACAGTAAATAGCCATTTAACTCTTACATGCTTTGTGAGAATCAGTGTGCGGTAATAACATAACACTAGTCAAACATTTTCATTAGAATCGGCGCCAACAGAATATCTTTGTAAAAGAAATTATTGGGACCTTAGCAATTAATGAATTAAAACTGAAATGTTTAAACACTCTCTTGCAGTCCTGCTGGTATATTGGGGGGAGGTGAGCATCTTAATTTTTCTGCAACTATAAAAGGAATTTGTGTCTGTTCTATCTAAAGTGTATGTGATCAGGGGATGTACAAAGCTTTAATCATCTTATTGGAAGTTCAAGGCTAACAGTGGTTGAAGAGCTGAGGTTTAGAAGTTTAACCCAAAATACTCTGCAGTAAATTCTGGAACTACAAGAAAATCATACAAAGTGCAGGCAGATTATTGAAGATGCAGTGGCATAGTGTTTAGGGCTGAGTGCACACTGTGTGTGTCTATGTTTATTGGGAAAATGAGTCAACGTGTATGTCTTTAATGGAGATTTTCATATATCCAAGTCAACCATTCCAACAGTGGATAACATAACCTCTTAGCACAAGTGAATAGAAAACAACTACATTGACATTCTCCTCCTGCAAAGAAGCCTGCCCTGCCTGAACACACTATTTCACTCCCAAGCTCTAACAGGTAGAAGAGCTCTGCTTAGCAGAAACACTGTTTAACTTCTTAGTGAAATTTTTGTTTAAGCTTTAATTTATAGCTTTCCTTATTCCCCAAGATAGTAGAGGGGGAATACTGAATCTTAGGTCTTGTATACATTGGGTATTTTCCTGAGTTGCTAGCCACCACAATAGCACCACCAGTACAAATCCCTAGTGTAAGCAAAGGAAGCTGCAGCATGCCACAGTGGCACTCTTCTGGGGTGCCAATGAAAATCACAACTTCCCATCTCTACATAAGAGGTTTTCACCAGTGCAGTTACAACCATGGCTGGTCAGTGAGTACTGGAAACAAAATATGCTCCACATGGCCAAAACCTTAGATCAGTGTTTCCCAAACTTGGGATGCCACTTGTTTAGGGAAAGCCCCTGGCGGGCCGGGCCAGTTTGTTTACCTGCCAAGTCCGCAGGTCTGGCTGATCGCGGCTCCCACTGGCCACAGTTCGATGCTCAAAGCCAATGGGGGCTGCGGGAAGCAGCACAGGCCGAGGGACATTGTACGTTTGTACAACCTGGATGGCGATGTCCCAAGGCTGAAACCTGAACTGCAGCTTTTCCTTTCTTTCAAAGGAAGAGGCAAGGAAGGTTGAGCATCTGATTTCTGAGTCAGGCAAACATCTAAGGCATACTGGCCACCACTTCCAGCAGCTCCCATTGGCCTGGAGCAGCAACCCGTGGCCAGTGGGAGCTGCGATCGGCTGGACGTGCGGACGCGGCAGGTAAACAAACTGGCCCGGCTTGTGTAGGGTGTCACAGAACGACACCCTACACAAGCGTGTCCCAAGTTTGGGAAACACTGCCTTAGATGTTTGCCTGATTCAGAAGTCAGATGCTCAACCTCTCCTGCCTCTTCCTTTGAAACAAAGGAAAAGCTGCAGTTCAAGTTTCAGCCTTGGGATTTCGCCATCCAGGTTGTACGAAGATCTTGACAAAGTCCTCTAATAAAATGAGGGAAGAGGAGGGCCTGGTATCCAAATATAAGACACAAGTAGAAGAGGAATTCACCTTTTTGAGAGGGAAAAAACAAACTTTGCCTTGTATATAATAAGAGCCTTTAAATCCATGACAGCATACACAGATTATTTAAAAAATGCAATGCAAGGTTTTAGATATGAGCTCAGAGAGACAGCAAATCTCATCTCAAAACCAGAACAGAAAATAAGTGATCTGTTGACAGTTTAAAAAAGAAGTTGTAGTGGCTAAACCTGTGACCAAGCTATAATGAGAAATTCTTCTCGGTTTATTTAACTAACCTCAAAACATCTACTGTAGATTTGGCTGGGATTTAACAGTCCATTCTCTCTTCTCCTTCCCCCACCTACAAGTGATACAAACACAAATATTAATATTTAAAGTTCCCCAGGCCGCTACTTTAAAACCAAACATCTCTTACAAAGCTGAATTGAACCATCTGGTAGAAGTCACTGACATAGCAGTAAATGCTGCCTCTTGAAAACCTGATTCAGCAAAGTGGAGGGAAGGCTGAAATTAGTAGGGGGATTTGTGTCAACTGAGGAGGCCTCCAAAGCTGAAATTGCAGCACGGATCAGCTGGGAGTGAATCCCCCTTGCTTTTCTTCATGGCAGGATGAAATCTCCATTCCCCAAAATTGACGTAAGTAAAAAAACAGATTCTTTATACTGTCCTAGAACTTTAAAATTCCCCTGTTGTGCAAGGTGACAAGATAGGTGAGATAGTATCTTTCATTGGACCAACTTTGTTGGACTGCCTGTTCTGCAGGATGGTTGCCAATGAACAACACTGAGTTCATGTAGAAGGGAGTTCATCTCCCTTCTTCCAGGACAGATACCAGGACAGATATGTTAGTTGCAAAACATTTTTAAGGCTTGTTAGGTATTTAATTTCATGCTGATAAGCACATTGTAAATCAGCAGGAGCTGCTAAAAACAGGCCACTTAGTTGAGAGCCTAAATATAGATCTCAGAGCCTAATTTGGATAGCTCAGTGGTTTGAGCATGGGCCTGCTAAACCCAGGGTTGTGAATTCAATCTTTGAGGGGGCCATTTAGGGATTTGGGGCAAAAATCTGTCTGAGGATTGGTCCTGCTTTGAGCAGGGGGTTGGACTAGATGACCTCCTGAGGTCCCTTCCAACCCTGAGATTCTGTGAAACCACCTATGAATATTTTGGCCTAAAATATTCAACTGTATTAATTTAGTTAAATGTCATTGCATGGTTTATAATACAGCAATAATTACTACTCTGCAGCCTGCCACATAACCCACATGTTGTGTGGTCTGCCTGATATAAATTACATTTGTTGGAGGCCTATACTATTTTTTTCTTTTTGTGAAATAATATGGCTTTTCCTAAATTGTGTATACAGTTTCTCTTTTCATATACTCTATATACCACATCTACTCCCTATTAGTCAGTGTTGTCATGGGCTTTTGTTGACTTAATTCTGTATGCTAAGGGAGTGGAATGTTTGCTGGCAAGAAACGCTGCTATTCCTTTAAGAACGACACATTAATCTTTCCTTCAGTGAAAAGTCAGTCTAAAACCCAATGCTTTACAAGTTTCAGACCAGGCTGTTTATCAAGAGGAGACTGTTCATTTTTTTAGAAGGGCAACATTTATGCAAAGATGCATTTGTGACAGTATGGGGAGTGGATAGCAAAATGTAACTTAATAGCTGCTAGCTTTTTCTTTTTTAGCTTTTTCTTTTTTAAGTAAGCCAATACAAGTTTAAAACATTGAATTTTGGCTTTTATAATGCTCTCTAGATTCATGCTGCATTGAGACACTGTCACAAGTAATACAGTCAATTATACTTTGTAATATATCATATTCTATGTAATACCCTCTACATAGGTGTAAATAGTTTATATAAATTATGCCATCTTTTTCATCCTACTTCAGTAACCACAAGCTGAGCTTTTTTTTCCCTATGTTAATAATTCAATGGGAGCTAATGGGTTCTCTTACGAAAACCAAGACACTTATTTAGTTGGCTGAATATGGATTTAGAAGCGAAACTTTAAACTTCTTTTAAAAAGAATCTTGGCCTCCGCTACTTTCTTTAGCCTAAACTTCCTCTACTCCTTAACTGTTCTGTATGTCACTTGGTTGCTACCCTCTGCCCCACAGGTGGCTGTGATTCACTGGGAGTGTATGCAGAGTTTCTGAAGCAAGCTCAAAGGTAATTAACACACAAAATAATAAGAAAATTTATTATTTGGATTACTGTAGCAGCTAGGAGTCCTGTTCATGGACCATGAACCCACTGTGCTAGGTGCTGTACAAACAGCCTGCACCCAAAGAGCTTACAGTCTAAGAATGAGAGAAGACAACATATGGATAGAGACATACTGGAGAGTACAAGGAAACAATCAAACAATATTTACAGGCAGTGGTCTTAGTATACCAACAGCCTAACCCTTGTGTAGGCATCATGGCAACACGGGGTGTGAAGGAGGATAATGTTAGCTTTGCTGATCTTTCTTTTTTTTTTGGCGGGGCGAGTGGTGGAAGGAGAGAGGGTTTCATCCAAACATAAGGGTCAGCATGGGAGAAAGAAAAGCTGCTTGTTCAAGAATTTAACAAGTGGGTGATGGAGGCTGGCACTGTGGGCCAGTCACAGGTGAGAGTTGACATCTCAATAGTGAATGAGAGATGATAGGGAAGGGTGGGGATAGGCCACGAACAGCCTTGAAAGTGATGACAAGTAACTTGTGTTTGATGCAGTAGCGAAGAGGGGTCAGTGGAGCGATGCAAAGGAGTCAAAACGGCAGGCTAGGAAAATGATCATTTCACCAACTTTTTTAATGGATCTGAGCAGGGCCTGGCTGCATTTGTCATTTGGATAGGGAAGGCTGTATTTCAGAGATGTTACGCAGACAGAATCAACAATATTTAGACATAGTCTGGAAGTGAGGACCCATAGAGAGGTCCTAGACAAAGATGACATTCAGGTTACTGGCCTGAGTGACAGGCAAGATGGTAGTGTTGTCTGTTGTGTTAGAGGAAAAAGGAAGCAGAGAACTACTGGAGGGGATAATTAAGAGCTTGGTTTTAGCCATGTGGAACTTGAGCTGACTACTAGACATCCATATGGCGATGTCAGAGGAATAGGCCAAGATTTTATTTTGGACAGGACAAGGGAGAGAGATCTGTCAGTATAGAGAAAATAGTTGAATTTGTGTTTATGGATAAGATCACCAACAGATAATGGCAGAGGGAGAAGAGAAAGGGAACCCAGGACAGAGCCCTGCAGAAGCACACAAAGTTGGAGGAGGGACAGTATTCCCCAGGACACACTGAATGAGTGATTAGAGAGGTAGGAGAACTAGGAGACCACAAAAATCACAGAAACCAAGGGAAGATGAGATTTCAAGATAATGACCATGGATGACTCTGTCAGAGGTGGCCGACAAATTAAGGAGGATGAGGATGGAGAACTGGTTCTGAGATTTGGCTAGGAAAAGGTCATTGGAGACTGGCTAAAGTGATTTCAGTGGAGTGCAAGGGGTGGAGGATGGATTGGAGAGAGTCTAGGATGGAATTAGAGGAGAACTACTCCAAGCAGTGATTGTAAACAGCACATTCAATGAGCTTAGGGATGAGAAGGAGATGGGATTGTAGTTAGAAAAGCATCTGGGGTCAAGGAGTATTTTTTTTTCAGATGAGAGAAATTAAACTGTGCTTGTATTGTGAGGGAAAAGCTAGAGGAGAGGGGTAGGTTATGGAGAACAGTAAGGGAGGAGATGGGTGTGACAGATCAGGGGATGGGATTGGATGGGGTCACTGGGAATAGGGAGCAATCAGGAAGGAGCAGATAGAGCTGGTGGGAATACTAGAGGGATGATGTTAAGGAGGGTGGATGCTGTGTTGCAGAAGAGGGGTGTGGTGAGAGCTATGGGTGAGTGGCAGGTGGACAAAGTGCCCCCCCCCCCCATCAATTTAGCAGTGTCTGTAATGTTTTAGTACTTGACTATAAAGTACAGAGATCCTGGGTATGAACAGCATGTTATGAACAAGAAGCTATTTCTACCCATTATATGTTACTGATGTACAAATTGTGCAGGGGACCCTATCCTCCTCAACTAATTTTAAGGCACATTTGTAAATACCAAAGGGGTAAACAAACAACTACTGTGCATTATAAATTCTTACAATGTTTCCTTCTATTTGTCTAAGTATATTTTGCATTTCCTTTCTCTGTAGTTAATCGTATATATGTTTGCATATCTTTTTCCTTACATTGTCAGTACTGCGTTGAGAATTTAAGTATGTGGCTGTTTTATGCATTATCATTTTTTGCTAGCTGGGTTGATGCTGATGAACAACGTTGCGGAAAGAATTTACAGACTGCCTACTTTCACTTTTGTTCTCAGTTGTGCATTTTTACTTCCCTTACAGAACTGAAGCAATTCCCCGTTGGCCCTCCAGGTCTGTCATTTCTGAAATATTTTGTGTTTTATTTCAGGTTACCATTGGTCAACTCTATTCAACCCAGAAACTTGTTATTGAGAGTCTAGAAAACAGAGATAATCTGATCATCTAGCACCATGGGACCATCCTCAGCATTCTGTAGTGCTGCACATCCATAGTATATCCAACATAGTGTGTATGCACCCTGCCTGAATTTGAAAAACTTATCCATCTAGTAAAAGATAAAGCTTTAGAGATGCTCAGTTTTTGGCAACCAAAACAGTCTAGAATTTCTCTTTTTATGGTTCATGCACTAAAATGTACTGCTAAGCCTACAATAGCATGTAATGTATTCCTAATATCCCCATTGCTAGTATTTCATGTGTAATGAGACTGTTCCTTGGCTTTATTTGACAATAAAATTCCATGAACCAAATACTTGTAATAAGATATTTTCTTCTCCCAGTGATCTTGCTAACTTACTTGCCTCAAAGGATACCAATTATGTTTCAACCAATGATACAGTTGTTTAACTCAATGTAAAAAGTAATTTTAATATAGAAATATGCAGTTTACAGTGAATAAACTAAATAGCTGAATTTGTATGGACCTGATGTGGGTAAATTCGTGTTAAATAATTTATTCATTAAAGCCATGTGAAATTTGACAGAGGCCTTTTAAGTACAACAAAGATATTTTGTTATATCCTAGACCTCAACACCTACAGCTATCAAAGGTTAGATTGTATGTTTTCATTTAAAGCACATTCTCTTTAAATTTCATAAATGACAGACAAACCTGACTAATTTTTGTTTTGTTAATGTGAAACTCAAACTTTCCTGGAAGCTTACCTGTCTCATCTCACTTCTCAGTTAATAGCTCAGTAATCAAATTTTAGCCTCATGTTACTGAGACTTCAGAACTTTTAAAATAAAATTTCATCACTGTTCCTTATTTTAATATACTAAACTGCAACTGGCAATATAAAGGAACAAAGCATATTGTGCTATACAAAATTTTTGTATGTTACCCTTATTACACATACTTCTAAAGTTAAATAACTGAGTGTGAATGGTAAGGTTGGTATACTTAATTCAGAATTCACACCAATATTTTCTCATTTCTGTTGAGGAGTGTGCAAGTTTCTACACGCTGGCTCAGTGTCTCATGCCTGTTCTACAGGGACTATCTCTAGAGCCTGAAGGCAGTTCAGTCTTTATGCCTGTTCAGTACTGGATCCAGTGAAACTCCCAAGGTGGTTGCTTACTACATTCTATTCACCTTCACTTACTTACAGCAGTAGTCTTCAAAGTGAAGTGCACAAAAGGATCCTACGGGGTGCGCGGCAGGAGTCCGAGTGGCTTTTTTTTTTTTTTTTTTTAAGCGGCAAAAATGGTAGAGCCAGCCCTGCGGCGTGGCAGGGGGTGCATGTTCAAAATTTTTTTACTGGTAGGGTAAAGTTTGGAGACCACCGACTTACAGGAATGCCACAAAAAAAGTGTTTTAAGAACATCCATTTGTTAAACCGAATAAATATAGCCAATAGCAAACAGACATTTCTAAAGCTTTCTATAATTATCTATGGGCCTCATTCAATGCACACGTTGAGTAGCATATTGAAAGAGATTGGGTTTCTCGTAAGCCACCAACTCAGTAGCTTCACCTTAAGATTCCCCTTTCTTGCAATGTTCCTGAACTCTGCAGGAGAGAAAATGCTTGAACTGCTTCAAAATGCTTTTTTTTTTTTAATTTGAAAAGTAAATTACAGCTGTAAAGACAACGTGCTAAACAAGAATGGAATCTTTTTTTTTTAAATCAAGTTTTATTCAGTTCAGTGCTCTGAACTCATGTTTTCCACTAGAATGTATAGAAAAATTACTCTGTGTAAAGCTTCAGCACATTGTACAGCGAGAGCTTTATATGAAGTAGACAGAACTTTAAACGAGGACCGTGCCTCTACCCTTAAAGAAGCTGCATTTGTGGAGGCAAAGGGCCATACTTTCTATTTCTTTGTAAACTAAAGAGAGAGTATCAAACTGAAATGACAGAACTAAGCAATGAATGTATGTATGTGATTAATTTAGAAGAATTAATTCCCAAAACTTTTTTATAAAATTGTAGAATTACCTGTATTTTAATAATACAGCATTCTGTTAACTATGCAAAGAGTATGCAAAATAAAGTGCCACTATTGTATTTAAGGCTACAAACCTGCCTTAATACTGCTTTTCACATGGAAAGCAGATACTGTAGTATTTCTCCATTTGTTAGATACATAAATACAGCAAATAGTTCACTTTGCTACAGCATTAATATATCATTTTATTAAAATAGATTTTTTAAACTAACTAGGCAGAATGCCATGGACTACAGTTTAAAAACAAGGCACTAACACTTTAAAATCCTAAAATACACCTAACCAAGCTAATTAAAACACTAGCATTGATGGTAAAAGGGGCGGGGGGGAGATTTAAGTGCCACTAAAGCATTTAATAGCATTAAGATGTTAATTTTATGTTTTCTTCGAATAAATTTTACAGAAGAAAATCATAGCAGGTCTAGCAGTTTGCATTGCTAATAAATTATACAAGTGTCTTCTGTGAGACACAGTATAGATACATGTATAATGTTACTACAGCCCTTCTAAGGGTATGTCTGTACTGCAATTAAAACCCGCAGATGGCCCATGCTAGCTGAATTGGGGTCACAGGGCTCGTGCTATGGGTCTTTTTAATTGCACAGTAGACCTTCTGGCTTGCTGGAGCCCAGGCTCCAGGACCCTGCGAGGTGGGGTCTCAGAGCTTGGGCTGCAGCCCAAACTTCTACACTGCAATTAAACAGCACCTTACCCTGAACCCTGTAAGCCCAAGTCAGCTGACACAGGCCAGCCGCAGGTGTCTAACTGCAGTATAGACATACCATGTGTCTCATCAGTCACATTTTCCTTAGCCAGCAAAGGGGCACTTGTAGTTTTAAGGATGCATATTGTACATATGATATGCCAACTGAAAACAACATTAACAAAGCGGAGGCCTCCGTGCATAGAAATATGTAATACAAAGTAGGTTGAGAAGGCTCATTTTATTTTCTCATTTGAGGGATCAATTACATAAGACTTCAAGAAGTTATCCATGGGCTTATACAGCATGGCTACATTGCTTAGTTTCTAAGCTTACCTAAGGACACTGTTCAGTCCTTAAGCACTAACCAACTTCAGTTATACAAAAGATATAAAATTACTGTATTTAATAAGGTGCAAAGTTAGAAAATGAAATAATCTAGTACAATGATTACTTGTAAATTGCAACACGATTAGAGCACTTAAGGATGCTCCTTGGAGCAGGTGTATACAACAAGAATGTCTGTTTTCCCCACTGATGCACAGTATGTGTATCTTCTATTAATATTAATGATAGTAGCATGTGCAAATCTATTACACGTGACTGGAACAAGAGACCTATTAATATTCTCTGTTAATGCATAATGATTAATATTGCATTTGTTGAGATAACATATCCCCTGTATATAAAAACTATTGTCAAATACTTTATGAAAGTAATCCTATCAACTATGGAATGAAAATGTACTATTGTACTTCCCACTGTTCATTTAAAAATACCTTTTTTTGATATTCTATTTTCACTGGTTATCCATGACATTGTTTACTGGATTTTTGTCTGAGCAATGGAAACAATATAAATATGTGAACATTGCTGGTAAAAGGGTTCCCAGTGATTTAATGTAAAATGTCCTCCTATTCCAAAAGGGATTTTTGTTTCTGATTTACAGCAGAAGAAAATGTTAAGAACTCTTACTAATTCTGTAATAATAATTCCTAAAATTACTTAGTAAGATACTTGTTTTTGTAGTATTACACTGAAAGATCATTTGCTTCACACATGTACCTTCAGCTGTCCCTGATCTCAGCAACCTTTGACTTTAGTGATTTGGAAATGATGTGGCTCAGTTATGCTCCAAAATTTGGCTGTTTACATATATCAAAGGTCAAATAAGAGCTTTTAATAGAAAAATGCAAACAATATTCTCAAAGAGAGCAGAAGACAACCTCTGAACTGCCCTAACATGAGTAACTGTCTAAAGGACAGGCAGTTCTACAACACTGTTGACATCTGATTAGATAATCCTACTACATTTAGAGGACCTATTTTAAAAGGCCTGGAAATACCAGCAGTATGGCCATAGTGAGGTGAAGCAGACGCAAGGTTACATACAAACATTTTTACCTGCTGATCACATATACTGTTCTTATTTAAACATGCCATCAACATAGGGATGTTAAACTGACTCTGCTCTAGCAATACTGTACCAACTCTTTCTAGCCTAGGGTGTGTCGTTAACAGCATCACTTGTGCCTCCTAACATGTAAGACACACAGGAGAGCATGTTTTTGTGGAAGGCTAGAAGCACCAGCTCAACAGCACATTTCCTGCCACACACCCATGCCTCCTTAACACTTTGCAGAAGCACCTCCACTAAACTTCTAGCAAGGATCTCCATTTCTCCACAGGTACATAGGACAGAACTGAGAGGGAGTGGTCAGCTAACCTCTGAAAGTTCCCCTGCTCATTCCAGAGATATCTAGGGTGAAATCCTAGCCTCATTTAAGTCAGGGACAAAATGCCCATTATCTGAAATGGTGCAGAATTGCACCCTTAAGAGTAAACATTAACGCTACTGGAAGCAGCATTACCACTTGTGAGCTTCACCTGGGGGTGAGGTCCTACTGTGCATCCACCAGGAAGGAAGAACCATGTTGCCTGGAGCAGAAAGCTAGCAGGGCAGCTGAATCTACTTCCTCCTTACAATGAACATATTCCACTAATCTAAAGAAAAGATTTGGAACTCTCAAAATTGTACAATGCTTAGATACCACAATACTTTAGAAATACCTAAGAGATTCCATAGGTGATGAAATATTAATATTTTAGAGGAAAGCCATCTTCCTATTTTACTTTGCTATTTTAAACCCACTAAGTACTGCAGTTTTATGAGTGAGAAATTGCGGGTTAAATTATGCATGCAAACAATTATTATTCTACATTCAGAATAAGAACTATGAAGACCTGTGAGGAATTTACAAGACTTCTTTTGAAAAAAAGTACGTAAAATATTTATACCAGCGTTTGGAAATTCTTCTCACTGAGAACAAGCCTTTTTAAAAAAAAAAAACACACACACAAGTAAAGATCTTTCATTATCATGCTGAAAGGCAAGCAAATACGTTTTGTGCTTGGACAGGTGAATTTTCATGACAATTCTGTATTACCACAGACCTGCATTGGGGAGCAATTTTCAAATAGACCAAAGAGGTAATCAAATTTTAACTAAGAATTCTGATCCAAATCATCTCCACTACCTTCATTCAATACACTGGTCCATCTCCAGGTCCCACTGATGTAAATAGGAGCAGAATCCAGCCTTAAGAGCAGACTGAAAGCCCAGGCCTTTCAAAATTGATACTTGAAAGGCAAGTGTAATTTACATGCAACTTTGTAGATCTTGACAGCACTAAATTATGTTTAACTTCACACTATCTTTCTACCTTCTATCAACCCATCTTGATCATGTATAACTATCAGTGAGAAGTTTCCTATTGTGTGTATTTAAATATACAAAGAAAGAATAACTGTTTCCTATATGCTGCAAAAATCAAATTGCTTAAACCAAATTTAGCATGTGTTAGTTTGGTTTCTTTCATGCCCAAGCAATTTAATCTAACCCTTTAAGAAAAAAGAGGAAAAAAAAAGGTTCAGATGCACTATTTGTTGTTTTACAAATGTCTATAAAAGCCTTTGGTTATATTTCTTCCTTTGATCCTAGACAACCTTATCTAAGCCACAGGGACCATAGAAATCTGCACATACTGAAGAGCCACAGAACTGGAGTTTTTCCAAACATTCTTACAACCTTTAAAATTTCATGTTTTCAATTAGTTTTTTAGAAAATCTTCACATACAATAGATATCTTAAGGTGACACAGTGTGACAATATTGACATTTAACTCCAGTTATCATCTTGCTTAGTCCCACCATCAGAGTTTATGGTGTTAGAAATACTTGATTTATAATAAATTCAGACTGGACAGATATGTTTATTACATATACCAGCACCACTAACGTCCAGTGGATTACACACAGGTTCTAGCACTCAGACAGAGTCTAACTCTGGTTTTGACACTGACTTCTTGGGAAATCTTTGGCAAGTCGCTATCTCTTTGTAGGCCTCAGTTACCTCATCTGTGAGAATGCAGAGAATCATGCTGATGCAATCTTTGAAAAGTGCTTTGAAATCTACAGCTGAAAGAAATGCAACATACTGTCTTGCTGAAAATTGTGAGAGTCAGTAGAGAGGGTCCCCATCCTATTTTTACTTTAAAAAAAAAAAGCACTTTAGCATTTAATATTGAAAAAAGTGTCTTGTCCATTGCCAAAGCAGAAGGATTTTTTTTTTTAATAGTAGTGTCAGCAAGATTGTAGGTAGGTACAGATATGCTAGCTGTAATTTAAAAATTACATCTCACATCTTGAACTTTTAGACTGCTTGGCGAGGGAGGGGATTTTTACTCTAAAGCTGACCAGCAAAGGTAAAAGACAGCTTTCTTGACTTGGTCCTTTATGATGTTTAAAGGAAGACAAAAACTCTCTGCGCTTTTTTTTTTTTTTTTTTAAGTTACACTCTATCCTGTTTTTCCTGAAAGGCTATATGGATGACTATGCAACTGGTGAGCTCATATCACATATACCATGGATGTGAAACACCATTAATTTAGAGGGTAAGTCATTTATATTCATACTTTTTAAATGCTTGTTAATATCTATAACCTATAACTCATTCAGCACCCTAACTGCTTTTCTGGGAGTTGAGACAGTTCTGTATCTGGGACCCCAGCAAAACCAGGGAAGAACAGATCGAAAAATACCTATCTTTTCCTATTTGAATAAGTATAAGATATGGGATGTTAAGTTAATGTTCTGGAAAGTTCTGCCATTTTGGAGGGCAACTCTGCAAAACTTTGCCAGAGTTTGTTGCATACCAGAGAACATTCTGACCTGCTGTGAATAATCTTGCCCTGACAGCAGGATTCTTGGACATAGCAGCTACCATCTCTGCTCGCCCCCCTGACCCCCCCTGCAGCCTGGGCTATGTTTAACCTTTAATAGTCAGTTTAAAAATATATATTTTTAATTATTCTTTTGATGAAGTAATTCAGTAAAGAATTGGGCTCAATACTTTTAGCATCATACCTCAGCTATAATGGCATAAATTTCAAGTAGTAACAATCTAATGTTTTATGTCTTTACCATCTTAAGAAACTAGATCAGCTCACATTTTCCTATGTAGTATCCTGTTTATACTACATATTTTTACTATCCCCAATACATTAACTCCTTTAAACCATTTCACTATTTTCCTTTTTAAAATATATGGACTTGGTGCATATGGGGGGTGGGGGGAGTATATACTTAACTTGTAGAATTACTACTGGGATTTCTTTCAGTTTATATTTATATAACTTACTGTGTACAACCTCAAACACATTTTGAAGTACTGTACAGTATTACAATAATAAGTAATTCCATTGAAAATTGGTGTTTGTTATTCTAAAAAGGCCTCATACACACTGAAAGTCTAATGCGTCATGCTAGGTACTTACAATATTGTAGTGCCCTAACATAGGTGAATCACGATTTATTCCTATGGCTCAGACAGGATCAAACCATATTTTAGCAATTAACCATGAATGCTGCTCACAGACCTGCAAAGTCCAAGGTTATAGTGTGATTCACTAACAAGAGTCTGACCCTGTCTATGCTGCAAAATCAAACTGCGTTTTAATCTTTAGGGGGCATTATCATGTTGTAATTGAGTATTCCATTAAGTTAGCTTTCCATAATGTAGACACGCCTTGGAGCATCCAGTTCTATAAATTACAGCTCCATGCACCTAAACAACGTATATCAGTCATCTAAATGTAAAAAGTCATACTTTTCCATGCTACTTATCTTTTTACACCACTTAGATGTTTGCGAATGGGGTGTCTTACAAATTTCTACTGACAAATGACTGAACACATGCTTTCATACTAAATAGAATAAGGTACTATAAATACCTACAGAAATGTGGCTATGAATATAGCATGAAGAGGGCTGAAGGAAACCATTTATTTTCACTCATTAGTAAGGACCATGGAAAACTAAGACCTGACTCTACTTCATAAAACCATTCCTCAGGTAAAAGCACCAAAGAATCCTGTGGCACCTTATAGACTAACAGATGTTTTGGAGCATGAGCTTTTGTGGTCTATTCACCCACAAAAGCTCATGCTCCAAAACATCTGTTAGTCTATAAGGTGCCACAGGATTCTTTGCTGCTTTTACAGATCCAGACTAACACGGCTACCTCTCTGATATATTCCTCAGGTAGTCATCCCTAACAAAAATATTTACCCATGCCAAATTGTACAAAAATCCATGTAACAACTGGGCATCATACTACTGAAAATTTCACACTTGTGTGATGTAGTTAGGTCAACCTAACCACCTCTGTAGGCACAGCACAATTGACAGTAGAATTGTTCCATCAGTCTACCTAGGACCTCTCAAGGGTGGTGGATTTACTACAGCAACAGAAACTCTTTCACTGTAGTGCCTACACCAGGGGTGGCCAACCTGAGCCTGAGAAGGAGCCAGACTTTACCAATGCACATTGCCAAAGAGCCACAGTAATACAAGAGCAGCTCCCCAACCCCGCTCCCAATACCTCCCACCCACCAACAGCCCCACTGATCAGTGCCTCCCGTTCCCTTCACACACCTCCTGATCAGCTGTTGTGTCATCCAGAAGGCTCTGGGGAGGAGCGAGGGCATGACAGGCTCAGGGGGAGGTATAGGAAGAGGTGGAGGGTGGGCAGGGCCTGTGGCAGAGCCAGAGCTTGAGCAGTGAGCACCCCTCTGCACATTGGAAAGTTGGCACCTGTAGCTCCAGCTCTGGAGTCAGTGCTATACAAGGAGCCGCATATTAACCTCTGAAGAGCTAAATGTGGCTCTGGAGCCACAGGTTGGCCACCCTGTGGCCTACACTGTAGTGCTACAGAGGCGTGACTGCAGTGCTGCAACTGTGCTGCTCTAGTGCCTGTAGCATAGGCATACCGTTAGAAAAACCATTACTATTTTAAATTTCTAGATCTTTCATTATGAAAAAAAAGCAACTTGTGTGTGTGTGTGTGTGTTAGGCAAGACTATTTTAACAAAGATTAGCCAGAGCTACACATGAACTTTATAAAATAAGGCCGTGTTATGTGGGAACTGCATTAGCCATTGAACAGTGTCAAAGTGCACTAACTTACAAGGAAAGAGGGATATTTTTGTCATTCAGGGCCTCCAAACCTCCAGCAAAGATGGGACACAAATAAACCAGAAAGCGCTCACGTATGGAAGTTATATTACGGACTCCACTGAATTAACAATAGGGTGGAAGACTGCTGTCATATTATGTTGTTTTTGGAAGGGGGTGAAAGAATTAGGCCCCTCATTTGAATGTGTGAAGACTGCTGACTGAACTCAAGCCTTTACGTTCCTCCACGGTCTGGCAACAACATATGTGCTTGACTTTAAGTGCTTGAGTAGCCTTACTGACTACTCACGAGTAAAGTTAAGCATAAGAACAGCCATACTGGGTCAGACCAATAGTCCATCTAAAGCAGTATCCTCCTGTCTTTTGACAGCAGCTAATGCCAGGTGCGTCAGAGGGGATGAACTGAACAGGAATCAAGTAATCCATCCCATGTCATCCACTCCCAGCTTCTGGCAATCAGAGGCTAGGGACATCCAAAGAGCCATTGATGGACCCATTTTCCATGAATTTATCTAATTCTTTTTTTAACCCATGTGTTTGCAGAATCAAGACCTAAGAATTACGGGGCATTGGGGATTGACCCTCACACAGTTCTCCCTCTCAAAAAAGAGTTGGATTTCTGCAAGCCATAATGACAACTCTGTTTTTGCCTACATGTATCCCTGTTTCTAGGAAATGTCTACATACCCATAAAAGGAAAAGTGCATGCATGCATTATCTGTCAGTCCAAAGAGAAATGCCTAATACATAAGCATAGCACAGTCACAACACTGGATTTAAAGTTCTCTCCTTAAATTCAGTGTATTAAATAGGAAACTTCATATAAGGCACCATCATCTTCAAGTTACACATTTTTTTTTAAAAAATAAATCACAAAAATATCTTGTTTCCAGTTCTCTTTAACCAACTTTAAAGAGAAAAGTCTGTGAGAGGAAACTCTGCTGACTTCTTGCAGCTCCTGAGAAGTCCATTTCCTTTACAAAAATGATGGATTAACAATACCAGAACGAACAGGTCAGACCTAACTTTGTCTACAACTTTAAGGCTGATGGTAAGAGGCCCCTGCCCCTGGATCAGTCAGCTCTTTAATTAAACAAAACAAGCCACATTCTAATGGAAAGCTCAGAAACCAGTGACTATGCAGCAGGAAAGTGGCACACAGTTGTTCTAGGGTGCAGAGGACAAGGGATGGGACACTGCAGTGGTTTCTGACAGCTAAGGCTTGGCTTGGCACAATGGTCGCTTTCTGCTCAAGGGCAGGACATTCATAGCCGGCTGCTTGTTACCACACCTTACCCACCGCAGGCTCGGCACAATAGGTGGGTGGTCCCAGGCTCCCTGCAAGGCGCTAGCTGGCTGGCAGCTTGTTTGTCCCCAAACTAGGCTCAGGGCTGGGGGCTGCTTTTGCTCCCAATCTGGGCAATGCTGGTTTGCTGCCGGGCTAAGCTGAAGGCAGGAGCAGCCCCAGGCTGGAGAGTGCTGGGGTGGTTCCCGGCGGTCCCAGGCGACTCTCAGTAGAGGGGCCCGGTGGGGTCCCCCTGGCCGGTGTCTGTGCTGGGCGCTGCGGGGAGCCCCCAGGGGGCGGGGCGACAGCAGCGCAGGGTGTAGTTGCTGCCCCCGTTATTGTCCCAATACTCGCCCTGCTGGCTGCGGTAACAGACGGCGAAGTGCACGGCGGAGCCCTCCACCAGGCCGGGCGGGGTGCACAAGCTGAAGTGGAAGCGCTCGGTAGGGGGATCTCTCCCCTCGGGGCCGGACAGGGGCTGGGCCGCGGCGTCCAGGAAGGAGCGCCACTCGTTGAAGGTGTAGCGCACCGTCACCTCCTTGGGGCCCGGGCAGCTCAGCACCCGCACGGTGCCCCGCACGTCCAGGGCCGCCGCGGGCTGGCCCAGGCGCTCCAGACACACCCGCTCCCGCTGCAACCGCTCGGCCGCCGCCACCTCCCCGGCGGGCTGGAAGTCAGGCACGAGCTGCAGGAGGGGAGGCGGCGGGCGGGCTCCACAGCCCAGGCCGAGCGCGGCGCTGAACTCCTCCCGGGGCAGGCGCCGCAAGCGGGAGAGCACGGCGGCCGGCACCTGCGGCTCTTCCGCCGCGCTGAAGTGCTTCACGCTGGCCAGGTTCAGCCCCAACGAGTCCGCGAACTGCACCCGCTTCTTGCACTTGGTGCAGCAGCCCCCGCTGCCCTCCTCCGGCGGCGGGAAGAGCCTCGCGGCCGCCAGGCTGGGGCTAGCGGGCAGCGACAGAGACCGCCCCCCGCGGCGGCGCAGCCCCAGCAGCAGCTCCCCATCCTCCGGCGAGGGAGAGGCTCTAGCCCGCTGCGGCTCGCCCCAGGGCTCCTGCAGAGGCAGCGCAGCCACCGCCCCCTCTTGCTCTTGCTCTGCGGAGCTGCCTCCCCAGGGGTCCCGCGGGAGCAGCCGAGCCGTCCTCTCTTGCTGGCGGCCCCCGAAAGGCGCTAGCATTTGCTCCAAGCCCAGCAGTCCGGAGTCCTGGCCTTCCATGGCATCTCGCCCTCGCCCTCGGCCCCGGCCCCTCCTCGGGAGACTCCGCGGCTGCTGCTGGCCTTCTCCCGGCCGGGGCTTGCGCTGGCTAAGGCGGTGGGGTCGTTTTATCGCCTTTGCCTTGCAGCGGAGTCATGGTGGGGGGCGCGCCCCTGTCCCCCCGGGGGCTCCTGGCGGCAGGGGCGGAGCCTCTGGAGAAATCAAACCGCGGGCAGCCAGCCACGTCCCCAGCCCTGCCAGAGCCAGGGGGCGAAGGGGCACAGCGGACCCAGCGCCGCGGACAGGCTCGGAGAAGTTTCCGTGCGCAGCGTGTTTGGCCGCACACGCCCACCTCGGCGGGAGGTGCTGCCCGCCCAGCCGCGGCTTCCGAACCAGGGGAGGGCGCTGGCGTCTCCATAACAGCAACTACAGGAGGAGACCAAAAGTGGTATCGGATAAAGGGAGGAGTGGCCCACGGAGTTGTCCCTGCAGGGCCCTGAGATGGCTTGTGATTTGCTTGGTGCTCCCAAGCACGAGCCCCTCTAGAGCTGTCGGGGACAGCCAGCAATGCCCTTCACCTCGCGCAGCTGCAGTGCTATTGTCATTATTGCAATGCCTTAGGCCAGGGGTATGTGTATCTGAGGTACACAGGTCTCATCTACATATTTGGCAAGTTTTACAACAGGTTACATAAAAAAGCCCTAGTGAAGTCAGGCTTACTAAAACTTCATAGAGATAATGACTTGTTTATACTGCTTTATATACTATACACTGAAATGTACGTACAATAGTTATATTCCAATTGATTTATTTTATAATAGTGTAAAAATGTAGGCAATTTTTCAGTAATAGTGTGGTGTGACACTTGTAATTTTATGTCTGAGTTTGTAGGCAAGGAGTTTTTAAGTGCAGTGAAACTTGGAGGTACGCAAAACAAATCAGACTCCTGAAAGGGATACAGAAATCTGGAACTGTTAAGAGCCACTGCCCTAGGGCATTGCTTGTATAAAAGCAGGGCACAATGGTCCAAGCTACCCATAGTTAGTCTCACATTCTAGCTATCAGTTTTGATACTACTTCAGGGAATCTATGATGCTACCACAGGCAAAAGTAATTTAAGCCCTGGTCCCGCAACAGGCTCTCTGCATAGGTGATTGACCTCAATACAGTAAATGCAGCAACTTCTTGGCAAAAAGTGTCTTGGCAAAAAGCGATTTAAAGATGTCCCTTTTTTGTCTTTGTGATACACAAAGGCGTGGGGGAAGGGATTTGCTGTTACTGCTTTCTAAAGTTTTTACTTCTGATTTTTTTAATGTAGAAATATCAGGACAGGTACATCTAGTCTTCCTGATTTTGCCAGAGAACTCACTGGGGGTATTCGGATCTTTCTGCTGGCCTTAACTGAAGAGAGTGTTGAATCTTTAACAAAAACTTTGTCATCAGACCATTTGAGTAAAAAAGAAATAGAATCAAAACATTTTAAACAGGTTTCCCACTTCAGTTAAGTTGTGGAATTTAACTTCTGTTCCACATACTTCACTTCTGTGGAACACTGTCAGAATCCTATCAGTTCTCCACTAATGCTTGGGCCAGAATTTTACAAAAGTGGCCTTTGATTTTGGGTGCCCAGCTGGAGATCTCTTGGGCCTGATTTTCAAAAGTGCCACACTCCAGGTCCAGTTGAAGTCTGTATGAGTAGCAGGTGCTTCCAGTGCTGCCAACTTTTACCATTTTATCACAAGTCTCATGATATATGATGTTTTTCTTTTACAGGGATGTGATTATATGAGAACCTCTGCTTTCATTTTTTTTAAGAAAGTTTCTAGATTCTCATGATTAAAGAGAAATACTTGAAAACAAGAACCCTGAAGTCTCAAAAACTAAAAAAATCAAAATAAAAAGAATCCCAAAGGTATTAGTCTTTTAAAGTCACATGATTTTTAAGCCACTAGTTACTTTTTTTTCCCTCCCTTTTTTTTTTTTTTTTTTTTTTTTTTTTTTTTACCAGACTTGTGATTTTTGAACACTGACCCAGATCCTTAAACACATTTAGGCTCCTAATTTCCACTGAAATCAATAGAAGTTAGGAGCCTCTGAGAAAATGAGCCTTAGTGTTGGCAATACTGTGCTCCTGTGAAAACTATGCCCAAAGAGTCTGAAGGTGCACAGGCCCCTTTTGAAAATCTAGTCATAGAGTTTTCTAAGTTATTTATAATGTTAAAAAAAAACACACACACACAGAAAAAGTTTGACTTCAGCAAAAACAGTACAAATATTTTTCCCTCTCTAGGCCATTTTTAGCTAAATACTGCATGTTAAATGATAGCACCACAATAAGGATTTTATTGTGGATTTTTTATTAGGATTTTTGGAGTCAATGCCCTTGCATATCTGGGAAGTTTTCCAAAATTAGACGGGTACTTAGTACATGTTACAGCTGTCATCTTTAGATAGTTCTGTTGGTGAAAGTACAATTCCTCTCCTCCACCTCACCTTTTTCAGGACAGGGAAACTAGAAATCCATGTGCAGGTAACATCACTTTCTGGATGTCTAGGTTCTCTCCATGGATCAAGATAATTTTCTGAAGAAATTAAGATGTATTTTTAATTAAATTTCATTTCAATTGCAAAAATAACCTTCCAAAGGTGAACTGATGAGATACTGTTCTACGGTGTGGGCAGCCTGTCTCTCAGAGAGAGGCAAACTGCTCCCATTCATCTCATCTGGTGTTAAAGACAAATGGACACCACTGAAATATTAACTGTCTTTGCAGCAGTCATCTAGTATGGCTAGATAGTTCATTCATTTGAAAGGATATTTCCACAGGAATAAGGGTGCAAGCTTGTGCTATTGAAGATTAGAACCACTAATGTTAAGATAACAGTTATTTAAAATTTCCCAGTAACCTGATTCCTTCTGTAATTTCTGTCATCGTAATCAGCTTTTACCAATAACTAGTTCTGGTGCATGCAAGAAAGAAACTAATTCTCAACCTAGTCTTGTGTGATACACAGGAACTAGTTCAGAGAATAACTAGGAAAACAGATGGTCACTGTTGCTCAGGATACATTCTTTGGCTATCATAGATTAAGAATGAGAGTCAGCAATGGACAACACCGTAACATAAGAGTGCAGCTTTTTCTTCTGAAACGCTGATAAACTGTTAAAAATAGGCTGAAAGGCAAACTAAAATACCTGAAATGATCAGGTTAAGTCATATTGGTGCAAACACCAGTCTGCGCCAATGCAGTTTAGTTACCTTAAGGATTTATACAGTGCACTACTTGTGCAACTACAATGTAGTTACGCCATTGAAAATGTATCTAATTAAGACTCACCTTTACACTCTGATCCTGAAAACACTTTCAGACATGCTTAACTTTACACACTTAAGAAGTCCCTCTGAAGTCAATGAAATAACTCTTGTGCACAAAGTTAAGCACCTATGTAAATGCTTGCAGGATTGGGCCATAATTCATAGAATCTAGCTGAAGGCTATTCAAAAACACTATATATAAAACAATATTTCAGTGGTGTCCATTTGTCTTTAACACCAGATGAGATGAATGGGAGCAACAAGGAGTGAATAAAATGTGTGTAAATAATGAGGTATGGAATATTATAACTCTTGGATACTATACATATATTCAGTAAGGTCAGATCAATATAGCTTCTGTAAGGCCAAATTTGTGCTGATTTACTATGTTAGAATTCTCTGAAAGAGACGCATAAATAAAATACTGACTCTGTTGTTTGAATTTTCAAACAGCTTTGGACAAGATCTCCCAAGAAAGGGAGACTGTTTCTGGGGAAAAACACAGGATAAAGCAAAAATCCTATTGCAGTGTTGCCAACTCTCACAGTATTTGATGTTTTTTCTTAAAATTCCAGCTTCTGGAGTCATGTGATAACGTAAGACTCTCAGCTTTCATTTTTAAAAGTAAATTTCTAGATATCATGGTTATGGAGAAAAGTTCTAAACCATTATCTTTAAAGGTTCAAAAAAGTATTATCCCATTTTAGAGATGGTGAGATCCACAAAGATACTTAGGCACCCAGATTTAGGTGCCAAAATCTCTGGTGTTAGGCTCCAGTGCAATCCAGAAAACTCCTGCCAAACCCTGTAGGTGCCCAAGTTTTCAGGGTAAAAGTTCCCCCAGTGCCTATGTTTCTGTCTGTGAGCATGTGCACTGCCTCCTTACTGTAATTGTCCAGATGTCTATCTCCTCCCAAGCCCCAGAGCAATTCACAAACTGGGAGAAGACAGACACATGCTGGGCCAGATCCGGTAGGAGTGTTCAGAGGCCACCTACTGGTTTGGGTTTCATTCACAATCTGGTCACCAGAGGAGGAGGAGGTGGTGGCAATGCTTCCCATCTTATAACTTTTAGCCCAATGGCTAGAACATTTCCTGGAATGTTGAAGACCCAGGTTCAATTCTCCCCTCTCAGCCAGAGAAGGAAAAAGACTGGGAGTCTCCTACCTCTTTGGAGATTGCTCCAACCAATGAGATATGGAATAGTCTGATATGAGACTCCCTCAGTATCTCCTGTTGAAGTGTTCCACTATGAATAAATAATGAAAGAGCGATTTGAGGAAGGGAACTGGACTCTGGGTTTCCCACTTCCCAAGTGGGTTCCTTAACCACTGAACTACAGAGTCTCTCTCTGTGTGGCCCAATAACTGTTCCGCTGTGGATAAATACTTAAATACTCATTTGTGGATCTGTATCTGGACCTACCTCCCTAACTCCTCATCTTATGCTTGTTCCACAAAAGCATTCTGTCTCCGCTGCACTGCATGTTAATTAATATGTTTGTTAATGATTTGGTAGGGGAAGGAGCAGTGAAATTTGCTGATGACACAAAACTATTTAGATCAGTAAAAAGATAGGATTGTAGGAAAAACCTCCAGAAAAATCTAACCAAACGCAGGATAGTACAACAGCAGCTGAATTTTAATTTTGATAAATGCAAGGTAATGCATATTGAAATGAATAATCTATATTTCTCCTAATAATATCCCCATGACTGTGCTAAATTGGTCTGCAAAGAGGATTGCCATTCATAAGAATTCTGTGCAAGCAGTAAGGCAGTAGGAATTAATATTGGATCAAAATCTATTTAAGCATTAAATCAGGTAGTTATGGAGATCTTGGGAATTTAAAAATTCTGAGGGCCAGGTAAGGTGTTTGTTAGTATTCCCAAAGCAGGTGGAGTTTGAACTCTTAAGTCTAAGGGTTATATCATCAGCTGGTATAAATTGTCATAGCTGCTGGAACTATGAGGATCTGCCCCCAGGCCTTTAATATGTTCTCTGTTCAAAACATTTCCAAATGGACTCTTTGAAATAAAAGTTTTAAAAGTGATAGTTCACAAGACTAGATCGTTGAAGACCATAAACAAATCTGATCAATGGTTTTTCAAAGCCTACTCATTCATCAAATTATTTTTGTAAAATCTTTGGTTCAGCTGGAGAATTTTTGTCATTGGAGGTGATTCATTTTTGTCTATTATATGAACAATGTCATGGAGAGGTAATAGCAATGAGGGTTGCACTATGAAGTTTGAGAGGAAGAAGAGTCTTATGATTAATGAACTGGACTGAGTCTCAGGTGATCTTGATTCAGTTCCTGCCTCTGCTACAGACTTTGGGCAAGACATTTATCTGGCAGTGCCTCAGATCTCCATCTGTAATATGGCAATAGCAAGATTTCCCTTGTCTTATCTGTTTAGTCCCTGATCTTGCAAACACTTACTTATATACTTCACTTGAAGCATCTGAGTCAAACATGTGGTTAGTATTTATTGGATTGGGGCCTTATACTACAAGCTTGTCAGGGCAGGAACTCTCTCATACTCTGTTTGTACAGTGCCCAGCACAGTGGAGCCCAACCTTGTTTGGAGGCTCCAGGCACTACTGAAATACAAATAAATAATTATAATAAGGCTGATTCAGAACACAGTTTTCCTCCTCCTCCCTCTTTGGAAGTGAAATATAAAAACTCCTATGCCTTTGCATTTTTAAAGTTGTCTCATTGGCAACTGTTGTATGTTCTTGGAAAAAACAAACTTAGTACTTTATGGCCCTGATTCAGCAAAGAAAGTAAACAACTGCTTAACTTTAATCCACTAAACACAGTGGGAAAATTCATGTGCTTAAGTGCAGTGCTGAATCATGGCCTTTGAGATTAAAAAACTTAAATTGGTTTATTTGGAAAATATTTGCAAACTAAGTCCCGCCAGTTCTGCAAACACTAAGGCACATGCTAAACTTTACTACCGTGAAGCAGGCCCACTGAAGTTAGGGATCAGGGCTTAATGTTTTTGTCTCTCCCTCTGTTGGCCCAACCAAATCACTTACCCTTACAAAACTTGACGCGCTGGCAGTGGATTGTGACATTGTCTCTTCACTGCTCCAGTTTTCGTGTTCAGGGATAGTAAAAATATATCCAGTTCTCCATCAGTGAATCCAATGGAGAAAAGAAAATCATCTGAAAGTATTAAAGTGGGATAGAGGATTTCAGTGGGACCTAGCCATTGTGTTATACTAAGTTACTTAGTGGCTTTATTGCCAGCCTATTCAGTTGAAATGTTATAGTATCTTGCAACATTTACTATTGCACTGGGGAAGGAAGAGGGAATCAATAAACCTTTGGGGGAAAAGTCTGGTAAACTTGCCTTAAGAGGGAAAATAATCTATTAAACCCTTGGGGTGGGGGATCTGGTAAACTTGCTTTAAGAAGCCCTTTCACAATTGGAGGGATGGACTCAAAATATCATATTCACTTCACCTCTCATTTATCTTATTGCCTCAATGTCTGCGTGTCTCTTTTCCAGGACAAAGCTTATTTTGGTTTAGGACAAACAATGGAGGATAGAAACAGCCTGTTAATTGTCTGGAGTGGCTTCAGTTAACTCCCTCATACTGTACCCATCTCAGGACTAACATGTACCATACATTTTATTCCATACAACAGAATGAAGGTAATTTATGTTCTGATGAAAGGAAAATATGAGAAGTTCTTTCATTTCAGAACTGTCACTAGGAATTCTATTTTCAGTAGCCCACGATGTTTGATTTCTGAATCGGTTACATTATTCCATGAAAATAAAACTTTATTGCAGATGCCCTGTCCAGAGGCTCAGTCCTTTGGGAGGCAGCGCTGCTGTTGGATGTGTGGTTTAACAAAGATAAATCTGTTTGAATCAGTAACCACCACATGAACAGAAAAGGAAGACAAAATTGTTTGTCTGCAGTCATCCAGCTTCAAATCCCTGGAGAAAGGATGAGCTATATCTAGACTGGAAAATTAAATTTGCTTCCTCAGTTGCCCCTGTTTCAGATAACCATCCAATTTAATCAGGAGTCAATTCAAGCAGCCTGTTGATTATTCCTCTATAACCATTTCAATCATGGCTTCAATCTCCACATCCTAAATAGACAGATTTCCCAGCAGTCCCAAGGAAGGTATTCTATTAATAAACATACAGGTTACAAAGACTCAAAATCTCTTCAGTGACCTCACCAGTTCCCCCCTCACATCTTGTCTAAGGAAATTCCTAATGACAGAGGCTTATCAGAAAACATTAATGAGATAACTATTGTGTAATATTAACATAAATATCAGAGAAGTCCTGGTGAAGTGAGCATGTGTGTATATATTAGAGAGAGAGAGAGAGAAACATCAGCAGTTTGTGCACAGAATGAATATTCAAATCTGACTTCAAATTCTTCCCACATCTCACTTCAGATTCTTCCAGCATTAGTTCTGAACTGTTTTTTTACCCATATTTAACTTAGTCTTGGGACTTGAACTTTGAAAATGTATATTTTTGCATTAAGTTGGTTTTCCGGAGATAAAGTTGTGTTATGAATACTCTTGTTTTCAGGACAGCTTATTTTAACAGATCTGTCATTCCTATATAGATGGCATGTTGGGACATTAATATCCTCTTAAATTATTTTTAAACTATTAATACTTCATGTCCTTTGGGAATGTTATCTGCAAACTTAGCATCTTTGTATCTTTGCTAAGATTTTAGGGTTTTAGTTTTATCAGTTTGTGAGGATTTCCAAGTATTGGATGTAAAGATTCCATCAGGTTATGAGTTCCTGCTATATTCCAGTGTAAAACCTATATCACAGATCTTTCCAGGTTATACTGTTTGATTAGAGATTATTTAAATATATGTGTATTCCTTCCTGTTTCGAAGCTTATACAGAGAGTTTATTAGAACATTTACTTATTTTTAAACTAGTTTTCTTCTCTATTAAACAAAATTGAACAGCTTTAATCCATAAAGGCACAGATTAGTTTTGTTCTTGAAGAAGCGGGTATTGAACTTAAAAAGTGTTCAGTATGCCTTAAAAGGAATAGCAGAAACTATTACAGTTTCCAAAGGGACTGAGAGGGATTTAATCTGAATTTCTGCCAGATGTTCAGGAGACAAAACCTCATACGTTTTACTGGAGCCCTTCAGACAATGGCAGAAATCTCTCATCCTTCAGGGCTGCCAAGTATTATAAAGTGTTCCATCCATCTTTTAACTAGTGACTCACATCAACAATGACGTATGAGAAATGGAGATACTTTGAATTTATGAATATCCTATTTCTCTGATTCATGGCAATGATTGCGTTTCCCATGGTGATTGGTGATCAATGATTGGTGATTCTAAATCTTCTGTTATTTGTGCCATGTATGTGGCAATACGGCAAGGAATCTCTTCATTTTGGGTGAAATCCTGACCCTCTTAACGTCCAGTGGCATTTCTCTTTGTGTCTTGCGCAGAACTGAGCACACTGTTTGTGCTGAACAAACACATAATAAAAAAGGGAATTATCACATTATCCTTTGTTTCCCAAAAATAGTGTGCAAAAGATTCCAAGCACTTTGGGGGAAATTAAACTGAGAACAGAGTTCGACTGAAATTTAACAAAAATAGCTTTTGCACAAATCTTAATTTGACTATAATTTTATGCATATTTGGATTATTTTGTTAGTGTTAAATTGCAGTGTTATGCATCTGTGTTTTGGGAGATATTTATTTAAACTTTCCCATGTATGTAGTATATTAAAAACCTTATTTGTTAAAGTCATGCTTGTCAGACTTTTCAATCAGCTAATGTTATTGTGGTCAGAGAAATATCTATGTAAAAATGACTCCTTCTGGTGGAGATTTGCAGCAGTGTTCATGAAGTTCTGTGCAAGTAGCAGGAGCCTTTGAAAAGGGCACAGCTCTATGACAAGGTCTGTCAGAGTGATTGGCAAAAAAAAATAACTACTGAAAAAATGTTTTCAGCATAGGGGGATTATTTTTAAAATGCTGCTTTCTGACATGCTGTCACAGAGCCACATCCATTCAAAGGCTCCCACCATTTACAAAGAACAGCAGCCACGGTAGCGGAACACTTCGAAGTAGAAACTACCTGCTGAGTCAGACAGCTCGGGGCAGAGCATCAAAGGGGGATGTGTTTGGACTCCAAGCAGCTTGAACATTCAATTACTTAATTTTAAAGATATCATCTTCACCACCCACTCAACCCCTCAATGAAGTTGGAGGTAGAATTTTGGATAGATTAATGGGTTTACATAGCCCGCATAGCGTATCATGATAAATATGGGAGAAGATCTGTTGTCAATAGCCCATACATTTCTAATGTGCAAAGAATTTATTTTAGAAAGTACGGTAACTATGATCAAGCTAGAATAATAACCCCAGCCATCCATGTTCTCTTCCCTTGCAAGGGCATGTCACAGCGGTCTCTGTGTCCACACTAACTTGTGGTGATAGAGAGTTCAAAGAGAAGGTAACCTGTTTGAAGTGCTGTTGAAGGATCATAATCAGGATTTAGCTGGTGTGAGGATGAACAGTAATGGCCAGTTAAAGAAGCCAGACTAATAGGGGTGTAAAAATTCCCCTGTCCTCTCTTGTACAAGAGGTTGTAAGGGAGCAAGAACCAGTTTGGGGACAGAGATCCCCACTCATTCATTTCTAAGATTGGGTTCCTTCCCCAGTGACAGCCTCTGAGAGGCAGAAGTACGCAACATGCCCAGTAAGAACTGTGGTGCTAGCACTGAGATCTACTGTCATGGGCCCTTCTTTGATCATAAATAGTTTTTAGTGTAAGGAAAATCTCTTCCCAGGTAGTTTGCAAACCTAAGATGGGGAAAAGTATAAAAGAGAGTCATTAAATGGGAAATGTTTTGAGTAGCAAAAACATCTTGTTAAAATGGAAGTAGAGTTCTAATATATGCTTGAAGACTCTTTCGCTGGCCTGGGACCCTCTTCAGAGAAATCACAGCTTTAAATGAAGCTATTTTATAAGGAAAGTTTAAATACCGAAGATTAATCTTAAATAGAAAGTGATGATCTACACAGTGATGAGATATGTCCTCTGTTGGGTTACATATCTGCCCTTGTAGGTAGATGGACTCATTATTGTCTTTACATTTTAACTGCTATGATGCTTCATGGCCTTGGTAAACATGTATTCAATGTAGATGTACCTGTAATATATTTGTTGTATTATGTTTTGTAAATTTTCATTGACAGTAATATAGAAGAAAATATTGGGCCAAATTCTGCCCTCACTTATGCCAGTGCACCTTAATGATTTCAGTGTGGGTGCATAGAGGTGTGATTGAGGGCAGTATTTGATGGATTATGGCAATAGAATATCATTGTGATTGTCTTCAGCAATAGATTGATTCTAAGCAGCTTTTAACCCCAGAACCTCAGCAGTCACAGTACTCAATCCTGACCCAATTCTATCCACAAATCTCGCTCTTTTCTTTGCTGCCTATCTCTAATTGGCCCCTTATCCCAGTCCAGTCTCTTCACCTAGGCAGTCCCAGCCTTCATTCCTCAGACTTCTCATCACAGTCCTAGTCTTCTTGCCCAGCAAGTCCTAGCCTAACCCCTCCAGACTCCCAGTCTCCATCTTCCGGTCCTCATCTCCTTGCCCAGCTACTCCCAGTCCCCCTGCCTGCCTTCCATCCCCACTGACTAAACTATTTTAGCTGAAATTTTCCAAACAAAATCATCATGAGGCAGACAGCCACCATGAAAAATTTTTCCCCACAGGTTAAAGTTTGTGAAGTAATAAGCAACTGAAAACAGGTCTATAATGGGAAGTATTGGACAATCTTAATAATAGGTTTTACTACCAGTCCCACCTACAATAACTTATTTCTATCATAGTACCACTGAATGTCCCCAGTCAGAGTTAAGGCCCCTAATGTACTAGGCACTATAACAGTGTTTCTCAAACTGGGGTCACCACTTGTGTAGGGAAAGCCCCTGGCAGGCCAGGCCAGTTTGTTTATCTGCCCCATCCACAGGTCTGGCCGATCTTCGCTCTAGGTTCGCTGCTCTAGGTCCGCGGTTCGCTGCTCTAGGTCAATGGGAGCTGCTGGAAGTGGCGTGGGCCAAGGGATTTACTGGCCACCGCTTCCAGCAGCCCCCATTTGCCTCCAGCGGCAAACAGCAACAGTGGGAGCCACGATCAGTCGGATTCTACAGAAGTGCAAAGTATTATGCATATACTAAACCTTTATTAGCCACATAGAGAGAAGATATGTTTTACATCAGGTTTATATGTCTACAATAAGCATTTGATAATATATTTTACAAAATATATTCCCCTTGCTGGTCCTGAGCTAATATTTTTCCCGCTTTTCTGGTTGCGTCTGAAAATTAGAATGCATTTTTGCACTGTAATGAGGGGGCGTGGCCTCTCTCCCAGGCGGACGTTGGGAGTGTAGGAAGTAGCTCAGGGAACTCAACTATAGTTTAAATATAGACTGACAGCTGGCTAGCCTGTTGCGGCCAGTTTTCACTGCTTACCCAGTGGCAGACCACTCTGCCACAGTTAGGGCCCACGGCTAGGATGCAGTGGAGTTGGGTGAGCCCACGTCCCCCTATCCTGCTATCCCACCCCTGGCATGGCAGCCTCCCCACCACAGACAAAGAGGCCTGCATTTGCCAGTGGTCCATCAGAGCCAGGACCCTGACTGTTTGCTGCTCCACCCTGTTTGAGAGCCTGCACTTAGAGACTCGTTGCTCTGCCCTGAGTACAGGCCTGAGCTCCCTGACTTTGCTGCTCTGCCCTCATTGAGGGCCTAGGCTAATAGACTTGTTATTTGCTCTGTCCTGAATACCGGCCAGAGCCGCCCAACTGCTTGCTGCCTCGCCCAGCTGGAGGGTCGGTGCTTATAGACACTGCTGCTCTATCTTGAATGTAGGCTAGAGCCCCCTAACTGTTTGGTGCCCTGTCTGGTCAGAGGACCAGGGCCCCTAGGCTCAGCACTGTGTAACCCTGCCAAGTGGCAGAGCCCCCAATGCTTATTCCCCCCCTGAACTGTGCTCTTCCAGAGGACTTGCAGCGAGGGGGCGTGATCTCCCTTCCAGACGGACGAAGGGACAGCTGCGACCGCCTTACACACACCTAATTTAAAAAGAAAATCTGATGCCAATATTTCTTCATATTTTTTACTTTAACTGATGAGACTAATAGCTGCAGCTGGTGCTGCAGTCATTCAGCAGACTCTTTCTAATCTATCCATAATATATTAACATGACAGATTCCGAAATCTTCCTTATAAATGGAGCATACTCATGCCAAAACTGGTCTGTTTACCTTTTACCTGCTTTAAACAACAACTAAGCCTGTTGTATTATAGGAATGTTTCAAAAAGAGGCCATAGTTTTTTCAAAGCAAGATAGCACACCAACAAGAAAAGTGACATGCCCCTCTCTGTCACACACACACATACACACGCACACACTTTAGATGCATATGGAAACAGTTACAGTGAACGACTGGTTTGTTGGTTTTTGTTCTACAGTGACATGTTTGCAACATCAGAGGGCCATAGTCTACTCCAGTCATACTGGTTTAAATCCTGAGTAACTCTCCTGACATTAACAGGGCTACTCCAGATTTACACAGTTGTAAATGAAAGCAGAACATGGCTGAGAGTCTTTTAATTAAAATAATAAACTGCAGAGTCCTTTGGCAACTGACTTGGCAGCTTCGATACTGACAATTTGAGTATTCTTTTAAGGAAGCCTGAAGCCAGCGATTTGATAGCACATTATTGATCACAAGTCTCTCTCTCCCTCACTCATCATGTATTTTTGTACTCAATCAAAAACTAATAGAATAAAAGGCAGTCACCATTTAAATTCTTCAGCAAATTATTGTCTATCATTAAACTACTGTTACTTATTTAGGTGTATAAGCCTGCCTGATAAAAGTATTTCCAATTTCCCTAACAAAGTTCCAGTGTAACCTGTCTATATCTAGAATAGGAGTCAGCAATCTTTCAGAATTGGTATGCCGAGTGTCCATTTATTCACTCTAATTTAAGGTTTCGCGTGCCAGTAATACATGTTAACGTTCTTAGAAAGTGTCTTTCTCTAAGTCTATAATATCTAACTAAACTATTGTTGTATGTAAAGTAAATAAGGTTTTCAAAATGTTTAAGAAGCTTCATTTAAAATTAAATTAAAATGCAGAGCCCCCTAGACCGGTGGCCAGGACCCAGGCAGTATGAGTGCCACTGAAAATCAGGTTACCTACCCCTAGAATAACAGGGCTTGATTCTGCCATCCTAACTCATAATGAGTAGTTGCTACTAGAGCTGTCAATTAATCATAGTTAACTCATGTGATTAACTCAAAAAAATTAATCACAATTAATAAAATTAATGGCAGTTTTAATCACACTGTTAAACAATAGAATACCAATTGAAATGTATTAAATATTTTGGATGTTCTACATTTTCATATATATTGTATTCTGTGTTGTAACTGAAATAAAAGTATATATTATTTTTATTACAAATATTTGCACTGTAAAAATGATAAAAGTAATAGTATTTTTCAAGTTACCTCATACAAATACTATAGTGCAATCTCTTTGTCGTGAAAGTGCAACTTACAAATGTAGAACTTCAGCACCTACAAGTCCACTCAGTCCTACTTTTTGTTCAGCCAATCGCTAAGACAAACAAGTTTGTTTACATTTACAGAAGATAATGCTGCCTTCTGCTTATTTACATTGTCACCAGAATGTGAGAACATGCATTTGCATGGCACTTTTGTAGCCAGCATTGCAAGGTATTTATGCACAAGATATGCTAAACATTCATATGTCCCTTCATGCTTCGGCCAGCGTTCCAGAAGACACTGGCTTCCATGCTGACAACACTCATTAAAAAAATATGTTAATTTAAATTTGTGACTGAACTGCTTGGAGGAGAACTGTATGTCCCCTGCTCTGTTTTACCCACATTCTGCCATATATTTCATGTTATAGCAGTCTCAGATAATGACCTAGCACATGTTGTTCATTTTAAGAACTCTTTCACTGCAGATTTGACAAAGCGCAAAGAAGGTACCAATGTGAGATTTCTAAAGATAGCTACATCACTTGACCCAAAGTTTAAGAATGTGAAGTGCCTTTCAAAATTTGAGAGGGACGAGGTGTGGAGCATGCTTTCAGAAGCCTTAAAAGAGCAACACTCCGATGTAGAAAATACAGAACCCGAACCACCAAAAAAGAAAATCAACCTTCTGCTGGTGGCATCTAACTCAGATAATGAAAATTAACGTGTTGGTCTGCACTGCTTTGGATTGTTAGTGAGCAGAACCCGTCATCAGCATGGATGATGTCCCCCAGAATAGTGGTTAAAGCATGAAGGGACACATGAATCTTTAGCACATCTGGCACATAAATATCTTGAGATGCCAGCTACAACAGTGCCATGAGAATGCCTGTTCTCATTTTCAGGTGACACGGTAAAGAAGAAGCAGGCAACATTATCTCCTGCAAATGTAAACAAACTTGTTTGTCTGAGAGACTGGCTGAACAAGAAGTAGAACTGAGTGGATTTGCAGGCTCTAAAATTTTACATGTTTTATTTTTGAATGCAGTTTTTTTGTACATAATTCTACATTTGTAAGTTCAACTTTCATAATAAAGAGATTGCACTACAGTACTTGTATTAGGTAAACTGAAAAATACTATTTCTTTTGTTTTTTTACAGTGCAAATACTTGTAATCAAAAATAAATATAAAGTGAGCACTGCACACTTTGTATTGTGTGTTGTAATTGAAATCAACATATTTGAAAATGTAGAAAATATCCAAAAATATTTAAATAAATGGTATTCTATTATTATTTAACAGGTTGATTAATCGTGATTAATTTTTTTAATCGCTAACAGTCCTAGTTACTACTTAAATAGTCCCTTTGAAATCTGTAGGGCTACTTGTGGAGCATGAGACAACTCAACATGAGTAAGGGTAGTAAGTTTAGGGTCCTACAACCAGATTGTGGAGCGCTCACTGATGCTGGTGAGCACTTATTTGTATGAGTAGTTCCTCTAAGTCACAGGGAGGGCAGTTTAACAGTATGAGAGGCATCATGCTCTTATTTACTAAGTAAAAGTCTGAGAGCAACGGACTAATCCCAGCTCCAGTTCTGTGGCTTTGCTCAAGGTAAGTAGCCAGCATTTTTAGATGTTAGGTAACTGAATGTAGAGCTGAGTCCCAGCAACTTCTATTAACTTTAGTGGGAACATCAAGGGCTCAGCTCCTTTAAAAATCAGACCACTTTTATTTGGGTACCTAGGCTTATATGTCCATGTTTGAAAATAATCACCTTAACCTCTCTGTACCTCAGTTTACTACATCTGTAAAATGGTGGATCTCCCTTATAGGTGGATTGTGAGAATTAAACAATATTTTTGAAGTTCTGCATATGTCCTAAACCCCACCAGAGTGCATAGAAAACCATCTAGTTTGTGCAGCCTCTACGACTCTCCAAACTCCATTTAATTTGAGAGTGCAGCAAATTTGCCCATGTGGCTGTCCTGGAGTGCACATTTTCTTCACTGTGCTATCACAGTAGCTTCAACAGACACTGCAGCACATTTTTTTAAATAAAGTTTGCTTTAAAAATTTATTTTCTTCATATCCCTATCTGTTGAGCAGAATCATGTCTTCTCATTCCCATTTTCTCTTTGTGCCCTCTGTGCTCAAGATCTCATCTCATGTCATGACCGTCTTTTCACTCCAGAAGACCAAATGGGCTTGCTTAATCTTAAATGCTACCTCTTAATTAGCTATAGAAGTCACTATTCAATGACACACACTAGACCTTTCACAGGAGATGAACATTATTACCAGCCCAATCTTCGTTATTCCCAATCCAAGAGCAAAAGGTTATCCTTGGTCTAACATAGAGCATTTCCACTAAGCTATAAGGCTGCCTTCCTTTCAAATTCAAAGATGCTTAATGCCTTCAGATCATATCAAACTCTACCTATGTTCTCTGCCACATTTTCAATGGGTTCTCTGATTATTCTGTTTCATCGGTTGATCCAAAGTGTCTGCCATTTCCCTATTTAATACTCTTGTTTCATTTTAAACAATAGAGAGGGACAAATTATTGGCACTGAATTGGAATGAGGTGTCAAACTTTACAATGTACCTGTACAGTAGGTAAATACAGTAATATAGTGAACTTTCAACATTCCACTTAGATGATTCTCAATATTTTCATTAAAATTCAAAAAGCTTATCTGAACTGCTGGATTTTGCTTTCATGAACTAGTGGATGGTGCAGTTCATTTCTTCTCTAGCTTCTTCATAAAACTAACAAACAAACAAAAAATCATCTGGGCACATACAAAGAATTGCCTGTTCCCCAAAATGTTTGGCCTGAAATAGCAAGATTGGCAAGAGGCTCATCTGAACACAGACTGCTAGCAGACAAAATGTGAGGACTCAGACTGTAAACACAAATACTAAATTTGCACCACATGCCAACTGGCAACTGTTTTGCCAGATTATGTTTCAAGGTCAGCTGATGTGGGAGCCATGGGAGTCTCAGGTAAGGAGATGATTTATACAATCAGAGCTTCTATGCTATTGTTGTTCTCAGACAACGTTTTGCCATGGGAAATATCCTAGAGGAAATTTTGTGATTGACTCAGCTATTTGGACTAAATCCAATTACAGGAAACATGTTTGTTCTAAGTACCCAAATTTACAAGTTGCTTGTTCTCAGGAAAAAGTGAATTTTTTTAGTAGTTTAATCATCACTATAAACGGTATAAAGGGATAAGAGACACAAACATCATACATTCAAACTGGGAACAAACAGAAGTAAAATAAGACTGAAATAAAACTACAAATGCACACCCTCTGGATTTCTCTGCTGAAAGGGGTCAGAGAGTTAGGAAAACTCTGTAACAGTCCCCTCACATTATTTCTCACTAAGCATCCCCTAAGAGAAAGGAATTTGGGATGCTTCCTTGTCAGATAGATCTTGGGGATCGATGGGGCAGGGCAACCTAGCCCTGTGGATATAGGACCCACCATCTGTGGGACTTCTGCATCTGCACTGCTCCATGGCTCCCTTCCCATGGCATCACAGTCCCTACAGAAGCTTTGCTTCCACAACTGGATCCTATGTGGCTGCTCAGTGGCCTTGGGGGCGGGGGGGCAGGTGAAATCAATACAATTCCCAGCTATATTAGTTATCTGCCACATTTCCACATGAAAATTCAGTGGCTCTACATGGGACAATGCCATTAAATCTAGCCAGTCCTCTGTTCCTTACCCCTAAGTCCCAAATACCCATGGAACCCCTTCCTCACCTGGGAGGGGGTGACGGTGCTGTGCAGGCAGCACTTCCCTTACTTAAAAGCTGACAGCGGGAGATCTGTGCATAAAGGGTCCCTTTCAAGAACATGTGTGTATATAAAATGCTTTAAGCCTTAAACATCAGTAGTTTTGTATACAGACCATGACCAACTTTTTTTTTTTCCAAAGGAGCCTACAGTTAGGCTCCAAAGTTCATGTTTAAGCACCTAAGGGTGGGATTTTAAAAAGTGCCCAACTGACTTAGAAACCCAAGTCCTAACATCAGTGGGGCTTGTGCTAAGTTATCTGGGGGGTTTTGAAAAATCCCACCCTTCAGTGCCTAAATACAGTAGTGAGGCTGAAGGGGTGACCACCCTGTCCGCCTCCAGTGAATTTCAGGTGTATGCGTGGTGTCTTTTCACACAGGGCAGGAGAGCAAGCCTTTCCCACATTCCTGCAGCAGCATTGACTCCTGTCCCATGGGGCTGGGCCCAGTTCCCTGCTCTGGGTCACAGAACCATTCAGGTTTGGCCCTAAGTCTAACTGAAAGTAAATAAGACATAAGTGCCTAAGATATGTTTGAAAAAGGGACTTAGGATCTTAAATCCATTAGGTGCTTTTGAAACCCTAAAATAGACTGGTAAAGTGTGGCTTTGCTCATCTTAGACGAGGGCCTGTTCCTCTAAATCAGGGGTTCTCAAACTGTGGGTCGGGACCCAATTTTAATGAGGTGGCCAGGGATGGTGTTAGATTTGCTGGGGCCCAGGACTGAGGCCGAAGCCTGAGGGCTTCAGCCCTAGGCAGGTGGGCTAAGGTTACATGCTCCTTGCCCAGGGCAGAAGCCCTTGGGCTTCAGTTTTGGCCCCCCAGCCCAGAGTGGTGGGGCTATGAGCTGGCTTGGGCTTCAGTCGCCCCTCCTGGGGTCATGCAGTAATTTTTGTTGTCAGAAGGGGGTCGCGGTGCAATGAAGTTTGAGAGCCACTGCTCTAAATTATTACAAGTTCTGGATTGCTTTGTGGTTACTTCTTCGGATTTAAGGTTAACATGAAGAGAGATTACTGGAATTCAGGCCTCAAGAAACTCTGCAGCTATTGCTTTTTTAATACCTGGGCACCACATAGCCATGGACAGCAGGCGAGATAGCTCAGGAAAGCTGTGCATACCAACACTGAAGTAACTAAGTCCAAAATACAAGTGTAAAGGTTTCTTATTGGCTAAGAAACCACTCTCCTCTGTCTCTATGGCTTTCTTACTCTGCTGGCAGCATTTTCAGTATTGGTCTGACAGAGATAAGCAGCAACATGATCTTGGCATTGGGTTGAAAAAGAGTATTTCAAAAATCCTGCTAAAATCTTTAGGCCAAATCCTGCAGTTCATACTCATTCAAAATACCTCTCTTACACCAGTAGGAGCCTTGCACAAGAAAGAACTGCAGTAGTGGGCCTTTTATGGACAGCTAAATGTTTTTGGAATGTAACACAACAGTTTATTAAAGAAAAATGCCAGCATTTTTCTCAAAATATTTATTAAAAATAGATCTCAGCATAACAAGCATTATTAAAGCAATAGCTGCAGGAATTGCAACATTTTAATGGCATTAGATGACTTACTGGAAGCTGGTATCTTCCCTAAGCATGCTAAAAATGTGATTAACTGAGATGGAAAAGAACTCTTTCAGCAGGAAAAGCATGTAGTTTTGAATGTTGTTTACATTTGAACATGGATTTTAAAAATGTGTGCAGAGGAGGAAATGTTTGGTCTGCCTTGGGCTCCACTGTGCCATTTAAGGACTGCATGTACTGCCCTAGTGGAACACCCAGAGGCATCTTACAGAATGTCTTTCAGAGCCCCCTGGTGTACAAGGGAAGCATAGCTGCTATTCCACCCCATTGTGGGATGCAGTACACTGTTCCCTCTGTGCTGATCCCACTCCCAAGACAAAGTGGAAGAATAGAGCCATGGTCCTACCTCCTCCCTACCTGCTTTGGGACAACTTGCATCTAAGGGCACATTGAAGGTGTGAGCTTGCCTGAGTGCAGGGACTGCATGCAACTGTGCTGTGAAAAGAAAGTGACTTGTAACTCTCTACCACCACTATGATAAATAAAGGGGCAGGTGGGTTGCTCCCTTTGATTGACACCCAGCCAGCCAGTTAGCTGTTCTTTACTTGCTTTATCTGTAAAGGGTTAAAAAGTCCCCCAGATAAAGAAAAAAAGTGGGCACCTGACCAAAAGACCCATTGGGAAGGCTAGAACTTTTTAAAATGGAAAAAGAAACTTTCCCTTTGTCTATTGGTCTCTCTGGGCTGCAGGGATATGGAGCAGCAATGCTATAAGCAAGAATGCTGTGTAAGGTTTAAACCAGGTATGAAAAATTATTTTCCATACCTAGCAAGACTTATTGAGATAGGGCAGGGGTGGCCAACCCGAGCCTGAGAAGGAGCCATAATTTACCAATGTACATTTCCAAAGAGCCACAGTAATACATTAGCAGTCACCCACCTGCGGCCCCGCCGATCAGCATCTCCCCCACCCTCCTCGCACCTCCCGATCAGCTGTTTCGTGGTGTGCAGGAGGCTTTGAGTGGGAGGAGGGAGGAACAGGCATGGCAGGCTCAGGGGACTGGAAGGGATGGAGTGGGGGCAGGGCCTGTGGCGGAACCAGGGGTTGATCAGTGAGCACCCTCCTGCACATTGGAAAGTTGGCGCCTGTAGCTCCAGCCCCGGAGTCGGTGCCTATACAAGGAGCCGCATATTAACTTCTGCAGAGCTGCATGTGGCTCCAGAGCCACGGGTTGGCCTCACCTGGGATAGGGAATGTTTAGGTAGACCCGATCAGGGTTGTCTGTTTATTTTTGTTTTTGGCTTGTGGATCTCCTCTGTGCTAACCCCAGATGCTTTTTTTGCTTATAACCTTTAAGCTGAATCCAAAAAAGCTATTTTGGGTGCTTAATTTTTGGAATTGCTCTTTTAAAATCTAGCAAAAGCCTAAGTTCCAAATGTTTTTTGTTTGTTTGTTTTTTAATAAAATTTACCCTTTTTAAGAACAGGATTGGATTTTTGGTGTCCTAAACGGTTTGTGTATATGTTGTTTAATTAGCTCGTGGCATCTGCTAATTTCCTTTGTTTTCTTTCTCAGCTCTTCCGGGGGAGGGGACCCGGGGGGACTGGATACCGTTTGTTTACATTGACCGTCCGTAGGCACGGCCGCCTGCAGCTTCCAGTGGCTGCGATTCGCCATTCCCAGCCAATGGGAGCTGTGGGAAGCGGCAGGCCAGCACATCCCTGTGGCCTGTGCCGCTTTCCACAGCTCCCATTGGCCAGGAATGGCAAACCGTGGCCACTGGGAGCTGCGGGTGGTTGTGCCTGTGGACACTCAACGTAAACAAACGGTCTCATGGCCCGCCAGCGGATTACCCTGACAGGCCGCAGGTTGCCAACCAGTGGTCTAGGGTCACAAGGTGAGAGTGAGAGGTTTCTTAGCCAGACAGCAACTTTCTCTTTATTCTAACTCCCAAGTCACAGTGAAATGAACAAAGGCAATGCATCCCATGGTTAGCTATTGTTCAGTACTCTTCCCGGCTTGAGAAAATGTTTTTGTTGGCTTCAGCAAAAGTTCAAAAAATTATGGTTATTTACCAGCACCTCTTAGGTTCCTTGAGTACATTAACTATAAAGATCCCAACTCTTTAGCATCAAGTTGGAACCTGCTAGAAAATGGTGAACAGTGAGGCCATTTTCACAATTTGTCACTGAGCTGAACATTTGAGCCTCAGAGTATTAAAGGAAACCGTGGCTTAGCCATTTTTCAATTCCTCCCACTTACTCAAGAATTCCTAAAAAAGCTTCTGAAAAAGTGAGTAAGGAGTCTGAAGAAAATGTACCACGATCGAGTGAAATGCCATTTTTCAGTTTCAAAAATCTCAAAAGGAAAAAACAAAGATGGATTTTGCACATTTTATTCCTTGTAGCTACAAGTCTTAGGCAGCCTGATGTATCGGTCTGTAACTGTTTTATGAAGTATAGCCGAGTTTATACAGAAATGCAAAACAAGATGTTTTCTTTAGAAACACCACTAATGATGGCCAAGGTTAAAAGATTCAAGGCAACTTCCTTCCTTTTCTTTTTCAGTCAACAATATTTGAGAGAGAGAAAAACATTGACTGGAAGCAAAAATGTTTTGACGGCAGCTTAGAAACATACACCAGATTCAAAGTAAGCATGGCAAATAATTTTTAAGGTTTAATTTTAGGATTTTATATCTATATATATAAAATAATTAAATATCTGACTTTTGATCACAGAAGATACTCCAGAATACACAGAAATTAAAAAGTGCATGTCACCTTTTAAACCAATTTTCTGTTCTGTATTGCAGCCTCACACATTCACTGTTCTCCAGCTTTGAAAAACCAAATAAAGATCTGTTTGCAAAGCTGAAAACATATATGGAAGAGGCAGTTGGCTTCTGCAACAAAAAAAATGTTTTCATATAATGTGAAGATTGGGCTTTTATTTCCAAATCCAGTCATCTTTATAGAAAATAGAATCAACTTTTCACCAGTGCCAGGCAACATTTCACAAATCCCACCTTACTCCAAGCTATTACCATGGATGTTGCCTCAAGGCATTTCCTCTTGCCTGCATCCTATAATTTTCTTCAAACATAACAAATTGAATTGCTGTATAACTGCATTCCCCAGTCTATGGACTGAGATCCCTAGGGAGATTGTTGTGTCTTTTTGGGTGTTGAGCGGTTTAAATTATTTAACTTTTAAGATAAGAATATGTCCATTTTCACAATACACAAAAACCTCACACTAATTAAATACAGAAATACAGTAATAGCCATTAAAAAGTCAACATTTCTCACCAATTTCCATGCACTAATATAGCCTATCTAAGCATAGGTAAATACTATGGTATCTCAGAGACCACTGTATGGTAACTGTTGCAAATATTGACTTTTTAATGCAGTCCATTTTGTCTGGTGAGCTGAGGGGAAAGGGAAAAACCCACAAGACTATGGGTTGTGCTGCAGATGGGTAGATTTCTTCTCTGCTGCAATGAGCTTATTTGACTCAGAGGCATGAATTTTCACCTTTTCAACACCGCCCATGTCCATTGAGCTTCATGGGATAATGTAAAGCCTATCTGTTCATGCAGGCTTTTGCCTGTGGGGTTGATAATGGGCTATCTCTGTGCATATAGTTGAATTTTTACAGCGGAGTCTCTCTATATAGTCGACATTAATAATCAACTATTTTTTGTATTTTTAAAAGACTTTGTGAATTAGCCAGCGACAAATGTAATTGGTACAATCTTTAAATTAGAAAACCCCTGTGATTACACATGCAAGTGGTTAGATACCTAAATATCCATTTTTTGTATAATTACAAAAATTGTACAAGCAGCTGCAATAACTATACAGTCAATGTAGGTGCAAATCTCAGACTTGTTTTAAATATGTTGCTGAGCCACTGACCTCAGAGGTCTGTACCTTAACAAAATCCTATCCAGCTAGATGGTCTGAGCACAGTGAGATCACTGCAGCCTCTGCCTTGTCATCAGACTAGCAAGATAACAGAAATTAGTACCATAAAATCCTCCTAGGAGGCCAGAGATGCTGAGCTAGTGACTTCACAGTGGTCTCTTCCTTGTCATCGGACCAGTAATCTAGGGTTCCTGTATTACAGACCTCACAAAAACCTGCCTCTTTACATCACCCAGCAAGCTGTAGTTGTTGAGCCAGTGATATCACAAGGAGTCCGGTGGCATCTTAAAGACTAACAGATTTATTTGGGCATACGCTTTAAGTGGGGTTTTTTACCCACAAAAGCTTATGCCCAAATTAATCTGTTAGTCTTTAAGGTGCCACTGGACTCCTTGTTGTTTTTGCGGATACAGACTAACACGGCTACCTCCTGATGCTTGAGTGATATCACAGAGACCTAGACCTTACCATAAACACAGAACGTTCTAGCCTGACATAGTAATGGAGCACAGTCACTCATGGCACAGAGGGCTGAGGCTTGATATAAATTCTGCAAGCTAAGGATGCTGAGCTACTAACCTTAAGGAGGCCTGAGCCTTGGCATCAGTCTGTCGCGCTATAGCTGATGAATTAATAATTTCAAAGAGACCTGAGCCTACACATCAGTCCAACAGCTATAGATCCTGAGGTACTTATTTCAAAGAAGTTTACGCCTGGATATTAGTCCTGCTAGTTAATAGTGCTGAGCCAGGGATGTCACACAGGCCAACTTTTGACATGAGACCAGTAAGCTAGAGGTGCTGAGCCAGTGACCCTAACACAGTCCTGTATCTTGATACCAGCCCAGTACCATAGAGCTGCACAGCCAGTCAGCTCCCAGAGGCCTATGGTTTGTCATCAGAATCCAGCAAGCTAGAGATGCTGAGCTAGTGAACTTAAAGAAACCTATTTACATCAGTCCAACAAGCTAAAATTGGTGAACTAGTGAAATCTCAGAAACTTGGCCCTTTACATATATCTAGCACACTACAGCTGCTGAGCAAATAACATAACTGTGGTCTGTGTCTTAAAATCGGTCCAGCAAGCTGAAGGAACTTTTCCCTTAGCCCAGACAAAGGGACTGAGGAACCAATCTCATACAGTCCTGGCCTTGACAGTAGCCAAAAAAGCCTGAGATGCTGAGCCCTGATCTTCACAGAGTAACAGCCCAGCATGCTAATGCTGCTAGACCAGTCATCTCACATATGCTTTTGGTTAGCTCAGGAGCTAGCACTGTTGAACTGATATAAAAGCTCAGGCTTCGTCCAGAATCAGCTTTCACAGCCTACTGGACTTATGTCAAGACACGGTCTTCTGTCTCCTCTTTCTGTTATTTTTATTGGAAAGCTCTGTGAGACACTTTAAGTAAACAAAGCTATATACATTTGATAGCCTTGTGCATGCATAAACAGCAGCAAGGTTGACTTGGTACCTATGAATATGGTCACATTTGCTATTTTGTACTGTTTCAAAGTGAATGAGCGCACAGCAAGCCAGGGGACAAGGGAGATACAGTGAGCAAGGGAGAGCAGGGAGCAGATAGAAAAGGCAAGGTTTTTACATGTTCTCCACTATCAAAGGATCTAAGAAAAGCCAAAACTGATGGCCTAATGCTGCAAACACTTGCCATCAAACACTGTGCTTACCATCTGAGTAACCCTATTGAGGATGTGAGACCAGAAAAATGGAAATGCATTGTTATTTGTAAAATCCTGCAAAAACTGGATGCATGTTAATACTCACAGAGTCTTGATAAGTCTCCACAGGATTCTGACACACCTGAACAGAGTCCCAGTGCACATTGGCCTGTCTCATGCAGTTCCAACACACTCGACAGCACCTTGGGATCCAGATACTTCCTCTGCGGCGTTGTGAGGTGTCTGCCACAGTGACAAGGTGCTTGACACATCACATTAGGTGCCCAACACATCCAGCAGGACCCTGAAACATCCCTGTTTGCTTGACATATCCCTCAAGGCGTCCATAATCCCCAAAACATCCCTTATAGTGCCAGCACATGTTGCAAGTGCCTCACATGCCCACCATTTGCTCAGCACTTCAGTGGGGTGCAGCCACATCCCTCAGGAGGCTGACTCTTCCCTGCAGAGCACCTGACAAATGTCATATAGAATAAAAATACTTTAAAATTATCCAGCCATTTTTACTGGCACATGGTGGGACTCCTGGGGGGAAGATAGCTGATAGAAGGCAAAGCTGATAGAAGGCAACTGCCCAGATTAAGATTCTACAGCCAATTACCACTCCCCATTTGCTCTTTAGAACATATTGCTACTGAGGGAGTTGTGCTGCAGGCTTCACCACTATCAGTGTGTGTTTGGAGCAGGACTGCTATGGAGCACTACCACTGTGCTTACTGCAGAGGAGTCTTTGAATCATGATTTGAAAATGTCAGTAACTCAGCCGGGGTTATGGGTCTATTACAGGAGTGGGTGGGTGAGATTCTGTGGGCTGCAATGTGCAGCAGGTTAGATTGATCATGATGGTCTCTTCTACCTTAAAGTCTATGAGCATAAGAGGGTGGGGGAACAGACTACCACTATCAGTGTAGAGAGAGAGGTTTCTATGTTCCTCTATCTGTGGGTTTCGGGGACTGGGGAATCCTACAGGACAGCAGTTCTCAAACTTTAGCAACCCAAGGACCCCAATTTTTATTTAAAATATTCATGGACTTCCATGCTCAGCCCCAGGCCCTACCCTTGTCCCTCTCTTTCCTCCCTGAGACTGCCCCATCCCCACTCCTCCCCCTCCCTCCCAGCACCTCCTGCATGCGGCTGAACAGCTGTTCCGTGGCTTGTAGGAGGCACTGGGAGGGAGGGGGAAGAGTGGATCAGCAGGGCCAGTGACGCTGGACATGACTCATGGACCCCCTGAAGTACCCTCACAGACCCCGTCTGAGAAACTCTGCTATAGGATGCATTTAGTACCAGTGTGGCTTCCTGTGGATCGTACCATTATCAGTGTGTCTGAGGGTTTCCTAAATGCTATCATTGTATTTGTGGGGGGAGGGTTCCTATAGATTGTACCATTATCAATGCACAGGTCTGTATGAGGTCAATTACCTATGCAATGTGTAGTTGTCAACAATGGGGACTTATATATGTGTGAAGGGGGGGTATATGACATGTACCACTATTAATAATGCATAGGGGGTGGGGTTACACAATGACGCTCCTCAGTTATTTCCCACATATCCAATCTGTCATCAAGTGTCTGATCCATAGTCCTAGTGCTCTCTTCCTCTTTACACTTACCACTCCTTTGTCCACAGGTTCACCATCTCTCATAGCAGTATTATGCTCCTTTGTTTCTCTCTATTTGCTGCTCCACTCTAGCCAAAATGCCACTTAACGTATCATCTTTCTCACCTCACTTTGTGTATCATTTCAGAGCTGTAACAATACAATTTTATGTCTGTGGGGCACAAAATAGGCACATTAGCCATTTGCTACACATTTTGGAGGCTTCAACTGTATATCCAATATTTAGGAGGGTGTAAATTGGAGGTGATAGTGATGTGGCCTAAATTGTCAGTGTAGCAGTCATTCATGCAGAGGACCTGCTTTTTCCTTTACCCCATACCATATGTAGTGATTTACCCCACTGTGACATGAATGCAAAATTGATTATGGGACATCATAATACACCCACTTTGGATTCACATTGCACTGATATAAATGACTACAGAAGGTGCAATGGAGAATCAGGCCCAAAAATACAAATGACACATTGATCATGGATGGACTTTGATGCATTGTCCCAGCAGCATCCCTTTCACCTCTCTGTTTTGCATTTGGTGAGACAATTAGCTTTTTGACCCCTTTAAAACTGAGGACACAATTCTTTTAAACATCAAAACCACAGGTGAAAATGTTTAACTCTTTACTGAATCAACTCTTTAGCAGGTTGCTACAACCTGCTGTAATAATTTTATTGTGAGTCTTAAGATAGTTTGTGTTTTTCTTAAATCTTCAACTCCTGGAGTCAGTGATTAAGCGAAAATAGGTTTCAGTGGTAGCCGTGTTATTCTGTATCAGCAAAAACAAAGAAACAAAAAAAACCACTAGGAGTCCTTGTGGCACCTTAGAGACTAACAAATTTATTTGGGCATAAGCTTTCCTGGGCTAGAACCCACTTCATCAGATGTATGATGTAAAAAATACAGGAGCAGGTATAAATACGTGAAAGGACCCAACACTTGGTAAAGCAACCTCATCCTTTCATGTATTTATACCTGCTCCTGTATTTTTTATATCATACATCTGATGAAGTGGGTTCCAGCCCAGGAAAGTTTATGCCCAAATAAATTTGTCAGTCTCTAAGGTGCCACAAGGACTCCTTATTTTTTAAAGTGAAAATACCAACTCATTGTTGCCAATGCTTGCAATTTTTAATCACAACTTTTGCAATATTTTGAATTTTTCTTCTTAAACCTCCAGATACTAGAGTCAAGTCATTTTGTGAAAATCTCAACTTTCATTTTGCAAAAAGGAAGTTTCTAAGGCTGATGGTTGCAAAGAAATCCTTGAAAACATGACCCAAGTCTGCCTTAAAAGCTTACAAATCAGATGACAAATAAAAAGAACACAGTTTTTTAAAAATAACAATCTCATGATTGTAAAGCAAATCTCATGATTCTTTCAGCCTGTTGTGAGTCTTAAATGCTAGTGGCTGGCAAGGCTGTAAACACCAACACCAGATCCAAAAATGTTTAACACTTGGGGGACAGGTAGGACAGGCCCTGGATGGGTTCTTCAGCAAGCAGCTTCTGACACAGATTATCTAAGTCAGGTGTAGGCAACCTATGGCACAGGTTCTGAAGGCAGCATGTGAGCTGGTTTTCAGTAGCACTCACACTGCTCAGGTCCTAGCTACCGGTCCAGGGGGCTCTGCATTTTAATTTAATTTTAAATGAAGCTTCTGAAACATTTTAAAAATGTTATTTACTTTACATACAACAATAGTTTAGTTATATATCATAGACTTATAGAAAGAGACCTTCTAAAAACATTAAAATGTATTATTGGCACACAAAACCTTAAATTAGAGTGATTAAATGAAGACTCAGCACAGCACTTCTGAAAAATTGCTAGCTCCTGAGCTAGGTGTTAAGCTACATTGTGCCTTAAATGCCCAGCCCTGTGTCAGTTACTATATCCAAACACCCCAACCCTGCTCCCCTTGTTCTGGGCCCCCTGCGCCTATTTTGTACATGGGGAAGACAGCAGCAGCGTCACCTGCTATTACTGCGCATGCTCATCCTCTCGCTCACTAATTACACGGGTAGCAGGCGTTGAAGCTACACCGGAAACAGCTGCTCTGCATCTGGGAGGCGCCCGGAAGTAGCCGCACTGCCCCCCCTTCCTCTGCCTGCCTCCTCCCTCTGCGTGACGTGTGGGGTGGTGGTGCCCCCTGGCTGCTTCCTTATTGGTGGTTGCTGCGCGGCGCGCGGATGCGGGATGTCGGTTCCGCTGCGGCGGCTCCGCGAGACCCCGCGGCACCTGCTAGTGTGCGAGAAGAGCCACGTGCGGCACGAGCGCTCCCGGCACGCGGCGCATGTGCGGAGCCACTCCTACAACTACCGCGTGAGTGCGGGGCGGTTGGTGGCCGTTGGGGTGCGGGAGCTCTCTGACAGCGAGCGAGCGGGACTCGCTCACCGCCTGGCTCGGTGTCTCCCTTCCAGCCCCGCTTCCTGCTGCCTGTCAGGGGCCGAGGGCCTACCCGCGCGGCCTGGCCCTTGGCTACAAACGTGCCCCGGTTTCATGGCGTAGACTTAGAAACTCCTTTGCCGCTGGTGTGGACGTGGCTCTGCTGCCACATCTGCCACACAGGGCCTGTAGGGCTGGCGACTTCAGTGATAAGTATAGGCCAACATTAGGGTCCTCCCCAGTTTAACCTGCTCAGAGTGGCAGGCATGTTAGTCTGTATGAGCAAAAACAGCCAGGAGTCCTTAGGGCGTCTTAGAAACTAACAAATTAAAGCTGTTGCCCAAATAAACGTGTTAATCTCTAAGATGCCACAAGGACTTCTCGCTGTTTCTGTTCAGTTTGTAAGGCTGCTCATGGGACTTCTCAAGTGTGGACAAGGTCTCAGGCCTGGATTGCACTTAAAATTTAGGGTGGTACAGCTGTGGTATTCAGGGGTGTGAACAATCCTGAGCCTATGCCTACACTGACCTAGCCCCTGTGTAGACACTGCTGGGAAGGTGCCCATCAATCTAGTTCCTGTTCTGTGGGGCAATGGAGTTCCTACACCAAAAGGAAAAACCCTTTCAGTTGGTGTTGGTTTCATTTATGTTACAGGTTATGCCAGCCTAGTTAAAGTGACAACTATGTTGCTATATGACAGGTTTCAGAGCAGCAGCGGTGTTAGTCTGTATCCGCAAAAAGAACAGGAGTACTTGTGGCAGCTTAGGGACTAACAAATTTATTTCAACATAAGCTTTCATGGGCTACCGCTCACTTCTTCGGATGCATAGAATGGAACACACAGGAGATATTTATACATTCAGAGAACATGAAAAGGTGGAAGTATGCATACTTCCAGTTGGTATGCATACTTCCACCTTTTCATGTTCTCTGTATGTATAAATATCTCCTGTCTGTGTGTTCCATTCTATGCATCCGAAGAAGTGAGCTGTAGCCGACTAAAGCTTATGCTGAAATAAATTTGTTAGTTTCTAAGGTGCCACAAGTAATCCTGTTCTATGTTGCTATAGTCTGTGTAATGTAGACATGGCCTTAGACTGAAATACTAACAACCCAAAATCTACCAAGTGGTGTACACAATGATCTCTTTTCCTCTTCCACTTCAAAAACTAAAAAAAATCTAAAATTAAAATAGCTGAGCAACAGTCTCTTTTTTGTATAAAGGTTTGTATTGCCAATTTTTCCATGTACATCTGCTCCATTGATTATTTCAGTTCAGCTCTTGGGACAGTTCTTCACGGATGGATGAATAAAGTTGTGTGACTATTCCCCTCTCCCCTTTTTTTTCTTTGCAGAGTGCTGGATTTTTAAAGCAAAGAGGGAAACCCCCCAAAACTTGATATATTTTCAATCTAGAGCAAAACACTTTTTTTCCCATCCAGTTATAATTTGTCAGTGGGATTGTAGATCATATTTTTAATCTAATCATGTCCTTTTAAAGTATCATTTGGATGAAGTGATATATCAAGTTGATAAAAACAAATAAAAATAATCTTATCACTTCTCTACTGGCACCTAAGGCTTTGTAATTGGTTATCCAACAAGATAATGTTGAAGGGGGAAGGAAGAGATCAGTGTTTACCAACTGGTAGATGTTTTGGTTATTGGTATTTTAGTCTAAGGTCAGGTGTAAGCTCAGAAATTTGAATCTGTCACCAACAGAAGTTGGTGCAGTAAGAGAGATTACCTCACTCACCTTATGTCTATAATTCTATGTCTGTATTTCTGAGATGTTTCTTTAAAGGACATGCAGTTGCTTCTAGAATGTCTCTTACATGGGGACTGTTAGTTTTAACCAAACTGGATCCATTATTGGTCTGCAAGTTGCTGTGTTTTAAAAACTCCAAAACTTAAATCACATTTAACAGCTATATATGATGTATTGAACAAGGTATCAAAAACAGATAAACAAGCCAACAGCAGATAGGTAATGTGATGCTTTCTTGAGGTGGTCCAGAGCTGTAAGTCACCCTGTTATCCTTTCTGCCTTAGCAAAAGAAGGCTTGGTTGGTATTACTCTGTGTGACAGCTCCCTGCCACCACAGTCTCCTGTTAGCTAGCCAAAAAAAACTCCTTAGGATGCTGCCACCCCAAACTGTGCCTGGCAGATTAATCCTTGGTGCACTACAATTCTCAAACTCTCCAGAAGCATCTCTCTGCAGCATCCAGCCCCTGTCATTGGATGCTGAGGGAACTACCAACTCTGCTGCCGCCAAAAAGACAGACTACACACCTGCCTGCTGGTTCGGCTGAGGATGCACACCTCTTTTTATTATAACAGCACTGAGATGAATTTATAATAAAGCAAAAGTAGGTTTATTAAGACCAGAGTTTTAAGTGAAATTAAGCAGAGATAATAGAAACAGAAAATGGTTACAAATGGAACAAAAGTATAACATGTTTCTGAGGCTATATGTAACCTTAGCAGGCTCCATGCTTTGTCTAAAGCAGTTTTCTCACGTGCAGCTATTTCTCAGCATCATCAACTCATCTGGTTGGAGATCCACTGTTCATAGATGCAAAGAGCACTGACCTCTTTGTTCCCTCAGTTGTGAGTAGCAAGATATCTTTTTGCTGCTTATATTCCCCAACGTTCATAGTCTTTGTCCCAAGAGTCAGGCTGACTCCCTGCGGTTCAGATTAGGAGGTGTCCTGTGGTATGCTGATGCCATGCTGTTGCCTCATCCTCTTGATAACTGGTATTTACCTCAGATGCAGATGAAAGGTCCATTGTCTCTGGCATACCTGAGCTCAGTGTACATTAGACACAGGCACCTGGCATTGGCCACTGTCAGAAGACAAGATACTGGGCTAGATGGATCTTTGGTCTGACCCAGTATGGCTGTTCTTTATGTCAGGCTTGATAGGAGTTGATCAGATCTGCCCCCAGAACTTATTGTAGAAACATATTTCCAGCACACATGCATAACTCTTTATACTGCATCCATGCATCATCATGCAATTATATTAATGACTAGCGTGTCACCAGCTTTCACTTGATACTTCACACAACATCCTGCAGAAAATAACATAACAGCAATGTGGTAGATGTTATGAGTGTGTCATTGGAATTGGTATATTGGAATTGGAGAAGGTTAACAAAAATTATTAGGGGTATGGAACAGCTTCCATAGGAGGAGAGATTAAAAAGACTGGGACTTTTCAGCTTGGAAAAGAGATAACTAAGGGGGGAAACGATAGAGGTCTATAAAAGAATGACTGGCGTGGACAAAGTAAATAAGGAAGTGTTATTTACTCCTCATAACACAAGAACTAGGGGTCACCAAATGACATTAAGAGGCAGCAGGTTTAAAACAAAAAAAGGGAGATATTTCTTCACACAACGCACAGTAAAACTGTGGAACTCCTTGCCAGAGGATGTTGTGAAGGCCAAGACTATAACAAGGTTCAAAAAGGAACTAGATAAGTTCGTAGAAGATAGATTCATCAGTGGCTATTAGCCTGGATGGACAGGAATGTTGTCTCAATCCTCTGTTTGCCTGAAGCTGGGAATGGGCAATGGGATCGATTGCTTGATGATTACCTGTTCATTCCCTCTTAAGCATCTGACATTGGCCACTGTTGGAAGACAGGATACTGGGTTAGATGGATCTTTGGTCTGACCTGGTATGGCCGTTCTTTATGTCAGGCCTGATAGGAGTTACAGAACAGTGAGCCCTCTGCCATTGGCACTGAGTGCCTCTTAGGATCACAGTATAGTTTTTAGACTCATGTTTCAATTAGCATGCAAGTTATTCTTGTAAATTAATCTTCCTGGCTGCAGCAGTACCTAAAGCCCAGATCCTGCAAACTGCTGCACACAGCCAGAACCCCATTGAAATCCAGTGAAGCTCCATGTGGGTGTAAGGGTGCAGAATTGTGTCTGAAGATTAAAGGTACCAATCCTACAAGTGACTCCTTGGGAGTGGACCCCATTGATCACATAGAGCATTTTCTGGAAGGAGGCCCAAGATTGTATGCAAACATTTGTAACAAAAGATTGGAAAGAGAGAGCTTCTCTCTTAGAATCAAATTGAGTTGCATTTTGCAGCAGCAAGTAAGCAAGTTGTAGCTGAGTTTACTAAGCCTCCTCTGGTTTGGCTGCAAAATTAAATGATCGCTTGCTTTTCTGGCAAAGTTTAGTAACCGCAGTTAAACCATCTGAATGTTGCTGAAAACCCCAAATCCACTCTGTCCCCTCCCTTGTCACCACAGACCCCTGTGCGACCCTCAGTGCCAACTAGCAGAGAGCACAACATACCGTAAGTCACATCAGGCCTGACACTCTCATTGCCCCAACATACTGTGGTCATAATCTGTATCTAAATGGTGTTGTGTAAAGTATCCTATGCAAACTGTTAACATGCTGGTCCTGAAAATCATTGCATGATATATGTACAGGGTCTGTACAAAGAGTTAGAAATGTGTGCTGAAAATATGTTTGTTTGGCAGGCAGCACATAAAGCCCAGCCTGCCCTGGACCAAGGAGTATGTTTTTATTGTCTGGCCAGCTTGATCACAGAGGACAATGAAAAATATATTTACATATAAGGTAAACAAAGCCATCAAACTAGCAAGTGGGGAGATGATCACAATGGGGGATGGAGTCTGTACCTTCCTGGCTCTTGAAACAGATACAATGAACTTTGGGGTAATATAAAGGGAACAAAGAGAGATTTGAGTCATCTGTCACTGAGGGAACTTAGGGTTCAGTGTCCTCCAAGCCTGTGAAAGCTCTCTTGGCCTAGAAGGCAACAGTAGCTGGAAAGCGACTACAGGTGAGAAACCTGCTTGGAAAAGGGAACTTTCTGAAATTAAGTTTGCCACAAGAAAGCATATTTAGTTTTGTTTTGTTTCACTTGTAACCATACCTGATTTTTTTTTATTCTTATTTATTATCACTTAAATTTATTCTTTGTTAACTTATTTTTGTTTTATTACAAAACCATGTCAGTGCTGTGTATTAAACTGGAGAGTGAATCTTCAGCTGACGTAACAGACTAATATGCATGCAGTCTTTTTTGTAGGCAGCAAACTTGATAATTTCTGGGAGTGTCCAGTGAGAGGGACTGGATACAGCAAAGAGATGTCTCTGTGGAACTTGGGAATTGGGGTTCACTGGTTATTACATGCAAAGCCATTTTTGGACTGGCAGAATCCTGTAGCGTTTGCTGGTGAAGAAGAAAAGCTGGTGTGCCAGGCCTCTGACACGTTACTTAGCAGCAGCAAAGCTCTCACTTGCTGGGTCTGAGAGGGGGTAACAACGTGGTGACATATAGTTCTGGGTACCCCAACAGAAGCATCACACCCTGATTAGAAAATTAATGGATAAAACATTTAACTGAGGCTCAGGAATTCTCAAGAATACACGTCTCCCAAGTCTCACCCCTTTCCTTTTCCAAACCACTACTTTTGTGTTATTGTCAACAAGGTCTATCTCACTCTCTTCCGAAGGGCAGCTCAGCGCTGCCATGTCAGACTCAGTCTATTCCCTGCTCCTCTATATTCTGTTCTATATGGGTTCTTATACTATGTTCATCACCTTAGTAGCTGAGGACTAGATGCACAAAGGTATGTAGACCCCTAAACATCAGACTTTGGCACCTAAGTTCCAGTTTTAGGCTCGAATGCAATTCACAAAACTCCAGCCAACTATGTAGGCATCTAATCTCACTCAGCACCTAAATTTTCAGGGAAAAAATTCATAGCTACTTACGTTTCTGCCTCTGGGCCTGTGCACTGCTGCTTTGCTCTAACTATCTGGAATCCTGTCTCCTGCCTAAGCTCCAGAGCAATTTATGAATGGGGGAAGATAGGTGTTCACCTGCCTAACTTGCTGGTGGCGCTTAATCCAGTAGGTGTGCTCAGAGGCGGCTTACCAGATCGGATCCTATTCAAAATCTAGTGTTTGGTTATAACTTTTAGCCCAGTGGTTAGAGCACTCACCCAGGAGGTGGAAGACCCAGCATCCAATCCCCCTGCTCCATTGACTCTGTCATTTAGCTGCAGTGAAATAGCTTCAGCATGAGAGATTGAGGAAGCGCTGTATCAGATTATCCTATAGCTCAGTGGTTAAAGCATTTGCCTGAGAAGTGGGAAACCCCTGTTAAATCCTGGTAGGAGGGGGAATTTTGAATCTGGGTCTCCCTCATCCTGTGAGTGCTCTAACTCCGGTCACAAGGAAGACAGCTGCAGCAGCACCTCCTCCTTTGGTTGTCTTGTGTAGCATTGAGAGTCTGCCTAGTTCATTTTCATAAGAAACACATTAGGCCCTAATCTGCTTGAATTTGGGAGAATAGCCAAACTACATTGAATGTACCTAATCTCATCTGAGTTTTTATGGATCAAGCAGACTTTATTTTGGGGGCGGGAGGGTGTGTGTGTAAATCTGTGTGTTGCACCATGGAATGTATTCGTTTTAAAAATGGACCAAATCCTACTCTGATTTCATTTCATGCATGGGCATAACTAAGGACAGATTTAACCCATTATATGGTAAATGCCCCAAATAGGAGAGTTAAAAAGCATTCAGAACAGTTTTTAAACAAGCCTTTATTTTGTCTTAAAACCATGCCCTTTTCAAAACCATGCTGCGCAATAGTATCCCTTTCTGTAGTGCTTTCAATGGCACTGTACTGTGTATGAACTTGGCAAAATATAGAACTGAGTCCTAACAATAAGGTTTGGTAATTGTGAAACTCAAGGGCATCTGGGGTAGGGCTAGCTTAAAATTAGTTATGTGCTGAATTTGCCTCTTGCTATTTGGGGCACTCACCCATCTACAGATACTTTTAGCTCTTTAATTTTATATGCTGATGTCTTTGAGGAACTGAATTCTTGTTTGCTTGTTCATTTTTTTCAGCCCTGTTTTGTAATTTCTATTATCTATGTTTATATGTAAGATCTAATTTGCATTACAAATATGGTCTGAATAGGTGTCATTTTTGATTCCTGAATGTGGAATTCTTCCAGAAGCACTGAAAAGTGTTATCACAGACATTGGAGAGTATTATTTGGTGAAGAATTTATCCCTTCATGAATTGGTTACGCATGAATTTATCAACACATTTGTGAAGAAAGGTAAGGGGGAGCTAAAAATACATACAATGAATATGAATTAAACCAAATGTCTTGCCAGTGCTTCCTGGAATAGTAAAAAGTGCTTTTTTTTCCCTATGAGTTTGTTGTACTGTGACATTCTTGGCATTTGGAAGAGAAGAAGAAACAGAGAAGCCTGCATCACTATTCTCTCTGCTCCCTGGTAAATAGGCTATTGTACCTGTTATAGTGCAGAGGAGAAAGGTTAGTGGTAGAAGAAATGGTGGAGGATGGACAGAAAATGTGGGGAGAGAGCAAGGTCACTGGGTTTGTTTGTTTTTTAAAAAAAATTGAATTTCCTTATTTTTTTAAGGCTGGGAAAACTAAACAAAGAGAATCCTGTAGTACACTCAGATCAGTTTATTCTCTTCCTCGTTAGAGTTCTTAGACAAATGCCTGAAAATATATGCTGCTCCTGACAACGTTTACCTTTACAACAGCTTTCCCCACATAATTCTTAACAGGAATGATCTCATAAACCACTAGCTAGAGAGCAAGGCATTAAACATTTGAAAGCAATAATTCCAAGATTTCAGAATGATGTTCTTTGGATTCTAGCACTACAGGGCTTGAGGTAACAGTTATTTAGGGTGTGTCTACAGTGCAAAAAAAGGTGTTTTTAACTTGGATTAGCCAACTGCAATAGCTAATTTGTGTGAAAATAGCAATGAAGACACAGCAGTTTGGCTTTTACTCAGGTTAGCGGCTCAAATTAAAATCTATAGGAAGAGGAGCCTAACTGCTAACCAAATTTAAAAGCCAAGTGCTATATCTTCACTGATATTTTAGCACAAGTTAGCTACCACAGGGTAACTAATCCAAGTTAAGAACACACCTTTTTTTGTAGTGTAGACATACACTATGGGAGTGTTTTTCAAACTGTGGGTTGCGACCCAGTACTGGGTCACGGCATGTAAGGCACTGGGTCGCCTTGCTGTGGTCAGCACTGCTGACAGCCATTAAAATTCTCGTCAGTGGTGCTTCCCAGCTAAGGCATGCTAGTGCCTACCTTTTCCGACACCGCACTGCGCCCCAGAAGCAGCCAGCAGCGGGTTCATCTTCTAGGCGGGGGGGGCCACGGGGTTCTGCATGCTACCCCAACCCCGAGCACCGGCTCCATACTCCCATTGGCCAGAAACTGGCCAATGGTAGCTGAGGGGGAAGGGAGGGATAGGTGCCTGTGGGTGAGAATCGCGCAAAGCCACTTGCATGCCTCTGCCTAGAAGCCAGACTTGTTGCTGGCTGCTTCTGGGGCACAGCACAGTCCACGGTGCCAAGACAGGTGGGAAGCCTGCCTCTGCACCTCAGCTATGCTGCTGACTGGGAGCTGCTGGAGGTAAGCCTGTGCCCCAACCCAATGCCCCAGCCCTGGTGCCCAGCCCTACCCCAGAGCCTGCACCCCCAGCCCTGAGCCCTGATCCCTTCCTGTGCCCCAACCCCCTGCCCTGGGTTGCGAGCATCAACAATTTTCTTCAACTGGGTCCCCAGAAAAAAAGTTTGAAAACCACTGCACTAAGGTACATCAGACATTGAAGTGTGTTTGTACATGGGTGAAAGGGAGAAGCAAAATGTTAGAATCAAAAGCCTTATTAAGGTTTGTGATCTCCTGACCTATCAGGAATAGCAATAGGTGAATATGTGTAAGGCCTGTGGCATTCTTTATAGGAATGGAATGAAGGAAGGTTAGCCCTGGTGCTCTAGCTCAGTACCCATTTGAGTAATTACAGTCTGCCTACTTGAATTCTTGCACTTTCAGTTGAGTGTGATTTATGCTTTGCTTTATGTCCTGAACTGTAGTGATATGTTGCTGTTATTGTTTAATCACAGCTGTCTTCCAGCCTAGAGGTAACTGCATTTCAGATATTAGTGACGTGATTCTTCTCCATATAGTTCGTAATCATCTTGTGAAAGTTTTGGGTCTTTCGTTAAATGTCACTATAGAGATAGTAATTATGAATAAAATCTGCACGTTCCAAAGAGGGCATGTAAATCTGCACATAGAAATGGTTTCTCCCTCTGGTCCTTCTTCCATCTTGAACATCAAAGATGGAACAACCTGTCTCCTGCCTTTGATATTTAACACTCTGAAGAAAAGGCATGTTGGTGGCAGACATCCAGGGACATCCACCACTTTGTTGATGCCAAAAAGTTCCCTATAACTGAGGACTCAATCATGGAGCAAAGCATTTTTTCAAATGAGCTGATTTAAAAGGAAAGTAGTTGTCCCTCCATCAGGGATTAATTACTTACTAAATTTAGGATCCTCTTTCTTGCTGCTCTTATTCTCTTGAATAGTACTAGTGTCAACAGTTCCTATTCAAGCAATGGGACCACTCAATGCCAAGATTACAGGACTGGGCTCTTGATTATAGAAGATGAAGGTGGTTGTGGGATATGACTGGGAAAAAAGGTCCACAATAACAACATTGTTCTCTTTATTTTTCAATGTGACTCAATATCTGAAAAATGGTTGGACCAAATTTTATTCTAATTTGGTGAAAAGAGTCACTTCCAGGGTGAAATAAAGTGTTTCAGTTTTGGGCCTGGAATGAATTTCGTCTGGGTTATAAAACCCTGAAAATATCATTATCAAATTTGTAGAGGCAACATGAAAGTACCATAGTGGGAGAAGGCTAGTTGCTTTGAAGTGCAGAAATCAAGCAGAATCTAAACAGCAGCTGACTGATTTATTTATCTTGAGATGAGTCTAACTTAAATATTGGCAGTATATTTTTTGAGAACTGTATAACCTCAGATTTTACTGTTCCTTTGTGTTAAAGGTTCATGCTATGCTCTAACATACAACACAAAAATTGATCAAGATAATGCTGCTGCTCTACTACCAAGTGGTATGAATTCGTACTATTCATTATACACAGACATTGACTAATGCCTTTGATTGTTTTGTTTTTACTTGGGTTTTTGAAAGGGGTACCATCAACTGGAAAAACCATGAGTACATTTCTTTACCTATACTTACTAGTAATTATTAAAGTGAAATATTACAAAAATGAAAGTTACTCTTTGTTCATTCGTGCAATTTATTTAATTTCTTACATCATGGACAGTAAACTCAATTAAGTCAATTTTACTTTTACTTATTTCAAATGGTCAGTGCTGCAAACCTTGGGTTGCTAATGTTGTAGAGGAATGTTTGTGTAAAAACTGTTTTCATTGAAATTAAAAAAACAAGCTTTTCTGTTGGTCTGAAACTTTATTAAAGGCTGCTTCTTACAAACTCTAAAATCAAAACCATTTTAAGTTGACGCTGCCCCCTTAAAAAATATGGATCAGGTGGTTTTAGTATATTTCTCAAAATACTATGATGAAATATTTAGTACTTAAAAGTACTGAGTAATACTTCTCTCAAAGTAGAATTAAGCATTTCACATATGAGAGTAATGGAGAGCTTTGTTTTGTTTCACTGTTTTCCAAACATCTTGAGATTTCAACATATTATACAATACATATTACATCAATTACAGTAAAAATGTAAATCTTTTCATATCCTTTTATTTTTGGTCTCATTTGCTAATTGTCATAACCCAGTTGTGCGCAAAAAAAAAAAAAAGCAAGCGTTTGGCAGAGCACAAGTAAACTGAAATTCTTCATGTAAGCTCTTTGCAGCAGGGATATCATCTTTTGTATGTATATACAGCCACTAACCCAATGGAAATCTGATCCTGATTGTGGTCTCTGGATGCTAGCAATGTGTAAATGTTTCAAAATAATATTCACAGCCATTCTGGAGTCCATGATTTAGGCACTGGGTGATATCACAGTTCAGTCCTTTTTGACCCTCAACATTATTATTTTGTGGTAGTGTCCAAAGACCCCAGTCAGGATCAAGGGCTCCATTGTGCTAAATGCTGTACAGCGGCAAAGGATGGTGCTTTGAATGCACTGAAGTGTTTTCAATCTAAGCTGCAAACCTTCAGACACTTAAGTATGTGCTTAACTTCACTCACCTGAGTAGGCCCATTGAAGTCAATAAGTTTAAGCACAGCAACAGCTTCAAGCATATGCGAGTGTTTGCAGAATCAGGGCCTAACACAGATTCAACAAATGAATATAACAAACACTAGGGAATAGCTGGGAGGAGGGAAGATGTGGGTGACAGAAGTAACATGGCAAAGTTACACAGGGTAATTGCACAACTCAGGAATTATGTTATTTAGGGTTCACCCATGCTAATTCATAAGACATATTTTGACAACCAACAATAATCTACTGTTAAGATTTTCCAGGATAACTCTTTGTGATCCATTTAACTAGAATTGAAGAAGCCTGGATTACATTACTAACACCTAGTGATCCAGGTTTAACTTTATGCAGCATGAGACTCTCAAAGACTTAAAAGGGAGCTATGGAAGAGATAACTACTACTAACAACAATCCTTTCTGTTCATAGGAAAACTAATTATATCAGTAGACAAGGACACGTATGAGGAGCTTGGACTACAAGGTCGCCCATCTCAATATTCTGGTAAAAAAGTCATGAGATATAGTAAGTATTGTTATTCTAACAGCACCTATTCTAATAGTAATATCTAACTATAAAGGTTCTTAATAGGACACCAAACTATCTGAGTTTAAGCTTTGATTCCTCTAAATTTGGTTAATCTCTCGGATGTTCTCTCCCTATGTACACACCACCATACACATATTGAGAGAAATATGTAAACTACACAAGTAACAAGAAAAGCACAAATAGAACATATATATTTAATATTTTGTTGATATTGTAAGAACTTAATTTCTGCATTTCTTGATTTATTTTTATTACATATCCCTTTTATTGCAATAATGTAGGATGTGAGCATTTTTGCATTTTATGCTCTGTCTGCAATCTCTGTATCTTCACAGCAGAAAAAGAAAAACCTTAATCTTTTTTTTTAAAACGAAAGCTTACACCTTGTAGAATGCTGCAGAAACTGCAAAGAAAAAAAACTACATTTGAGAGACCCCTTTTGTTGAGAGAGAGAGATTGGATTTTGTTCTGTGGGTTTGTGACACTTAAAATCTTTCTCAGGCAAATTGTCCTTTCAGTAGCCTCCATGCCTTGCACACTGTAAAGAAAATTTGCAGTTCTTAGCAGATATCCTGTGGACATGCTTATGACTGATTTTTTACAAGTCACTAACTCTCTTAGGTCATATCCTCCCCACACAAACCTAGAAGGGCTGTACATATTGAAAGCTAATTACAAGCAAAGATGAACTTCCGGAGTGCTGTTGGTTTTAAGTTATCTGCATAAAAACAACTGGTAGCAAAATAGGAAATAATGCTAATTCATCAAACTTAAAAATGGCTCAATAAAACTTATTCAGTTTTTTTTTTTAAATTCATCTTTGAACTGGGACCAATGGGTGTGGGAAACAGGCTCATAATGGAAACAGTGCTAAGCCATAAGTATGGCTTTTGCTGGTACTGTAAGCTGTAGCTTTTTTCTTACATGCCAATGGTCTGTTGCCAGTATTTTTTTAAAGCCACTATTTTGGCATGACAGCCCCCCTTTTCTCATTTCCCTCACAAAAGTGAGCTGCTCATTGCTGGTTTTTAGAAAGCAGTTAACCTTAAAAAAACAAACCAAAAAAACAAACAAACCACCAAACAAAATCCCACAACTTTCCCTTGATTTCTGCACAGTGAAGCTGAGACACAAGCAGAGAAGTTAACAAAAGGCAGCAGTTGTAACATCTTCTACATCAGAATAAAGAGAGAGCAATTTTCATGTGCAAAATGGAGAGCAACAGCTATATGACTAAGATTTTGAAAGAGTGCTACAAGGCATGGAGGGTTAACTTAAGAGGAAAAACAAAGTGTATCCATAAAAAGTAGTTGACAACGTCTTTTAGTTCTCTGATAATTCTTATAGAATCTGAATATTAAAGCTGAGCTCTGTTGAGTAAAATTTGCTCTTTCATCTTTCACAGTTGTTACCATTGACTTGACTGACTCAGCCTTTGATCCTGATAGTAAGAAACATAAAAGAGTGCTTTGGGCCTTGAAAGAGAAGAAACCTTTAGAATTTGACTTCCTGCTGTCCTGGCATAACACAGGTAATAAGAATGAACTGTAATATTAGAAGAATATTAGAATATTAACTATGGATGACATAAAATTAGATGGGTGAGGTTATATCTTTTTTATTGAACCAACTTCTGCTGGTGAGAGAGACAAGCTTTTGAGCTTACAAAGAGCTCTTCCTCAGGTCTGGGCTGTGTGAAGAGTTCTATGTAAGCTAGAAAGCTTGTCTGTCTCACCAACGGAAGTTGGTCCAGTAAAAGATATTACCTCACCGAAGTTGTCTCTCTAATATCCTGGGACCAACAACACCGCATACACCAATAATTAGATATCATTCTTATTTGGGTTGTAAACTTGTAATATAGTGGCATTTTGTTACTTGCAGAACAAACTCTTGTTGATGGCACCTCAAAGGTGCAGTGACATGAAGTAAAATTGGTCAGGAAGAAAACTGCAGTTGCTGTTTGATTTTGAAATTAATGTACAACCGCTGTATGGCCTGCTATTGGTCCTTTGGTAAGGCTGATTAAAAAATGTCCATTGAAACTATTTTTTGACAGTTTTTTTTTCTTTTAATCAAAAACCAAAACATTTTGATTTGGAAGTACTGCAGTGGTGCCTCATGGGAGATGTAATTTGTTTGCCTCATGTCCCCATTTTCCTCTATAGGCCAGGCTCCTTGGCCTGGCTTCATCTGCCATGATCCACTGTCTCCCCTCTCCAAAAGGGGAAACTGTGGTACATTATAGAAGTTGTCCAACATCAACCAGGAAGCCTGGCCTATAGAGGAGAATGAGAGCACAAGGCACTGCAGCAGTATTTCCAAGTCAAAATATTTTGGTTTTCCACATAAATATATTTTGTTTTGAAATTTTGCTGAAAAATTGAAATTTTCCATGGGGAAAAGTGGCCATTTTTCAAGCAGCTCTATGCTGTTCCTCTGACATCCAGAGTACAAACTCTCTTGTTGGCGGCCTATATAGAACATCTCTTCAGAAACAGCCTGCCACTGTCTTTTTCAGAAGGAGACTTAGTATTGTTTTTCTCCTTTCATTCAAGGACCTCAAAGTGTAGGCAGGAACACTATAAAAATTGCTTTTTACCAACTGGATATCTTGCTTTTGAGTCTGTTAATATATCTTGAAGAGATGGTGTGGGAGAAAAGAAGACAGACTCAAAACATAATGTTAGTGATAAACTATATTCAGGTGATCATGTACTATTTGTAATAAACTGTCATCTAAGCCTCCAAATCTGTTTAATGTTTCAGTGGGATGATCAGATTCTCCACTTGCATTCTTATAGAGAAAGAACAAGTGGAAAAGCATAATTTTTCCTTTCCTATGGCTATTTATTTGGAAACATTAAACAAACATTCATCCTTGAAGATGTTCTGTAACACATGAGTTTAATTTTTATTTTGCCTTAACTGTTGCTAATGACAAATTGAACTATACAAATATGGCTCAATAAGGTTTCTCTGTAGAGCCTGCTGGATCTGAAACTGTACTTCATTTCCAAGAAAAGAGGAGCAGATAAAAAATCTAGGGCTCTGGCGCAGGTAGATAAATAGCATGTAAGCAGTTTTAATTTCAGTTCATCATATAGGGCATCTCACACATCTTTCCTTTACAGATGCATGTAAAGGTTTCAGTTTAGTTTGATACTCAGTGTTCCTTTGTTGTTGCAGTTTTATAACAACTTTTTGTGATCTGTGTTGTTAGGTGCAGAAGGATCAACACTGATGTCATACTTTTCCAAAAACCAAATACAAGCCCATCAGCCAAAAACAACATTCAGCACATTAAGAAATTTGCAGTGTCCAGTGTTCCACAGTAATGAACTGCAAGGAAAGCTGGAAGAGTCATGCAGTGCACAGGAACTGTTTGAATGGCTAGGTGCCGTTTGCAACAAAGTTGGTTTGTAAGTATCTGAACTTGCCTTGATCTTAAATATTTTAAAAAAAAACATAAGCCATAATTTTCTACCTTTGATGCCTGACAGTAGGCACTTCAGTCTTTAGGTACGTTAAATAAGTGACTTGATTTTTGACGCTCCTCAGCACTTCTGAAAAACAGACTATTTATTTAGAGGCCTAAATATGTATTTAGGTGCTTCATAGTTGATGCACAACTCTGAAAATGGTAGCGTTGGTGTAGAAAATTAGCAGTGTACTTCATCCAGATTATTTCTGTTTTCAGAGACAACAAGTCATTTAGCTTCTTATCAACCTATTGCTGTCCTCAGCCCAGCACAGTAGTGGAGCAAGCCTATTTGTGCACAATCACTGGCTTTATACTCCCAGAGAAGATAATTCAGTTATTGGAACAGCTATGGTAAGGGCCATCAGAGGTACATTATTATAACATATTTACAATTTTAATACTTTTCCCTGTCAAAGTGTTTTACAAAGATTAATCTTCAGCACCCCACCGAGGTAAGTAAAGGATATCATCCCCAATTTACATACAGGGAAACTGAAGCAAAGAGGTTAAGGCCAAAGTTATCAACAGTGACAACTGATTTTGAATAGCTCAGCTTTGGGGGACCCAACTTTGAGATATTCTAGTCTTGTTGTTTTTTTAGTATTAAGCAGCCACAACTCTCGTTGAAGTTATGGCAGCTGTGGGAGCTCAGCATTTTTGAAAATCAGGTGCACTGTATGTCATATTGGACAACTCACAGCCAAATTTTCAACTCCTAAAGCAAGTCACACTGAGCTTTGATTAAAACAGAGATGTTCTGGCTCCCAGTCTTAAGGCCACTGGACAATGCCTGACCTTTATTAATATCAGTTTGATTTGTAGTCTGGTTCCCTCCTGATGGCCGCAGTACTAATCCACGAAAAGAGTCCGTTCGCCAGATTTTCTTTCCATATGTCTTCCACTCTGACATTGGATTGTTCTCTTATCCCAGGCACAAATAATACCAGTTCCCTGCAAGATGGTGGCTGCCAGAGGCTGCTCAGAAAAGCTGGTTTTATTTAAAAAAACAAGTATTTCTAATTAAAGTACAGCTCAGTTACATGTGTCAAAGTACATAATACAATATAAATCTTCAGGGGTGAAGTTCTGCATTGTGAAATGCCATTTGATGCCACTTTTTTTTGTTTTTCGTTCAGTTTTACATAAACGGTTAACATTAAAATATTTAAACTGAGCAGTCTCATAAATATTTTAATTTAAGACAATATTAAGGGTTTGAAGGAATGCTAGTGCCTCAGGAGGAAAACTACAACCCTTTGTGCTCTCCATATGTACCTTCTAAAATGATGTGACAGCAGTTGGAATTTCTCATATAAAACACATTTGTTTTCAGATAAGATACTCATTACACTACTGGGTGTCCTACATTTCAGTAAACCCAAGAGTGATTTTTAACTCCTTAGTTATACATTTCAGTTAAGTAGTTGGGTCTCTAATTCCATTCTGGTGTACTTCAACATCATTTATTGTTCCGTTCTAATTAGCAGTTTAACGTATTTTTCTTTTCCAGTTGCTATTTTGATGAACCGAAATTGGCTCAGTGGGTGACCTTAACCGTGCATGGCTTTGCAGACAGCCCTGTTTCCTGGAGAGAAAGTGAACATGGTTTCCAAAAGGGAGGAGAGAACTTGTACAATTTTGTTGTTTTTAGGAACCTGGACTATTGGCTTCAAATGGCTGTTGGAGCAAATGATGATTGCCCACCTTAAAAGTTCTGCCTGTAGGAAAGTTTCTTAAAAAGAATTATCTGAGATGTGCTTACAAAAATATCAGACAATTAATTAGCCATTGAAAGGATCTATGTATATAGATCATGTTAGCATCTTATTGCTTCCACATGACAACTGGAAAAGTCTTGTTTTACTGGAATGTGTATTTTTGTCATATCTATTTTTAATAAAAAGTGAAACATCTGTTCCTTAGAAATCTTGTTACATATTCTACAAATGTGTAATCTTGACAAAATGATAAATAGTTTTCTAAATCATGGCCTTTTGTGTTAAAAAAAAAACCCAACAAACGGCACACCTTCCACTGTTCAGATACCAGGAACAGAAATTCCACCTTCCAACACAGAAAGAAATTAAAGCCAAAGCAAGGGGGCTGCAGTCTGGGAAAGTTCTTAGCTCCTATAAATATTGAATATGGCTGGCTCACTTGACAGAAGCTTTATTGGATGTTTTATTTTGTTATGCATGTGTGAAAACTGCTGCAGTTGTTGGATAAGTCTACCATGACCCTGCGTTATAAGTCTTTGTTTAGGACTAGGCCATGCCACATTTCAACTTTCACCTGTTTCTCTTGTCACAAAAGATTGCATTTTTCTTTAGTAGGAAAAGTATTTATTTTTTCTTTGCCCTCTCCTTAAGTCAAGTGGCTAAAGGGATTTGGCTCAGGCCTTGCTGGAAAATTCATCTGCAGCAAGAGATCAAGCATAGAAAGGCTTAAGGGTAAGAGATCTTGGAGAGTTACAAGCATTTGAAAACCAATGCTTAGCATGGAATGTGTTTTGTGACTTTAGCTAGAAAGGCTGCTACCAAACCCTGCTCTGATATACCTCTCAGAATTATTTCTTTCCAGTAACTGCCCACAGTGTGCTAATTATTTTCCAAATGAAAGAAAGGAATAGTCCCAGCCTTGAAGAGCTCTTACTGTTTAAAAAAAAAAAAAAAAGAAACTGATGAAGGAAGAAATACAATGTATACAGACAAGGTGGCTAAATATATAAATGTTAATGACTCAAACTCTCCATTAGCCATCAATTAGTTTTCCATAGGCATAACACCAGAGCTGGATCTTCAGGAAGGATCTGAATGAAGGAAGTGGCTTTGCTGCTGATCTCAAGAGGGGAAGGGGGCATAGCTGTCAATCAGATGGACCAGACTAGCATTGTGAGCAATGCAGAACAAGGATGGATAAGCTGTAGAAGCAGCATTATGCAGAGCTTACAATGGAAGGAAAACAACTTCGGAAGCTCAGACCTGTTAACTCCACTGATCTTCCACATAGACTCCAGATTTTCAGACCCTTTTATGGTCTGCAGGGAAATTACCTTCAGATTGGCTGCTAGTTCTCCATACCCTTTAGCTGTGTAAACAAAGGACTGGGAGCACTACCACAGCTGAGCCCTTTGGGCAGAGAGCCACTAGGGTGTTACTAATTCCTAGCTCCCCATCCCCTCTCTAGCCATTCTTACCATTCACTAGTGAAGATACTAGCACTGCTCACCCCACCCCAGTGCTGCTGGCCACACCAATCCCTCTCTGTGCTGCTGTAGCTGCCTTCCCACAACACCTGACCATCACACACCCAACTGCTCCCTCTTACCATGGGAGTTTTCTGGAAGAAAAGAACTGATAGTATCCCCCCATGCCCCTTCTGACATCTGCAGGTGTGGCTTGTTAGCCTCTCCCTCTCCTTTCAACCTTAAGGAATACCACTGAGGGAAACTACCTGCTTCCCGACCCCTCTAAAGCACTCAGCTCTTCAGGGGAAGAGGATTGCTAAGATCCTTGCCTGTCCAAAAGTATCCTATGAGAAATTGGGCTCAGGGAGACCCAACAACCCACCGGCACACATGTGAGGGGCATGTGCCATCACATGGATAAGAAGCCCCACCCACTGGGTGGGAATGTGACTTCTCCCTCATTACCAGTTGATCACTCTCTCCTGAACTGTATCCAGGGCTAGCTTCAGGCACCAGTCCAGCAAGCAGGTGCTTGGAGAGGCCAACCAAGAGGGAGGCATGTCCAGCTCTTCAGTGGTGTGTCCCTCACTCCTTCTTGGAGTGAAGGACCTGTAGCTGAATTGCCACCAAAGACTGAAGTGGCAACAGTAGAGCAGATCATGATTGTGGATTTTTTTTTTTTCCTTTTTGCTACTTGGGGTAGCAAAAACCCTGGAGCTGGCCCTAGCTGTGTCAGACCTTGTTGCTGGGTGTGTGTGAAGGCAATGAGCATTCCTCGTCCTGGAAATCCCAGTGCTCCAGCCAGTCTCCTGCTGAGGTAGGAGAGATCACTGGTGCCCTCAGAAGACTCCTCTGGTAGGTGAGGGGGTGGAAAGGTGTGGGGAGCAGGTTTGGGGGCAGTGGCATGTTGGGGAGTGGTCCACTGAAGAATAGGTGGGTGACTAGGGTGACCAGACAGCAAGTGTGAAAAACTGGGATGGGGGTGGGGGGGTAATAGGAGCCTATATAAGAAAAAGACCCAAAAATTGGGACTGTCCTTATAAAATTGAGACATCTGGTCACCCTGTGTAGTAAAAGCAGCAACAGGATTCTTTGCTGCTTTTACAGATCCAGACTAACACGGCTACCCCTCTGATACTTGACACCTATGTAGTAAGTTTCTCCTAAGCTGCCCCTTATATGAGGGGCTGGGAGTGGAAGGACAGGTACTGCTGGTATCTTTCCCCCACCTCCAGAGTCCAGCCCTATAGAGAGGTGGTAAGAGAATGCGGAGCGTGGGGAGGAGCTGGCTGCCAGGCACTGAACAGCTGCTGCGCTGAGATCAAAGGGCTGAGCGCTCAGCGAGCAGTCTGGACTCGGGAGTGGTTTTCTGACCGCGGGAAGGGATGCCACATGATTGACTGGTGAGATTCAAGCCTGGGAAGAATAGGTTGTATGAGGCACATGGGGCTTGTTTACCAGGGAGAGGGGAGGTAGGCATAGGAGCCGGTAGGCAGGGGGTTTGGAGTGACTGAGAGGGGATAGGGACTCTGCATTCATGAAGCCGCCCCTTGTAAGCTCCGCTTATAATAGGAAGGCAGGTGTACTTTCCCCTCTCTCTTGCAGCTGGGGGTAAGCCATGGGAGGGCTGGCTGGCTTCAGAGCCTCAGCCGCTGAGCTGCATTTGGGGTTGATTGGACGTGTGCAGAATGGGTGGGTGCGGTGAGGGCGGGAAGGAACGGCTGTGCACATTCAGAGCAATGTGAATGGGTAGGGAATGAATAGGGGTAAGAGCTGAGTAAGCGCTCTGAGGGGGACAGAGTAATAACAGGTGGGGTGGACTGAATGAAACCTGGGGTGTAATGAGACTATCAGATAATGCCTTTTATGAAAATGAATGCTAATTAGAATGGACCAGGGTTTCGTCAGCAAGTATGAGAGCTAATGGAGAGAGTTTTAGTTGTAGTGTTTGGTGTGGGGTGATGTGGGTATGGCAGAGATCAAAAAAGAGATGAACTGAAGAAAGTCTGTCCCTTCAGTAAAGACTCAAGACAGATGATGTGGAGGTAGAAGCAGCAGGATTTGGCATGGGTTAGATAGAGGGGGCAAGGGAAAGAGTAATATATATATATATATACACACTCAACAGGTTATAGCAGTTAATTAGGGCAGGTGGGGGCTGAAGTTGACTGTGACAGGAACCAGAGGTAACAGAGGATGTGGTAGAAAAGAAAACAAGTTTGGCTTTGTCCATATTAAATTTAAATTGATGGTGAGACATCCAGCAGATGTTGGAGAGATTGAATGAGATTCAGGGTTGAGTGAATGGAGAAGATTTCCAACTCACTGGTATGGAGATGGTGGTAGTAAAACTCAGCTCAGTGATTGAAATTTCCCAAAGATAGAGTGTAGTAATCTTTTTCTGAAATAAGGCCTGTCCCCTTATTTTGCCCTATAGTACGCTCCCCCCTCCCTTTTTAATTTTTTTTCCCCAGCTGCACAGCCTCTGGCAGCACATTTCAGAACCAGCCAAAATTTAGTCTATCCAAAATACTCTTTTGTGGTAAGCTAATGAACTGTTGTTTGTATTGTATTAACACTTGGAGGCCTAACCAAACAAACACACAGTAGGAGACAAGCATACAACGTAAACAGGCAAGACAGACAAAGGGTGAAAAACAGAGGCACGCAGAGGTGAAGTGACTTTCCTAAGGTCAGTGGTGAAGTTGAAATTAAAACCAAGGTCTCATTACATGTAGTCCAGTGCGCTAGGTACAAATACTGTCCTGCTTCTGATGATGATAATCATAGGCTCTCAGCTCTATCATTACAATTTCTTTATGTTAAAGAAATAGTGGGACAAACTGAAGTGTTTTCCTGATCTGAGAATGTGTATAAAGTAGAGTAGAGCTTGAATGTTCTTCAAATGTTGGAGTATTTAAATATTTGGTCTTTGTGAATAGTAACAAGAACTTCAGAAAACTCCAGCATAAACTGTGGCAAGCTCTCAAAGATCATTTCTACTAGTAGAATAAACACTAGAAAATGGCTATTGCCTCTGTTTACTCACCCTTTTTTGAAGTATGCTACCAAATGTTCCTAAAAGGATTTTAGTTTAAATTTACTAGTTTCATGTATTGGCGCTAAAAGGGGAGCTAAAGCAAATTACAAAATTCTCCTGTCTCCCACAGTGAAGATGGCATAACTGTAACAACTTTGTTAGCTAGCTGCTCAAACACAGTTGGGTCTTGATTGTTCCACTATAGGCACATAATAGCTATTCAATTGGAGAGCAGTCTAGCTTCTTAAATCTATCCTAGTGTGTGTTTTGTTTTGTTTTTTTTAAAGAAAAACAGAGCTCATATAATCTCCATTGTTAACATCTGGGCTAGATGCCTATATTCAGTGGAGACCAACAAACTAATATTGTGCCCTGGTGTAGCTGCATCCAGAATTTCCAGGTGATGTAGGGGAAATTTATTTATTTTTTAGATGGAAAACTGAGCATGTTCTTATGTTAACGGATTCATTGCATGAGCAGGAGTTTCTAATCTTCTCAGTCCCAGTTTTTTTTGTTGCTGCTGTTGTACTACCAGATCAGCTATGTAATTTATAATAGGATGCTATTGAAGGATTTAAGTAATGAGTAAGGCTAATATTAGCCCTTAGAAAATATCTTCAGGAATATATGTTGAAGCATCACATATCTGAACCAGGCTCTGAAGCAAGAAATATAAGCAACTGTAATTGAGCCACCATAGCTTACCCCAACACTTCCGGCACTGAGCGGTTATCCACCCATAAGGCCAGCCCTGACTTCAGGGTACTGTGGTTGGGGGTCAAGGAGCAGGGTGAGCCTGGGTTGCAAGCTGTGTAAGGGTGTAGGGAGGCAGCAGGGCCTGGGGGCAATGAGGTGGGGGGAGTCTGGGGCATCAGTGGGGCTTAGGGTGCCAAAATACAAGTGTGCCCAGAATGCTATTTTCCCTAAGGCAGTCCCTGTCTGAAGCATTGGAGTTGAGGGCACTTGTTCCTACAAGGGGCTCACTCCAGGGTGAAGTAGAAACACAGCTGATTATAGGCTAGATCCTGATAGATGCTGAACCTTCACAGCTGGTATTAGACTGGTGAGAGCTCAGCAGCTAAGAACATCAGGCATTTTGGGAGAAAATTTGAAATACACAGGATGGCAGATCAGAGCAGCCATACAAACCCAAACTTGGATCTGCTAAGGCCTACGTGGCTATGGCTTATGCCCATGTCAGCTCCATTTAATAGGACACAAGCTTACACCAGTATCTTCTTAAACTATGAAAGTACAAACTGGTCAGCCTGTTATCTGGCCATTAATGTCTGGGAAGGTGAATGTTCTCAGTACATCAGAACGCTGCCTTCTCTTCTCCCTTTCATCCCCTTAAAACAGTTAGCAAACTGTAATTATGTATATAGAGAATTGCTGTTCACGAACAAAACAAAAATTGCTCTAATGAGCACACTTGACTTGCCCAACAATGAGATATCAATCTGTGCAGGAGGGTCAAGGGGACGGAGAAACAAGTTTTCAAGATCTAAGGAATTATGAAATTACTTGAAAGGAAGCTAAAGGTGTCTTTCATAATTTAAAAAATGTATTCACTTTCTATAACGTGAAGTGTACTTCCTCCATTATAAAAGTTTTCCTGCAAAAAAATAGTTCTTGCTGTACTAACTGAACCAGGAAAGAACACAAAGAGTAAACTGCTCCTGGATTAATGAGGAATTGCTAGTATGTCACTCTGAGCGTATTCCTGAAGTCTGAATGGGAGGTACAGCATGTGGATTGTGACAGAAGTCTTTTTGTTGAAAACTCAGTCCTAAGTCACGGTGATAATGAAACAGTTAAAGTTCCAGTAGGTGTCCTGGGGCAGCACACTTATTACAACAGAAGCATGTTCTGCTGATTTTAATATACTCCTCAGAATTTTATATATGGCATTTCAACTATGTCCTCTCTTAATCTGCTCTGATGGGAGTTTAGATTTACAGAACAGTATCGCCTAGTAGACAAGGCACTGACCTTGTCAAGTCACTTTGTCTCTGTGCTTCTGTTTCCTCCTCTGTGAAATGGGCATAATGATACTTGCCTCTTTTGTAAAGTACTTTGAGGCCTACAGATTACTACTTATTTTTGGCTCACAGAATTTACCTTTAGAACCTCAGGCAGCTAGTATTTTCCACTTGGGAACAGATTAGTAACCATGTTTTGGAGGCTGCCAAACAAGGCTGGCCTGGATTCCATAATTTCACCAGCCAGCTGATGTTTTAGCTGTGTGGTGCCAATTGATATTAAGTGGAGAGAGAGGGCTAAATTCCCTTTTGCTGCTTTGTCAAAAGACACTTTATATTATAAGCCATAATTAGTTGATAATGTCAGTCATGTTTAGTCTCAGCAGAAACTGATGTAGTTAGTATCAAGTTGCCAAGGCTCTATTCCTTGTGTCAGGGCTTGAAAGAAAGGGCCCTATCAATAGAAATTTCATGGGCTTTCAGGATTACACTCCTAGGGACAAGGTCTCAGCTGTTTTCTGTCCTCTCTGCACTGCTTGAAAATCTAGGCCTTCTCTTTTTTTTTTTTTTATCCCCATCTGCTCATCCATCCATGCCTTGTATTTGTAGAGAGCTATTCTACATAATATCTAGGCACTTAAATTCAGAAAAGTTAAGGTGACATCAGACCCAGATCAAAAGCTTAGTCCCCTGCATAGAGGTTTGCAGTTTGGAGCAGCAGGATTCAGTTGAGGTTAAAATAAAATCTGGAGAAAATATACAGGACTCAAGCCACCCCCTCTTAGTGCTTGCACCTCTGGCTTCTTTGTGCTAGAAACTGCCTGGGAGAGAAGTGCATGCATCTTTCAGTTATGAAACAACATGCCTTTCATTGCCTTTTAGGTTCCTGAAGTACTGCTGAGCCTGAGAAGCACTGTTTGCACAATTCCTATGGAATTGAGAGCTAGGTGCATAGCCATAGTGCTCCAGAGCCCTTGTGCAATCTGTCCATGTGAATGGCTCTGGCTTCTTCCTGACCATTGCAAGTTCTGGAGCAGAATTGCCACTCATTCTTCAATAAACCGCTCCATCCAGCAGAACAATTTGCTTTTGTGTAGCTTTCCTTCCCTCAGGTCTGAAAATGGACCTCAGGCTATGTTTTAACTGAACTGGAGACAATCCTTTACTCCCTCAAATCCAAAAGGTTTAATCCTCCTGTGAGTACACAGCCTGACTATCCGGGCTTTCCAGGAAGAATGGCTCAGGGAAGAAAGGAATGTTCATGAGGACTGTGAAATGGCCATGCAGACCCTCTCCACGGTCACCACTGCAACCTCAGAGATGCAGCAGGTTCTGTGTCTGTTGCTGCCCCGTCGCCCTACGTGACTGGGTGGGATTTGTTCAGTGGATTCAAATAACCATGGAATCACCAGCCCTTTTCTAAACATCCCTGCTGAGACAGAGGGGGTCCCTGTGGTGGTGGCCTCTGCTGCACGTAAAGGACTTGTTGAATGGTGGGAGTGTTCATGTTTATTCCAACCAAGAATTGATGTCTCATTCACTAGGCACTGTACAAACACAGTAGTAAACGGTCCCTGCCATGAACAGCTCACAATTTAAACAGACATGGGGTGCAGGGAGGCATCTAACATACCAGCAGTATAAACCATGCGATGGCAGCAAATGTCTCAGTAGTTCCCCAATTTTGTTTTTTGGGTGAGTTTAGTTAGGAGGGGATATGCTGAATGGGGAGGCAAGAGAGATGAGGCAGGTGTGGTGACAAGCTGAGATGAAGAGGCGTGTGGAGAGAGAGGGTTGCAGCAAACAGAAAATCAGCACAGGGCAGAGAAAGTCCAGATAAAACTGTAGAAAGTTCTCTGAATGTCCATGGTGTTAAACTTGGCAAAACAAATTCTTCCATCCTTAATGAGAACTGTGGTTTAAATAACTCAGCTGGCCAAATTCCTAAAAGCACCTTTTTGCTATAATTCCACATCCAGCCAAGATGGTGTGAAAGGCACCAGTGGAGGGAATTGTTATGAACATCAGACCTAGGACTACCTGGAACCAGGATGGATAAAAATCAATGTGTGTTTTTTAATTTAAATCAGATTTTTTTATTTTTTTCCTCAAAAAGCATTTTATCTAAAGAGATCTTAATTAAACTACATTATATCTCATCATGGAATAGGAATTATAAAATCTATTTCTATAGTATGAAACAATATATTCATGGAACTCATTTACAAAACTTTTCTTAAGCATTACAATAGTTCATGGATTAGGGACCCAATCTTATGGTATTCCAGGGGCTTCCATATAGGTTATTTAGGTTAATTGTCCCATCTACCCAATGGGATTCAGTGCTCAGTCTAGAAGATACCATCAAACATGCTTAGTTTGGCAGTTCTCAAACTGTGGATTAATCTCCAGAGATAACATGCTTGTTAACAGCAAAAATGTTTTTAAATAAATATATAGAGATTTGAAATAATGGACCTCAACCCTATTGTCCCTTTGCAAATTTGTGTACAGTGAATCAATCCCTTACCTCTCTAAAAATGCAAAATTTTAAAAAGTTCAATGAATAGAAGATTGTTGGGGGTGGAATAGATCTGGACAAGGAGAAGTCTAGAGATAAATGTGAGAAGGGAGGGACAGGCAGCAGAAACAAAAGGGAAACTGTTTGAGCAGCAGGTCTTCAGGTCTTTGAGTGGAGCCTGCATTGATTTGAGATCTACCATACCATTCTGTCACTAGAAGGGAAAACCTATAATGGCAGCAGGCCATAAAAGAGACCCAATTTGGGAATAAGAACCATTCAAGAAATATGTTTCTGATGATGATGTTTTAAAGAAAGTCACAGCAGTGAACTGGTAGAAGTCACTTAAGCACTTGGATTCAGAGACCGTTGAGGTGGTGATCTCACTTTTAACAGCAGTAGCTTCTTCTGCTGGTGTAGGAAAAATAATATTTCTTTCTTTTGGAGTAATTCATTCCAAACTGAGAAATCATTTGGGACTTGGAAATGTAGGAAACTTGTTTTTCTTTTCCAGATTATGAACGAACAGAAAAATGACAGTGAAGATGACTGAGTTAGCTGCAGAAGCCAGAGTTTTAAGTTTCTCATGTTGACCTGGCTGACCTAGTTGATTGAATTTTTTAAAATTATTTTAACAAAAACCGAATTTTAAAAAACTTGAATGTTTAACTAAATTCAAAATTCATATGCGTTACAAACATATGCTTGTTTTGTTAAAATGTTTTCTGTTGAAGAAAAAAACCCAGCATACGTAATGTTGTTTTAGTTAAATAAAACAATTTAAATGTCTCTGTCTGTCTCCCAATATAGCATGACAAGAAAATCCTCCAAATGTTAATGATTAACTTGTTCACTTCTCAATAACTTCATAAATATCTGCTTCAGTTACCTTTGGTAAATGAAATAACCAAACAATCATTCATTTTCTGATATAGCTGTAAAACTAATCTGAAAGGTTTTCAAAATAATCACTTTAAAAATGTATAGTGTGTACCTTCTAAAAATGAAACCTGCATCTATCTCTGAGTTGTGAAGAATAGATATTAAGGTTATAACACCAATAAGAATGCACTTTTATGTAGAAATCCATGATTAAATAGTCTTCCTGACTAGTGATTTAAATCAAATCCACTCTGCCTGGAACTGCAGGAGATCAAACTGCTGGTCAGCCTGTTAACCAGCTTTCCTCTTTCAGCCCAGACCAAAAAACAGAGCTCTTGGTAAATGCATCAGAAAGGTGAATGTCACCAGTCTAACACGTGTAGGGTTACCCTTATGTTATGGCTGAATATAATTAGAATGATACTTACTCGCAAGAGAAGGATGGTCTTGTGGTTGAGGGACTGGACACAGACTTTCTGGTGACCTTCAGCAAGGGATGTGGGGCCAACTTTTGAAAAGAACTCTGCTCCCATTTAGGCACCAAATAAAGTAGCCAGATTTCAAAAAAGTCTCAGTGGTGTTGGGTGCTCAGCACTTGAATATCTGGCCCTTATCGTTCCATGCCTCAGTTTCCCATCTATAAAGTGAGGATACTACTACTTTTCCTGGCTTTTGTCGTGTTTATATAGACTTTGGCCAGGGTCTGACTTACTATGTGTGTTTGTAGAGTGTCTGGCACAATCTACGAGCTACCTTAATGCTGCTGCCTAAATCTATATAAAGATAGGGGAAAGATAGGGGAAAGCAGGACTGTTGACATCAAGACTATCTAGAACTTTGCATCCTTAGAGATGCTTTAAACACGGTGGGGCTCAGTTCTCAGAATTTGACTCTTCAAGGTAGTGATGCAAAATAAAAACGCCCTGGAAACATTCATGAGTGAAGGAAGTAAAGTTCTGAAACAGGCAGAGCCAAATTCATCCTGGATGTAATTCTACTGGCTGCAGTGAAGTTACACCAGGAATTCATTTGTTCTGTTTTCATCTGAACAAAACCAACTGACCACAGGCTTATGGATTCTTTCCCCTATCTTTATATAGATTTAGGCCAATAATTTAAAATGATTACATTGTACTTTTTTTATTTAACTAAAAAATTCTCAAGGAAAAAGCACGAATGGGAAGAAATGGACTAAATTCTGAAGTTAATTTATGCACATGTTTTCAGAGTTGGGTGCCTAAGACTGGGCATGAAAATGGCTTGACTTTCAGGAGTGCTAAGAATCACGGCTCCCATTGACTTCTCTGGGAATGGTGGCTACTCAGGATCTGTCTAAATCAGGCTACTTATATGGGTGCCTAAATAGGAATCTAAGTGCTTAATTTTTGGAGAAAATTTTTAAAAATTGACCTTATTTCATGGTTGCATGTTTAGATTTGTTCTCATTGTTCTATACCCCCATTATTGCTCAGAGTATGTTGTTACCAACAGAGCACTATAAATGACAACTGATGTACATTGCCAAAAGACAGTCATCTCTCTCATTTTTCCTTCTCCCCTAATGAAAGCATATAAATCACACTGTAGGCTTTACAGTTTATAAACCCTTTTGATCAACTGTGAATAATGATAATCTGAAAACTTTATGAAAACCGGTTCCAAGGCATTGCAAAGACCAAGGGGAGATTTTCAGAAAGACTCAGAGCCAACAAGAGAGAACTGGAGTGTTATATTAATTAGCATGGAGTGAGGCTTCTGAAAGCAGAATGGAGCTGTATCAGCATATTGGCTCTAAAGCAAGAAAGAGCTGGCTGAAGCCCATTCATCTGCATGTAGTTTTAGGATGAATTAAAGTTTTGAAAGCAGGGGGGATTGCTGAAAAAATGATGTTTTGGAAGAAGCAAGTTGGCTGCTATGAATGTGAATGGCAGCAGAGCCAACATAAGCTCATGTTTCTTTTATTCTTGGACCACTATGAGGTCCAGATTTTCCAGCATGACCTGCTCATGCAAAATGACTCTGCAGAGAGATCTGCCAATTTTTAGTGAGAGGCAAATATGAAAATAAGTCATTAAGTTCTCTTATGTAAATGTACTGCATGTGTCTAAAAGGCCAAGTTACTCAGACATGATGGGGTATGTGTGTGCACTAGGAAAAGGAGTGGAGGTGAGAGTGGACAGAAAACACAAACCATTACTTCAGTGTTTGGCAGAAGAGTAAATAAAGCACTGGGACGTAAAAAGGGAAAAACAGAGCAAAAGAGGTTATTATAGTAGTATACAATGAACCAGTGAGACTAAAGCAGGGGCATCAGGATAAATTTGTGTGAGGGGTACAGCCAAGGGTATCAGGAATGACAAAGGGCCTGAAAGTTAAGGGGGCAGGCCAAAAAAATTATGCTGTGGTCCAGACACCTGTATAGATCAGATACAACTCAATGACAGTCAATAGCAGTAACTTGCAAAAGTTAGGCTAGAAAGGGGCCATCTATTAGACAAGAGGTTAATTAGATATGGGGATGTGACTGAGTTCTACACAGCTCTTAAGATACATAAGGTGGGTGCCAAAAACCTATCTGAGCAGCTAACAAGTTCATAAAGGAACACAAATGAAAGCAGAGAAGTTCTAGACTCAACAGCAATAGAACTACCTTTAATGTAAAGTGTCTTTATGCATGCAGGAAAAAAAAAACTGATCAAAGCAGTAATAGTGGATGTAGTTTAAGAATTAAACTGACACTTAAAAGGAAGGAAACGCTACAGGATAAGTAATGCTAGATAGGTGGATTGACCTAGATGAGCCTCCAGGCCTCCTTCAATCCCAAAATGTTGCTGTATCGGAGAATGCTGAGTTCACTGGATGTTGAGTAATTTTATATACTGTTGTGAAGAACTGCTCTGAGCAGGGACTCCTGTAGGATTCTGCTACCATGAGTTACAGATGTAGGTTAAAGATAACACAACAAAAGGGGGCAAATGGCATTACATTAATAGAAATTAATAATACAGTTATTCAGATTACTTCAGTGCAGTCTGACCAGGAAATAAATATCCCAGCTAATAGACGAAGCAAATATTCAGGCTTAATTTTTAAGGTGAGGCAAAACAGTTCAAATAAAAATAATGGTGAATTTTTGCATATCCCCGCTTCCTATTTTAAACTGCTGAAAATGTAATTTTGAGGTTAGAATAAAGTACATCAAATAAATGCAATGGGAGTTGAGACTCCTATCCCAGTTGTGTGTCTGAAAATCTCCCCATTGCCTGTAATCTTGGACCAAGATTTTTAGAAAGAGGAGCCCCATCTTGTGGCATTCAAGTCTATTATTAGGTACCTAAGTCAGAGTTCTAATCTTCAGAGGTGCTGAACACCCACAAATCCCACTGAGATGGAAACAACATTAGCTCAGTGTGATGTGGATATAAAATTGTGTCTAAACTGAGATGTTTTACATAAGTAGAGTGACCATATTTTCCAAATGGAAAATGGGGCATCACGTAGGGCTAGCCTGAGCCCCCACCCCTGCCACACTTGGGGCTGGCCCAACCTGCTAGCCCGAGCTCCCTCCCCACAGGGCTGGTCCAAGCCACTCATTTGAGCCCCCCTCCCCACGTGGAGCTGGCATTGCTGCTCGTCCAAGCCCTGCCTCCCCTCTGTTCAGGACTGGATTCAGCACTCGCCCCTGCTCCCTGCATGTTCCTCCGCACCCACTTTTCCACTTTTTTGTGTTTTGCAAAAAAAAAAAAAAAAAAAAAAGTAGGCATTTGTCCTGTTTGCTCTTGCCAATTGATAGTTGACAAGAGCGATAGGACAAATGCCCAATTTTGCCAAAAAAGTCAGGATGGCCAAGGCAGGGCTTAAAAAAGGGACTGTCCTAGCCAAAGTGGGATGTATGGTCACCCTAATAATAAGGAATGGTTGGAAGGCTTGTTAGCAACACAAAAAATTAATGAAATATTACTTAAGGGGTGGCATTTTCAGCAGCATCTAAAGAAGTTAGGGGCAAAATTTTGGAAAATGGTTGCATAAGCTGTCTGTGCAAAATATACATGCAAGGATCACAAACAGGTAATTGTGGATTCAAAATTGGATGATACCACTACATATCTTGCACACACAATTTTTTATTCGGACACAATGTTTGTATTTAGCAGATATATGCTGAAGTGTTTTGGTTTTTATTTTGAAATATGGACCTTTCAGTGGGAATTGGGTGTCTGACTCCCTTAGGCATTTTTGAAAATTCCATCCTAAATTATAATGCTAGAGCTGTTTAGGTTTAATTAAATTTGTATTTAAATGAAAAAGGTAAAAAATATGCTTTTTGCAAACTTTTTTTTAAGACTTTCAAAATGACCCATTTCTTTTTGAATTGCTTCAGAGGGCTGTTTTCCTTCCAAATTGCAAACTATAATATGCTTGTCAGTTGAACTGACTCAGTGGTGTTTATCATCCTGGGCTTCTAGCCAGGCTAATCTTAAAAACTGCAATTACCATTGTTAGGAATAGTTACAGTTCTCATCCCATTTCCTCTGCCTTCTTTCTTTTTTCCCCTCAAGGAAGTCCTCCATTTTCCTGTCAGAATCCTGAGCAGCCCCCTAATTTCTCCTTAGCGGGTTCCCACACTGCACTTCACAAACCTCAAGGGTGTGGTTGTAGTCACAGTGACTCCTTTTCCACCCAGCTCTTTTTGGCACCAATCCCACACTTCTGCTTACACAGAGACCTCACTGAGAAGCAGTGTGAGGCACTCCTTTTCCCCAGGACTGACATCCCTTGCTGGCCTGAGGGCTTTTAGATGGGAAACCAGGAGTGGACCCTACTGGTTTCCTGCAGAACAGGATATTATCATTAAGCACCTACCAGCTCAACACACTCCATCTGCCTGTGTAGCACCAGGGTTCTCAAACTTCTTTCATCTGATGTGAATCCATTTGTAGTCACATGGTCCACCTCCCCTCCCATTCATGATCATATAAGCAATTGCTGGAGTTGCTGCAGAAATGCTCATCAGGAAATGCTAGAAAAACACGTAATGTAACTGTAAGTGACCTTCTAATGTAGGTTAAGGGGAACGAGGAGGTGGGGGAAGAGCTAGCACCATGTATGGCTACCACCTGACCAGTATTTGACAGGCCTGCTGTTTGTTTTTTTTAAATAGATTTGCCAGTTGCCAGAAAAATAATTTAATCTGCCAGGTTTTTTTTGACATGGGTCTAAAGATTTGCATTATTATGACAGTATACTGGGGTACCTAATGTTAAGTTTCCGTGTCCAGCTAAAGATGCTGCTGTGTTCCCACTTTTGCAGTTTAAAGAAGAAAATGTTATCAATCTTATCTGTATGTGTTCTCTCTCTAGATACTATAAGTGACTGTTGAAGTGGGGGCTTGCAGAATTGGGGTTGCAGTGGGCTTGCCTTGTGTGAGAAGGGAGGTGCTAGGTTTTTTTGCATTTCAAAGTTGATAACCCTAGCACTGTATGACCAGCCAGCTGTGTGTGGACTACAAATATGTGCTATGTGGGCCACAGTTTGAGGACCTGTGACCTAGCATGTAAGCAAGGTGCTGTTTGCTGCTGTGTATCTTGAGAGGATTGGAGAATAACACTCTCTTTAAATGTCCATTCAGTTCCACAGGCAAAAGACCACGTCTTTCTGTTAATCTGCTAGAAAAGCCAACTCCAACTCCTCCAATGTGCGTGCATCAGATCATTGTTGTAGCCACCAGGTAGACATACACGTGAAGGTTACTGCACCCTGGGTGCTGGCTACCAGGCAGAGCATGTTGAATGTGAATTCTCAAGTGGACAGCCCAGTCAAGACATCACAGCTGGATTCATTAGAATGTCTGGAAGGTGGAGCTAGTGCATTGATCTACTGAATGAATTTGGTGTGCTGTAATTTTAGCTAAATTATGTGCTGGTATTTTATCATCAGTGATTTGCAGAGTTGATTATGGCAGTAATCCAGGAACAGGAAAAGTACAGCCTTCTCAATGAAGTCTTTAGAACAAAGCTTCTGTTTTATGCTATAGCACATATGAATGTAAAATGTCCTTAATCTCAAGTGTCACCCTCAGGTCAGCAATGTCTTTTATGTTGTGAGATAGATATGGGTTGTGTATCCTTATGATTGTATGAGGAGCAGAATATATTCACCCAAAAAAGTTTTTCACTTTGTGAATTCCAGTCATGCTGCAAGAAAGCGAAAACCGTGGTTATCTTGTTAGTGCCTCTTACTCTAAGGCTTGGTCTACACTACAGAGTTATGCTGACAAAAGGCAGCTTATGTCTTCCTAACTGTTGTTTGTCTACACTACACACTGGCAGGAGCAAGACTAAGGGCATGTCTACACTTATCTCTGGAGCGATCGACCCAGCAGGGGTCAATTTATCGCATCTAGTGAAGACGCGATAAATCAACTGCTGAGCGCTCTCCCATTGACTCTGGTACTCCACTGGAGCGAGACGCACAGGTGGAATCAACAGGGGAGCGTCAGCAATCGACTTACCGCAGTGAAGACACCGTGGTAAGTAGATCTAAGTACATCAACTTCAGCTACGTTATTCACATAGATGAAGTTATGTAACTTAGATTGATATCTTCCCCCCACCCCCAGTGTAGATCAGGTCTGAGTGCCCTACTACCCCAACATAATAAATCCACCTCCACAAGCAGTGTAGGGCTTATGTTGGTGTAATTAGGGTGACACTTATGTGACAGCCAATAGCCAATGTGTGTCAATTTCACATTTCCAGCGGAGTCATGAAATTGACAAGAAAGCTGACCCTAGCCGGGCTCTGCTGCGTCTCTGCTCCAAGGTGGACTGCCATCCCCACTCTCTGCTGGGATCCCTGCTGTCCCTCTGGGGTCCTAGCTCCCTGTTCTCTCCAGGGAGCCTGGCAGCTGACTGGAATCTAGCCACAGATCTCTCTGTCAGAGGCAAGAAGCCATAGGCGGCTGCCCCCCACTCTTAGCTTGGAGCTGAGTGCCCTGGCTCACACCCCCTCCCCTCCCCCACTGCCCCTCTTCATTCAGTTGAAGTGCTCCTGGTGAGGACACACACCATCGACAGAAGGAGGGTAGCGTGGATATCATAAGTCGACCTATCATAGGGCAACTTAAGACTGTGGCGTAGACATGCCCTGAGGCTGCTCAGCATCTTCACTGATAAGTTTCTGAGGAACATGTGGGGCTAGAACTTACAATACTTCCACAAGCACTGTAAACCTGCTCATGTAGCAGTTGCTCTTCATCTTTGTAAATCCACAACAGCTCCAAGAATGTAGTGGAGAGCTGCTAGCAGATCAAGTCATACCAGTGTGAAGTATCAGAGTCTAAAGGCAGATAGTGGCTAGCCGGCAGTCAAGCATGCAAACAAAGCTTGTTTTATTCTAATCCAATCGTCCTTTCCACATATGCTCTCTGGAATGCGTGTTGCATGGCTTATTACTCTAATAAAGTCAAAAAATAACCACAAGGATATTTAGCAGTAGTGAAGCGCTCTTTGTTTCAAGAGCTTTACAAAGGTATATAAGCATTACCACTACTTTATAGATGGGGAAAATTGAAACACAGAGAGAACTGACTTGCTAAAGATCAGTGACTCATCACTGATGAAAAGGGTGGATTAATTTAAATCAAGCTAAATAATCAATTTTAATCCACTTTTCTATTTGTACTTCAGTTATTTGCTAAAGAAAAGTGCATTCTCCTTGGTTGATATAACCCTTAAAATAGGTTGATTTACAGCTAAATAGAGTCATTACATTAGCTTTGGTACATCTTTTTTGCTACCTAGGAGGGTATCCTGTAACTATATATACATTTAAGCAATTATGTAGCTTAATATTTTCAGATTCTTATTAATTGTACACCTTTAGTATGTTAGAAAATGGTGAATGAGATTGCTTATTGACTAGATAATTAATATTTTGCTGATTTGTATCAAGCTGTATTAGGATGGTAACAGGAATTTACTTAAACACAACAGCATATGAAAATTATTTTGATTAAACAAAACAACCTTAAATGTTTGGAACAGAGAGATTAACTATCAGTAAATTAAACTGATTATTTCATATTAGCCTGAGAACATATGCACAAGTGAAAGTGACTGGAGATTATATTCCTACTTGCCTAAGGCCTTGGCTACACTTGAGAGTTACAGCACTGTAACTCACTCCCCGTCCACACTGACAAGGCACATACAGCACTGTATTTCTGTGGCTACAGCACTGCTTGTACTCCACCTCCATGAGAGGAATAAAGAGTATAGCACTGCTGTTGCAGTGCTGGGGTGCCAGCATAAAGAGGGAATAATCTTAGTACACTGTGACTGATCTCCTGAAGCTTCCCATAATCCTTTTAAGTGAATATTACTGTCTCGTTATTGGAACTCCGGCTCCCGGAGCTGCTTATTCAAAAAAAACAAACACAGCTACTGTTTCTGTACAGGCAGGGGGTCCCTTTGGACACCCACAGCTGTGTTTGCTTGAAGAGAGGGGGAGGGAGGGGGCTTGAGGAAGAAGCAGCGCGGCGGGCAGGAGTTGGGGGGGTCTGTTTCGGGGAGGCTGCTTATCTGGTCTGTGAGGGGGAAAAAAAGCTGTTTGCTTTCAGTGAGTGAGAGAGGGGTAGGGGTGGGGGAGGGGGTCGGAACTTACAAGGCAGGGCACTGACACAGTGTCGGCTCCAAAAATCCACTCTCTCTCCCCCCCCACGTTCCCTCTCTCGCTCCACCCCTCCCTTTTGAAAAGCACATTGCAGCCACTTGAATGCTGGGATAGCTGCCCATAATGCACCACTGCAAATGTGGCCACGACAGTGCGCTGGTAGCTGTCAGTGTGGACAGACTGCACCGCTTTCCCTACTCAGCTGTACAAAGACAGGTTTAACTCCCAGTGCTGTACAGCTGCAAGTGTAGCCATACCCTGAGTCTCTGGAAAATGAGCCTACATAACTTAGATTTCTATCCTGCAAACATTAAAAACTAGTTGATCTTATTCCCTTCCTTGTTGTTGTTGTTCATAGAATGGAAAGGAAAAGTTTTCTGCCTTTTTTTTTTTTTTCCCCCTCCAACTCCCAATCGATTTCTCAACATTGAGTGAATTAGTCCAAATGAAGAAAATATTCTTTCTGTGCCTGTAGAAGATGCTACTGCTGTCAAAACTGGTTTAGCATGTCACAAACTCTGTTTCCAGATGCTGAATTGGTGGAAGTCACTAGCTAAGCAGTGTGACTTTCTTTAAAGTAACTGTAGTCAGCAAACAGGTACTGTTTGAATGGTTCACCTCCAGCACTGAAATTTATTATGGGTGACTAATAGATGGTCATGTGATAGCTGCAGCATCTTGTTCAGCAGTTAGGAATCCACCCTGGTACTTTGGGTTGAGAATATTGCCAAGAAAATGGGATGGAGTAAGTACTTGATCCAGCCGCTTCTTTACTGCCTGCAATGTAAAACTGTTATTGGGTATTTCTTTCTTCAGTGTCTCTGATGCTCTTGCCAAATTTCAACAGCATCAGCAATACAGCCGCAATCTTTCTATAGTTTGTCCAAGGCTATGGAAATAGGTTTCACTATATTAGCATATCGTCTACTTTTCTCTTTAGTCTGAATTGATTAGTTTGGTTGTGAAGTTCCATCTAGAAAGTTTTATTTTGTGATTTTCTTCACAAATTGTCATCAGAATAGGCCAGGTTTTAATAAATAGCTCAAAACAGTCAGCCGCTGAATTCTATTATACATCTTTGGGGCTAATTAGTTTGGTTCCTCCTGTTTCCTTCAGCAAAGCTGAAATGAAGTGGCTGTTATGGAAAGATTTTTCAATTTCAACAGGATTTTCTTTTATTTCTGGAATTGTAGTTACATCTTTGGCTAAAAGGTGCATGAAATTAGCACTGCACCCCTCTGCTATAAGTTTCAGTTTCCCTTAATTATCTTTTTCTAGATTTCTTCTCACATTTATTACATTGGCAGTAGGACTGCCGATTAATCGCAGTTAACTCATGTGATTAACTCAAAAAAATTAATCGTGAGTAAAAAATTAATTGTGATTAATAGCAATGTTAAACAATAGAATGCCAATTGAAATTTATTTAAATATTTTGGATGTTTTTCTACATTCATATACATTGTATTCTGTGTTGTAATTGAAATGAAAATGTATATTTTGGATTACAAATATTTGCACTGTAAAAAAGATAGATAAAAGAAATAGTATTTTTAAATTCACCTCAGACAAGTACTGTAGTGCAATCTCTTTGTTATGAAAGGGCAACAAGAAGTAGGACTGAGTGGACTTGCAGGCTCTAAAATGTTATATTGTTTTGTTTTTAATGCAGTTTTATTTGCACATAATTCTGCATTTGTAAGTTCAACTTTCATGAGAAAGAAATTGCACTACAGTACTTGTATTAGGTGAATTTAAAAATACTATTGCGATTAATCATGGTTAATTTTTTAATTGCTTGACAGCCCTAATTTGCAGCAGCATCGCTGACAAAGCTGCTATTGTTCCTAGTTTACTCCTTTTACTGCTACTACTTTTAAGTATTCTGCCATATGAATGTAATTCTAAGAGCTTCTCAATATCAACTCATATTGTTACCCACACAACTTTGGGGCTCCCATCCCCTTTCCAGGGCCCAATGGCTCTCTACAGGTTAAGGGGACTGTGTCCCAGTAAAGGAGCCTTTATCACACAGAAAATATTCTTAAATATGCACATTTCTTTATTAGCAATTAACAATCAATCAACAGAATACACACATCAAGCGTCTAATACTCACCAATCCCCGTAAAACAGACTGACGGTCTCCCAGTGGGCAGTCACAATTTGATGCTGTCCAGGGCTCCAGCTTCCACAGAATCTAGTCATGCAGGGGTTAAAAATCCTACCAGCTCTGGTCTTGAGCTGTATCTCGGAGTTAAGTTCCAAGGAGCGTGTTTCCTGATGCTCATTATATTGTTAAAATTGAGAGTTCTTCTTATCAATACCTTCTCCAATTATTTTACTCAAAGCATATCTATGCAAAAACACTAACCAATCGTTTTCACTACACAGGGGTTCACATGCCTGAGACAGCCTACTCGTTAACTTTTGCATTTTTCAGAGTTATTAAAATTTCTGAATTTATGTTTTAGTTAGTGGAATACATTTGAAACAGCAAAGCCTTATGCTTTTTATCATCAGGAAGAAGCTGCAGAAACTCAAGGCTAGCTTTTCCAGTCTCATGACTTTGTGAATATATATCTAGCCCTGTTAGGAATGCTGCAGTGAATACTTTTCTATCTGCTTGCCTATGTCAAGGCCAAATTCTCTTGACTTGGTGGTAGTTTTGTTTCCAACTTATGGTGGCTGAACATAGCAGATGGTTGCAGGTTATGCTAAGTCCATAGGCTGAAAGTCATGTCAAGTCCAGACCTCTTATTACAATATCAGGCTTGATACACTCACTATCCCCCAACATTTTGCTGTCATAGGTATCCAAAAGGTATCCTGTAAGGTATTATGTGTAAATTGGTGACATGCTGGTCCCAAATATCATTGCTTGATGAAAGAATATTTACATATGAGTAGGGCTGTCGATTAATCGCAGTAACTCATGAGATTAACTAAAAAAAATTAATCACGATTAAACAAATCAATCGTGATTAATCCCAGCTTTAATCGCACTGTTAATCAATAGAATACCAATTGAAATTTATTAAATATTTGGATGTTTTTCTATTATGGTTTAACATTCTTTATATTCTATTGTTTAACAGCACAATTAATAGCGATTGATTTTATTTAATTCCTTGGCAGCCCTACATATGAGGTAAACAAAGCAATCATGTGTAAAAGAGTTAAGTGACCACATCAGTGACAAGGGTCTGCACCCGAAGACATCTTACCTGGCTCTTGAGGCAAAGACTAGTGAGTATGGAGAAATAGGAGAGCAAAAAGTTGGATCCCTGGGCCTGCAGGGCTAGAGACCTGGTAATTTGGTGTAAATGAGGAAACTGTTCAGGCAAAGATTGTAAGTTGCTAAAAATTTTACTCACTAAAAAGAGTGTGATGTTTTGTTTGTAACCATTCCTGTCCCTCTCACTCTTGCTTAGATCTGTTCTTTAAAACACTTATTCTTAGTTCTACTAAGTTTTACTATAACCCATCTCAGTGCTGTCATATTGAAGTAGAAGAGTGAATCCTCGGCTAACCTAAGAGGCAGGTACGTACTCAGTCTCTTTGAAGACAGCACACTTAATTTCTGTGGGTGTCCAGTGAGAGAGACTGGACACTATAGAGATAGATTGCTGGGGAACTCAGGAACTGGGTGTTACTTGCAGGGCAAGGTTTAGAGTGGCAGAGGTTGGAGGAGTTTTGCTGGCAAGGCAGACAGGCTGGAGTGTCAGAGAGCTGATATGCCGCTTAGCAGCTGCAAAGCTCTCCCTTTGTGAGACTGAGGGTTAACACAATGGTTTGTGGCTCTGGGTTCTTTGAGGAAGTGTCACAGTGAGCGTTTCCAGATTTATGAATTGTTTCTGTAAGATAGATAACCCCGTCTTCTGTTGTCACACAAGCACTTACTGGATCGGTGTGTACACTGCTCTGTCAATATTCATTGATGAATTTCTTGTCAATGCTTTTTGCACATTTGTTCAATCTCCTTCTCATACACTTGTATCCAGCAATGTCTGCTGTGCTCTTGGAGTGTAGCCTGATCGTAATGATTGAATCACATCTATTAAATGTTTGTTCTGATTAAGACAAAAGGGAGAATTTGTTGCGTAAATTAACCAAAGGATCTTTTGTTTGTGGAGCCTTGCTGGAATTTGCTGATCCTGATTAAAACCACGGATGAGTTCATACTGGATGATGATGATAATGAAAGTCTTTTGGATACAGGTAACTTACTGTGATGTTTAATTGCAGCACTTCCGGTGGTACCTGCAGATGACTCTGAAGTTGTAGACATTGTAGATGATGGACATTCATAACCCCATACATTAAGCTGGATCCTGACACACAATGGTAAGTTACTGACTCACTAAGTATTACTCAGTGCACTGATTTAAAAAAAAAAAAAGATTGTAAATGAAGGATTTATTCTACTACAGCTGTTTGTACTACAGTTTAAATGATAGTTTATTCTAAACCCAGTTTTATAGGGAAAATACTGATGCTCCCCGACTTACGCAAGTGTTCCATTTCGTAACGCCTTGCATAAGTCGAATTTTGCATAAGTCAGGAACTTATCTCCGACAATTACACACACACACACACAAAAAAGAGCTTACAGAATTTTTTCCGTAAGTACGGATTTCTGTAAATCAAGTTTAGGTAACCCAGGGAGTGTCTGTGATTATCTAAATCTATTTAAACCATCTCGAGAGAGATACCAAACAACTTGAAGAAAAAAAATTTTAAAGTTAAAATTCATAAATGCCTAATACAACTTTTTTTATAAAGAGGAAATCTTCACCTTGGGATGTTTGTTTATACTGAGCAATAAAAAATCATTTCAAAAGCGTAGCTATGTAACTGAGAAGTGCTCCCACAACAAACTAACATGTCAATTAAATTCATAAGCAGGGCCATGAGTTGGTCACAGATTCTGATTTTACGTGATTGTGCCAAAATCTTAACCTTATTCATAAGCAGTCCCCCCAGAACATGGCATGGAAGGCAGTCCATAAGAATGATGCAATAGTAAATTTACTAACCAGCTGATCCAGAATGTTCAGATATGTCCTCAGTATCATTGTCAAAATCGCTGCCTTCTGAGGAGTGGTATTTCATTCTGACAACCAGTCCTGACATCTTTTTTGTTGCAATGTTTACATTTGGCATATGTTCCTTTTGTTTACTCAGTACAGGAATTTCTTAACAATATTCCCAAATAGGATCTTTTTATGACCTACAGCCAGAACAGTCCCCAGGTGTTGAAGTCAACACTAGAGGCTGCACTCTGATGAATGCTGTCCCTTCTTCCCATAGTGTCCTGCTTTGACACCAGTATTGCCTCTTTCTGGTTGCACACTCTCTGCTCCTTCTCTCTGGGTGTGTAACTCTCCTGCCCCCAGAAAAACAAAATAACAAACAACAATCCAAGACTCCTGCTCCTGTAACTCACATGCCTTTTGCAGGGCAGTACTTCATTCATTTAGAGAGCGAGGAGAGGAAACTAATGGATTTCTGTTTTGTTTGTATCTCTATGTACAGATGAAAGGAATTGGAGCAAGGCCATTTACTTGAAGGGCTCAGAACCATCCTGGAATAAAGCTGGTAGTAACTGGGTGAGTCAGTGTTTTTCCATAAGATGGAGAGTAACTTTCCACAGTGGGCGGAGTCAAATTTTGAGAACTGAGCCAATCAGAGTTCAGGTAGGGAGAAGCTATAAACTAAGAGTATGAGACAGTGCAGGTGGGCTCAGTAGATGATCCTGATGAGGTACATGGTGGTATCTCCTGTAATCGGAGGCTGGGTCGCACATGCAGTAGCATGGCCCCACAGAGTCAAGCCCTTAATAGAGTAAATGACATGTTGTGCCATGTTTATAAACCTAGACCTCAAAAATTAAATGTTTTCCTCCTAATCCTTTCTTTATAGAGAAAAGTAGCCTTTGACTTGGTTTTTGATAGAGGCTTATGGACCCAGCAGATTTAAATTAAATATTTTAAAAGATTATAAGTAGTTTAGGCCTTAAAATATTTTGTATCAAATTCGGATTTCATGGTAAACAGGTTTATTTTTAAGAAGAAAAGTGAAAACATTAAAAAAAGCTGATTTGTAGCCTCTCTGGTACAGAGCCATAGATTGATTACTATTTCTGTAGGCTGAGAATTGTCTAGAGGGAACAAACACCACATATTTGACTTAATTTCAGCCTATTTTACTCAGAGTTAGAGTGGCACTTTAAAGTGTGTTAACTAGAGCTGGTTTTATAAAAAGGAGAGGGGAAAAAAACCGTTTTTCCCTCCTGTCATCATCAGGCTTTGAAAGGTTTAAATGATGGATTTTTCACAAATTGTGTGAAAAGTTAACATTTTGCATTGAGAAATCAAACCAGTTCTAGTGCTAACTAAACATATTTTAATTAGCACCTAATATAGACACAGCCAGCCATAGCTGTTTTTTGTTTTTTAATTTTTTTTTTTAAGTATGAACAGATTATGGTTATCCCTAAGTGGTATTTTAAGAACTTCTTAGTTAAGACATTTTAAAATGCCGCTCATTTTAGGTGTAGAGAAACCTAAACAGGGAGGTTTGTTATAATTGGACTTGAAAGGATTAGATTATCAGTAAATGTTGATTTCACCACACATGGAAACTGACAAAATGTTTTCATCAGTGATAAGTGAAATTCACAGATAGGCAAAGTAAGAAAAATGCTGCTTGAGAACTTACTTAGAGTTTGGTTTCAGGATATTTGCTTTGTATATTGTGACGTGTTGACAACTTGTTTTTAATAGTTCTGTAAGGCTTTGAGAGGCTTGCTTGTGTAGTTCTGCTTTTCCTCTCAAGAGGTTTCCAGTAGGTTTCATTGGATAGCTGCTCATACCCCTCTAGGCTCCTTTGAACGAACAAACACATAAAACCCCATTATGGATGCCTAAAGTTTTATAAATATCTATCAAACAATAGCTAAATTCAGTGAAACTAGCATAGGGCTGTGAAAAGTCGCATATCCCTGAACCAGTCGTGCCCATCCCAACAGAAGGGAGCTTTGTTCTCCTGCAGGACGGCTTCCAATCCTCTTTTCCTAGCATACTGCTCAGCATGATTCTCTAGTAACTATGTAATTGGTGCTTTCAATGGCTAATACAAAGCTAGTAAGGTGGGGGATGTGATGGTGAAACTAGCAGAGTCCTCTTATTTCAGGGATGATAGAGACTACAGTTCTCCAGTTCAGTAGAGCTCTTGTAATGTTCATGTCACTAGCTCTATTTGGTTAGCGGGTCAGTGCATATATTCTCTTGCACCACCACTGTTTGATTATACGATGTGCCTGTTTTCCAGAAAACAAGAAATATATCTGATTGAAGTAGGTGCTGGAAACTTTCCATTTTTATAATTGAAAAAATCCCATTTTTGAAAAAACTGTGCTCTCCTTTTTGATACACCAAAACCCTCCAAGAGGTTGTGACCCACCCATTTGGAATCACTGCTCTATAATACGTATACAGTCTATCTACAGGAGAAACCACCCTTAGCATTGTCTGATGGTTGGCTCATCTGATGCTCTCTCACTAAGGGTACGTCTACACTATGGAATTATTCCAATTTTACATAAACCAGTTTTATAAAACAGTTTGTATAAAGTTGAGTGCACACGGCCCCACTAAGCACATTAAATCGGCGTGTGCGTCCAGTCCCGAGGCTAAAGCCCGAGTCCGAGCAATTGCACTGTGGGTAGCTATTCTGTAGTCTATCCATATTCCCACAGTCTCGCCCCGCCCCTTAGATATCTGGTAGACCCATCGATGGGGCATAAAATTATTGTCGCGCGTGGTCTGGGAAATGTTGCTCAGTCATTCCTTCCTCCGGGAAAGCATCAGCAGACAATCATTTCGCTCTCTTTTTCCCTGATTGCCCTGGCAGATGCCATAGCATGGGCAACCATGAGGGAAGCCCGTTCACTTTTTTATTTTTTTTATTATAATCTTTTTACAGTCACCTGTAAGTGTACTCGGATCCGCGGACAGAGGCAAATACCCACGCGCTAGCCAGCGGCAACTTCGTTTGCTTTTCGCATGATACAGAGACGGTGTTCAGTCGAATCTGTACTGTCCTGCTGCCGGCGTAAATTGGCAATGAGATGAGTTATCTGTCCTTCGGTACCAAAAAAACGTCTGCTGCTATCATGGGTCCCTGGCTGAGATCGGCCGGGGCGCAAAAGCGGAATGATCCCAGAGTCAATCCCTCCTTTATGGTTTCAAATTAAAAATAAGTCAGTCCTTGCCTAGAATATTGGGCATTGTACAGAGAACAGTGTACAGGACGAGCAAAGCGCTCCACGTCAGATCCCTGCCAAAATGTATGAGTCTGTCAGGCCATCAGGGGGGGCCACTGCAACAACCCACCCTATTCTTCTCCCTCCCCAACTTCCTGGCTAGCCAGGCAGTGCCCCCCCAATTTGTGTCATGAAGTATATAAAGAATGCAGGAATCAAGAACGTGACTTGTTAGTGACCTTAAAATGAGGGGAGGCAGCCCGTCCTGGTGCTATGACAGTCCAGACAGGACATTGAACTGGTGCAGGAAGAACCAGCAGCCGCGCTAGACAGTCAAATGTTTCTTGCACACAGGAAAGGAGGGGCTGACGAGCTCAGCCCGTGCTATGATTATAGACGGTAAAACCAATTCCCCCCGGTCCTGGGGGTTTAGCCACTACTGGAAGACCGGAGCATTCCTATTTTTACCCAGCGTCCCCCGTCCAGCCCACCTGAAGCCACCAGAGCACTAACAGGTTTGATAACGAGGATCGGTTACAACCACTCGCACAATCTGCCACGGCAGGGAGAGGAGTGGATACGGTTCACTGCCTAGCAGCATCGCTCACCACACATTCGTAAGACATAGGGTGACATTGAAAGAAGTCCAAGAACATCTTCCCTTTTCTTTCATGTGTGGGGAGGAGTAAATGGACGACTATTCCCTGAACCACGTGGACAATGTGTTGAACCTAACAGCATTGGGAGCTCAGCAAGAAGCAAATAGTTTCGGAACGCTGTGACTGTGGGGATAGCGAGTCCTCATACCCCCCTCCCTCCTGCATGAGCGCATTTGAGTCTCTGGCTTCCCCCTACCTTGTCGCAGCACTTGTAACTGGAGATTTTTTTTCAGAATCGCTTGCAAATTTCGTCTCTTAACGAGCCTCTGAATAGAACAATTGTCTCCCCATTAAGCGATCAATCCAGTATCCCCGTACGGTCCATGCTGAGCTCTTTTGGATATGACTGCATCGCCACCCATGCTGATCAGGCTTCACGCTGGCCAAACAGGAAACAAAACCAAAATTTTCGCGGGGCTTTTCCTGTTACCGGCCACTGCACTGATTCAGATTGCTGTCCAGATGGTCCAGTGGTGCCACTGTTGGATACCGCCAGAGCCAATACCGTACAATTTGCGGCCAACACTACCTAATCTGATATGTAATACCGATTTTAGGCTACTCTCTCGTGGAGGAGGAGTACAGAAACCAATTAAAGAGCCTTATATCGACTTAGGCCTTGTAGTGTGGATGGTACAGCGTTAAAATCGTTTAAAACGGTATGAGCTAGCTAAGTGTGAAGAGAGGGTGGCTGTGCTGATGGCAAGGCAGCCACTTTTAATCAGCAAATTCATCTTCCTCAGGGCCATGATGCTTTAATCTAACACGATAGCTTGACAGGTAAAATCCAGCCTATTTTATTACTCAAGCGGATACACACCTCATCTAATTCTCAGGTATTTTTAACTGCATTCTGATGATTGATCATCTATTAATTTGTGGATACTGTATCAATTGTATTGTCTATAATTAGTTGGGTGAAACCAGCAAATAAAATGTGATTGGTACACGCAAGAGTATACATCTTCTGTCCATTTGAGGGGCAAGGTCGTACATGGTGACGGTGTTCATTCATGCCTTTATACAAACAGGTGCTATGCGTTGCCTCTCCATTTTGAAATAAAATATAGGCTCAACTACTGTGGGCCTTGCACATCACATTTCTCACTGAACCACAAACCGCTGTTTAATGAAATCATTTGAGGTTCGTGTCCTAGCCTATTCCTTGGACTGGTATTAATTTCAATGGAAAAGAGTATTGGTTTTGTTTGGGACATTGCCTTTCACCAGAAATTGTAAGGAAAAATTCTCAGAGATATATCTATCTGGATAGGAATTTCAGCAATATTGACGTACTTTAGCCATACAGTCTTTCATCTTCAAGTGGCATTTGTGCTTAAAGGAATCAACCCAGTCAAGGATTTATTTGTGCGTGGTGCTGTCTCCCTGACTGGATCATCTTATTCTTGTCCCTTGTACTAAGACAATACTATCTGAGCATGAAGAGCACATGTCACAGCATGTGCATTCTCCTCTCATCCCCACTTCGGCTGTCTCATCTCACGACTATTCCTTGCTGACTCATGATGAAATTCATATGTTTAATGCATAAGGTAACAGATGGCAAGTGATGGCCATTTTAAATACAAAATTGGCTGACAACCATTCACTTTACATGCACCTCCCTCAAAGCAGGTACAACCTGTGCTACAAGTGTTTTGCGGAGATAACACGACTTCTCTGCTTCTAGTGCCAGCAGCGCCTTTCAGAAGCATTAGATTGATTTGGGGTTAAGTGTTTGCTGGTTTCCAGGAATAGACTTTTATGAGCTATCCAAATATGGATACAGGACAAAGCTAGGCCTAGCCCTGCTCTTTATGAAATCACAGCTGTAAGAACCTTTTAGCAGCCCCTATGAGATACTGAAAACAGTCCTGCTGGGAGACAAACCACAGATGTTATATGTCCAGTCTTTTGAGGATCTGGAAACTTTTGTGCCTAGGAGCTGAAATGCCCTAAAGCAAGAGAGATTAAAGGAGCCAAATTCATGACCTGTGGAGTGCTTGTGCAGGCCATGGGGCTCAAGGAATACAGATGCTGGGTATCTTGCATTAAAAATTGAAGTGGGGAGCAGACAATCTTCTCAACTGGAGGTGCTGGCTCTGTTTCATTTATAGCCCAGCCCTCAGAAATTATTGATCAGATTGCTTGGGGTTGTTATAGATAGTGCACATTAGAAGACTGAATGAATGTATTCGGGACTTTACAGTCCTAGACAGGAGAATAGTGACTTGCCGCCTCTAGCCTTACTCCTGTGGTGGTTACGGATGGTGGTTTTAAGAGCAACTGCTGCTCTAGAATATTGTCCTGCTGCTGCATCATCAGCTCAGTGGTGCATTAAGCAAAGTTCAATGCTGAGTTGAGCCAGCTTTGACTGGGTATTTACACTGTCCCCATAGCAGTGCGGCACGCTGTTGAGTCTGTGTTAGCAGCCAGACACTAATTCAAAAATGGTACAAGGTTTTTTAGTTCAATCCACATCACCACTTGTTGGTATCTACTAATTCCCCTCTTCTGTATTCCCCTCCCAACAAAAGAAAACCTCTGTCTTTAGAGCTAGATTGTAGCTGGCCCCTGCATAGTTGCACAAGAGCAGAGGGTTGGGTTATGGAACAAAAACCTAGTGCAAGGTTTTCACTGAGTAGTGGTATGGATCCTAGTCTAGATGTGCATGAGCATCATGCAGCCAAGATGGGAATCTTTGAACAGGTATGAAGTTGGGCCATGCCTGCCCCCTGTGGATATAAAAGGCAACTGTAACTGTCCCTTAATTCCCTCTAGCCGTGGTAGTGAGATTGAGATAGGGCCAGAGTGTGTCTACCTGCTACCCCTTACACTTTGCTATACATTTTCATAACTAGGGTGAGTTCCCTATATATCGTCCTCATGTTTTTCTTCTAAAAACTTTTCCTTAAACACCCCAAAAACCAAAACAACCCAATCTACACCTTTCCCCTCTGCTACAAGGTTAGCAATACCTATTAATGAAGACAGTTTGGAGCCAGCTAACAACTTTACTATCCTTGCTCCAACTAGCAAGCAGGTGCAAAACAGATCAAATGCTACAAAAGGGCATCTACACACATTCTGTGGATCTCTGCTGGTCTCTACAATCCAGGAGAAAGTTGGACAGCCCAGTCCAGCAAAAGCTACTCTCTCAGATAAAGACCCTAAAAAGCTGGATCTCTGGGACAAAAGTTTACTCACTGCTTCACTCCAGCTACATATCTTGAATTACCAATCACACCAAGGAGGGCTTCAGGCATGCGGTAGCTCCACCAGGGTACAAAATACTACAGAAGATCTACCCTTTGAGAACACTGACCTATTAGGCAGCCACACAGAACAGGCCCTCCATTCCTTAAGAGGCTCTAGGGCTACTTTGGGATCACTAGCATTGATAGCCTGGACTCAAGATAGAAGTCCTTCTGGTACCATTCTCAAACAAAGAACAGTGATCATCCTTAGAAAAAGAGACCCATATTATCAGAAAAGAGGCCACTATCTTCTCAGTCACTACCACACTGCAAGGTGATGGTTATACTAGAGCCATTCCTGAACCTTATTTTTGAATGCCGTCTTTGCCTAGAATAATCACTGCAAAATAGACATTAGACATTGTCTCCTCATGAGCACTCTAGTCATTTGCCCCTGGAGGGACCCTTTTCACGATAAACTGAAAAGGGATCTAGAGCAGGTACCTCTGCAATTCAGAAAATGATTTCTACTTCCCATATTTATTTCCTTATTCCAAAGAAAAAAAGCAGATCTTTATCCTGAGAACACTGAACAAGTGTATAACTCTCAGATTCAGGATGGTGACAGTGTCACAGTAGTTAATTAGTGGCCGATGAGACCCTTCAATCCTACCTACCTGACTGCCATCTGCTTTCCTGTCACCTGGAGTGGGATCCACACTAACGAAGAACAACAAAAAGTTACTTACCTTTGGAGTAACCATGGTTCTCTGAGATGTCGTCAGTGGGGATACCATGACCTGCCCTCCATCCCCATTCATTGTTTGTTTGTTGAAAGTCAGAATTTCAGAGGGACGCAAGGGACTGTTGATCCACTCATGCCCTCAGGTAGCAGTTATGGGAGAGGTGGAGGGAGCAGGGTTGGCCCAAGAGACACTGATGTTCAGAGACTCCAATCTCGATGGGAGGGTGGGGCGAGATAGCTCAGTGATTTGAGCATTGGCCTGCTAAACCCAGGGCTGTGAGCTCAATCCTTGAAGCAGGGCCTCTTACGGCTCTGGGGCAAAAATCAGTACTTGGTCCTGCTAGTGAAGGCAGGGGGCTAGACTCAATGACCCTTCAAGGTCCCTTCCAGTTCTAGGAGATAGGTATATCTCTAATTATTTTAAATGTGCATGAGGTATATGCACATCTGAAGTGAGCAAAACATTTCAAGAACAGCAGTTACTCCAAGCTACATAACCACTCTTTCTGTAGTTCACTGGGAGTGAAGCAAAACTTGTGTAGCCCATAGAAGCTAAATCTGAAGCTTCAGTCTCAGGTAATTTATTGTTGTTTGAGAGTTATCTACCACTATAAATACATACACAGCTTTACAAAAATAGGTAAAACATATGCTAGGGAAAGAAGGCATCATTACCAAAAGAGGACTGCATGGAGAAAATTTAAAATATCTTGGTCACTTTTTACACACTATACCTGGTTTATGCAAACTAGGAGGCTGTCTCTGTCCTGACACCTACCAGTTTACTATTTCTTTTTCTTTGCAGTGTTTACGCAGGAGAACAAACCCTGCTTGGTCAGCTTTATTAGACGGTATGAGTTTCTGAATGATTTGCTGTGAAGGCTTGCTGGGAAATAAGCCAAGGTAGAGATTTTTCAGAATAGTTAAAAGGTACAACTCTAGATTAGGCCAACTTGAATTCAAATACTTGCTAGGGAATATTGGCTGGAAAACTAACCTTGCACATGTCTCCTTGCAAACTGTGATGCAGCATGAGAGTGTTTGCAGGGGGCCTTATTCCCTGCCAAGGGAGGAAGGTTTGCTTTAGATTAACTAGAACACCTGTAGCCATTTAGAGCACCTGACTTCAGTCATGTGATAAAAACCCCCTGCTTCAGTCAGACAGTGTGGGAGTTGAAG
>NC_133770.1:178501891-178525646 GCF_003597395.2 Chelonoidis abingdonii | reverse complement strand
AGGGTGGGAGTTGAAGGAGGAAGGTTTGATTGGAGCAGAGTGCAGGTTGCAGAAGTTGGAGAAGAGAAGAGTTTGATAAGAGAGAAATAGAAAGTTTGGAGGAGTGCTGCGGTGGATTGTGAAGTCCAGAAGAAACCCTAGGTAAGGGGCACCAGGCTTGTGTAGAAGGGAGGCAAGAAGCCCTTCACAAGCTGAAGGGTAGGAGAGGGAAGTAACCCAGGGGAAGGAACCGCTAGTTCAAGTGGTTCACCACAACCCTCAGGGTCCCTGGGCTGGGACCTGGAGTAGAGGGCAGGCCCAGGTCCCTCCCTCTCCACTCCCCTCCTCCAAGGACACTAGTGGAGTAATTAAGAACCGGTTCAGAGGCAAGCAATAGCGCCCTGAACCTACCCCAGAGAAGAGAAGAGAAAGCGCGAGACCCAGCAGAACAGTACCAGCAATTTGCCACAAAACAAAGAATGAATCAAACAATTCTTGCAGAAGGCAAGAAAACTCATGCATTATTGAAAAGTCCCTCAAAGAAACACAGGTGTTCCTGGCAAACGCTCCATGCTAGTGGGGGCTGTGGTGCAGGCCAAGAGATGTACTGGCCGCTCTTCCCGCAGCCCCCATTGTTCTGGAGCAGTGAACCACAGCCAGTGGGAGCTGTGATTGGCCAAACCTGTGGATGCAGCAGGTAAACAAACTGGCCCTGACCGCCAGGGGCTTTCCCTGAACAAGGGTGGACCAGCTTTGAACACCAGTCCAGTTTTGTGAGGAACTGGTGATACTTCTGAAAAAACACATGCCTTGAAGTGTGTGTCAACCCCCCTCTGAGTGTTATTAAACAAATGGGGAAAGAAGAAGTGTGTTGCTTCACTGGATATGACTTTGAATTTACATTAATTTAATAATTGAGGCACTCTTATAAAGCACAAGGAGGAAAAGCTCAAGGTGTGTAAGTACCTACAAGCTTTTGATTTGGAGGCAAACGCACAAAAGAGGAAAAAACCTATTTCTAAGCTGTAACTTTCCCCAAATCATTAATTTGCAAGCTTTTTCAAAAGTTAACCTTCAAAAAATAGTGTATCAAATTCCATTTTTGTAATAATTTGTTGATTCTTAGGAGGTAAATCTGCACTGCCCAGCCTCTGTATACACATGCACTTATATGTGTGCAGGTGTTAACATTTGCACATGCAAAACCTATGGGTCTAATAGGTTTTCTTTAAAAAGTTACTGACATTTAGTGCACTATCCAATACATACAGACAGGGAGAAATCTACATCTAAATGTTAGAATGTGGGAGATACATTGCATCTGATTCTCCATTCTCTCCCAGGTTTTACATCAGCGTAACTCTGCAGGCTTTAATGCAGTTTCTCTTGACTTTCAAGGGAGAGAAGAATCAGCCTAGCAGAGAGCTATTTTTCTATAGTTTGCTACATAGGCAACGTTGTTATCTCAAAGTATAAAAGCATGTTTTTTTGATGACCTTTGAGAGTTTACATGTAGGTGCTGCTTGTGACATTGAGTAGGAAGATTTTTGTAGGAATTGCCAGTCCCAGTATGAAGGACTGGGGTAGAGTCCCTGCTGTTTATAAACGAACAGCCTAATAGCCAGAACCCATTAATCCCCAAACAGATACTGGAGAGCTGGATTTGAGCATCAATTTAATCTCACTTTAATTATTTTAATTACATCTCAATTTCAGGGTTTTCTTTTATGGGTCATGTTATATGATCGTTCATTTACTTGTGGTTCTTAATAAAAAAATGGGACACGGGGTCAGAATATTATGAGGGTTCGGGGAGAATCCCACAGAACAAAGGGTCAGATTTGTAATCATATGCATGTGAAATGGGTTGTACAGATGACCAGCATGTTTAGATAAAGTTCTGCAGGCAGCCTGGTGAGTATGCGTGTGCCTGGGCATACAGAATGTTGATCACCCTATGCAGCAGAGGTTGGGGCTTTTTTGAGTTCATTTGATTACTGTGGTGTAGCAAAAGTGGGATTCCTTTCCATTGGAATTGCCTGCATAAGCACGGTGGAAGAATTACTGACCTGATCCTTATTTACATTAAGGCCCCTTTACAATACCATACAGGAGCATGAAAGTGGATATAGGTGCAATATATACCCATCTTGAGGCTTATTAAGCATGAGAAAAGGGTGGCTGAAATTCTATAAATCAGAATCTGGTCTAGCATGCTCTGTTTCTTCTCTTCCTTCAATATGATCACTTCCAAACAAATTTCAGTTACTGGTTTGTAGAACTAGTGGGTTAAAACTATATTCTACCCTTTCGAAATGCCTGGGAGGAGAACCTACCATAAACAGATTAGTCTTCTGGACACAATAGCTTCATGTATTCTTTTTTTCCCCTCTAAGAGAATGGTTTACAGTATAGACAACTTTTCACTTGACAGTGAGGAGAAACGGTAATAGATTAAAGCATTAACCTTTCATTGCTGTAAAACCATCACTTACAGAGTTTGTTAAAAAGGGGAGACTCCTTTATCTTGGAAGCTTATCTTTGAAAAAGTGGACTGAGAGAAACCCATTTAAAATGTGTTAAGAAATATTAGTTTTATTTTAACCAATTTTCACAGCTGAATATTTATTCTATAAAAACTTTACAGATTGTACAGTTTATATATAGTTCAAACTACTAGAACAAAAGTAGGTCCCACAGATGCAAAAATACTGTACCAATCCAAGGTAAAAGCAATTTACATACTGTACAGCTCTCCACTAGGAAGGGAGGTGGTCAGTTCCAAGTATAAACTTCAAAACTGTACAAAAATAAGGTTTGATTTTTTCATTCTTCATAATACATTCAATAAGATTGCAAGCACAGATACCCACGTAATACTAGATATCTGCAGTCAGGAATCAGTAACCAGTCCTGAAAGGAATGCAAAATAGGTCTATTTACAGAGGGCACTCTTTTACACCATACTGTGTATATATAGTGTATATTTAAAATAATAAAAAAGCATAGACAAAGAACATTAAACATCTACTATAAGGTAGTTTTTTATAAAAGGAATTTTTGCATGTAATAGTGTGCCAAAAGAATTTTAACTTATTTAAATAAAATATATTCTAAGTGAACCTAAAATGCATTTTTGGTGTAATACATCAATTAATCCAGCAAATAGAAAAAAAACCATACTGTGTAGAAAGTAGTATTCTCACCCAGCAACAGAAGCACTTATGTAGTTATTAAAAAAAAATCAAAAACTATTTTAAAAAAACACTAAAACTAACTTATAACTTAGGATATTCATATACATAAGATATTCAGTGATTCACTAATACTGCAAAACAAGCTTCCCCTCCCCCCCCATGAGACAGTGGTTTTTTTTTTATGCTATCCAAGTAAGAATTAGACATGTTCCCCCCAAAAAAGGGGTTGAGTGTTTTCTTAGCATAGCTCCTGAGCACACTCTTTTTGGGATATTTATCTAATTAAATCTTTCATTATAGGGTTTTATTCTCAACCAAAAATAAAATTAGAATGTTCCGTTAGTTGAGGTATTTCAACCTTCTTCTGAGATCAAGACAATGCCTTATCTTAAGCCACTTGTTGGGCCGTTGAAAGTAGGGGCTGGCTAATACCCGTTTCAACTCTGTATTTTAGTGAAAGGGGGGAAGCATTATTCAGACTTCCCTGCCACATAGAAAATAATACAACACAATTCACTCTCCTCCCCACCCCATTCCTTCTGATACAGTACTAGCCAATGCTAACAAAAACTAGAGCCTCAAAGAGATGTTTGGTAGTGCACTCAATTATAATTTTTAGTTTGTGTATATAAAGATTATATATATACACAAACTATATATAGGGAGAGTTTTTTTGTTCTTTTTTAAGATACAGTACTTTACAACCCCTTGACAATAAGCGCGAGGGTCTTTCCAATCTCATCCCCAAGCTTTGAGCTATGGGTGACTTGGTAACAGGTTTTCAAAATAAAATTGGGGCATTTTTATGCCCCAGTTGTCCACGTAAATACAATTCCAGTGTCAGTGCACATCTCATCAGAATTCATCGATTTTCCTTTGCAGGTATTTTAACATAGAGTCCATCCCTTGTGCAGAGCCCCAGATTTTCTTTAAAGCTTCACACTCCTTGTCATTTGCTTGTTCTAAGTCCACCTTCATGATATTACGGACTAAAGCTTTGGATTCTTCAAGCACCTGTAGCACAAAAACCACAATTGATATTAGTAATCTGTGTGCTAAACATTTGTTAGTAAAGTGGAATAGTCACCAATAGATGTATGTGGGCAAATCCCAATATTGCTAAGAGAAATTATACACATGAATCTAAGGGACAATATGTTTCACATTGAGCCGTTACTTTTCCATAAAGTAACACAGGAGCTTCTTCATTCTGTGCCAGATAAAAGGGAAATATTTGAGTATGAACCAGACTTTATAGACAGTATTAAAGGGGATAGAAGTCATAATAACAACTTGGTAAATTCTGATCTCAACACTGTTTTCCAGCATTGTCTGAATTATAACCTGGTAGATCTAAAAAATTGCTTTTTTTATTTTTAAGTAAAATTTCATAGGCTGCTTTTAAATGCTAAAGTTGATGATTTTTAGACAATTCATTTGTCCTCTCTGAAAACAAAGACTTCATAAGAGCAGAAACTGATGTTGATCTAGTAGTTTAAAATAAACTTTACATTTTGGTAAAACTCCAGCTGGCAGGAGTGCAACTGCCACCTGCGTACAGGAGCAGGAAGGCTCCTGTATCTTCTTACTATGTGCATCTCTGAGAGTTTAACGTAATTTAATGGAATGTCCAGAATTTTATACTCCTGGTTCTTATGTACAGGTCTATTTATAGTAGTTTCTTGATGTGTGATAATGTTGGTAAATATTTAAGTTACATTGTGTAAATGGTTCTTTGATGTGAAAGTGGCGGAGTCTGTTCTTTCTTTCTAGGGCAAATGAAGTGCTGACCCCAAAAGCTACTTTGAGCAGGTATGTAATTAAGGGACTGAGACTGTCAGTACTTAACAGGGCCGCCCAGAGGATTCAGGGAGCCTGGGGTCTTCGGTGGCGGGAGGCCCCCACTTTGGCGGTAATTCGACAGCGGGGGGTCCTTCCGCTCCGGGACCCCCCCGCCGAAGTGCCCCGAAGACCCGCAGCAGGGAGCCCCCCGCTGCCAAACTGCCGCTGAAGACCCAGCACTTCAGCAGCAGGTCCCAGGGCGGAAGGACCCCCTGCCACTGAACTGCCACCGAAGACCTGGAGCGGAAGAAGCTCCAGGGGCCCAGGCCCCGTGAGAGTTTTCCAGGGCCCCCGGAGCGAGTGAAGGACCCCGCTCCAGGGACCCTGAAAAACTCTTGTGGGGGCCCCTGTGGGGCCCAGGGCAAATTGCCCCACTTGCCCCTCTCCCCTCCCTGAGTGGCCCTGGTACTTAAAGATGGTTAAAAAATTCTCTTTCCCCCCCCCCGGTTTTATTAGTATTTATAGCAAGCTGTTGAAATGAAGGAAAAATCATGGATTATTTTCCATCCAAATTTGGAAACTTCAGTGTTTGTTTTTTGACTGATTTTATTGAACTACACTATTGGTACTGTTGAACACAGAGGAGTTAGCCACACTGTGGTGTTAAATCAAAGACTCTTCTCTTCTCTCCCCTCCCAATACACCTGCCATTCATTTCTGTATTTCTGCTCAGTTCTTATTGCAACTATTTCAATTTTTAATTTGGAGTGAGTTAGTATTAGTCTCTTTCTATGTGGGGTATACTATTAATAATTTAGAGTTTGCCTTGTGTTATTAATCCTAGAATCTATTACAGCATGTGATAATTTGAGGTGTCTCTCTCCTTGATCTCTTTAATGATGAGCCTAATAATATTGGAATGTGTTATTAAAACTTTGTGCTCCAATTTACATAATTTATCTCAAGTATTCCATGCGAATTGTTTCTAGAAAGATGAGTGAATGATGTAGTTCATTATTAATCTATCTATAAAATGGAGGAAAATAAAATGAAACTTACAACTGAATTACATGTGACAAGTTCCTTAATTCGAACCATTACTTCCTGTGTGAATGTTCCCGGCCAAAACACTTGAGATACCAATCCTTTTGCACAAGCTTCCTGCGCAGTCAACTTCCTTCCACTGAATAACATTTCATTTGCCTGAGGGGATAAAAAGTTATTTCTGATATGAAATGTAATGACAAAAGAAAAGTTGAAAAGAAAATGCTAATAAAATGCCTGCACTCATTGGGATGCTTGGTTATACTAAGCGCTCCAATGTTAATCCAAATACATCAGTAATATATAAAAAGGAAGATGTTAAAATCGTTGTGTTGCCAACTATCATAACTCAGTAGTTAATCAGAGATGCATTTGTGATTAAATAAGAAATCACCAGATAAATACTTGAGAAAAGTCACCCTTTTTCCATTCATGAATGGTTAAGATGTAATTCACTTGAAGTAGAGCTATTTATAATTCATACTAAAAATAAATCATAATTAGATTGGAAAATAGATGGAAGTCATTACAAATGGCAGTTTGATGCATCTCCTGTGTTTGATTAGTTTTAGTGGTTTAATTTTGGCTTCTGCAGCACTAACAAACAGTAACATTCTTCCACAGATCACCATTCAGTTGACTCATTTTCTGTGTTGGAAGAAAGCATATATAAGTCATGCCGCAACAGATTTTGCAGCTTAAAAATTTTACCACTGAGACTTCAAATATTTAAAATGTGATATTCTTACAGGGCCTGATCCCAAAGTCCACTGAAGTCAGTAGGAGTTTTTACAGCAACTTGAATGAGCTTTTGGTCTGGTTCATAGTATTTCCTCCTTTCTCCTCATACATATGTTGTTTTAATACTTAATTTAAAAACAGTTGTTTTGAGTAGGTGGATAGAGCTTCTGTTCTTTCTGAATCTTTGAGGCCTAGTTTTAAATAGTATTTTTATCGAATGAATTATAGGCATGGAACGAGAAAATATGTTGGAGTGCAGGATAATTCTCTCACGCAGGAGTTAGTGCACTAGTATAAAAAATGTATATTATTTTCTAATGTTAAATACACCTATGCTAATATGATAAAATGTATTATTTGCCCTGATCCTGCAAACACTTAACTTTAAGCACAAATATTTCTAGCTTTTAACATTCTACATTAAAGAGAGACTATCGATGCAGCAGCTACTAAGAATGGAATAGAAAGTAGCAACTCGGTATTAAAGGAAATCACAAGGCTATTCAGTACATTTATTTGCAACTGAAACATTACTCAATGACAAGGCCATGGTATCAGAGCTCATGGAATATAGAAAAGAAACATGAGCCCGATCTGACAGATTTAGCATTTCTTAAGATAAGCAGTTGAATAATGCTTGGCACTTATTTGAGATCCTTGGATGAAAGACTAACTTACAAATCACTATCCCCATTTTACAGATGGGGAAACTTAAGGCCCAGAGTGATTAAGTGACTTAATGATACAGTGAAATAAAAGATCAGAGTTCTTGCTAACAAATAAAGTTACTGATTCCCAGTCCACTAGACACACAGAGTACACCATGTATTGAGAGGTTTCACAGAATAGTTTCACTGTATTTACAGATCCAAAGGAACACACTGTAAATAGATTTCCATCTCAACTTGCAGAAAGGAAGCTATGAATCATGTACAAAAAGAGAAAGTGTTGGGTACATTCACTTATAAATCCACCTTGGGTAAAAAGTTTAACAAAAAGCTTATGAACCTGTGTGCAAAATTGGAAAGTATATTTGTGATAGCTGTTAATTGACAAAACTGTAGCTAAACAGAGTTATATGTACTTGATGTCAAGTGAACACATCAGGAAAAGGAAGTATCTTTGCGAGAAGTACAAAGTGAAGAACTTCTGAACCAACACTGAGTTTACTTTTTGTAATTACAAATCTACTTGGGAGTTTTATCATCTGTAGGAATGTACGAATGCCAAAGTGACTTTTTATTCCTTTAGAACATGATAGATCTGGCTGAGCTCTTTCAACAAGAAATATTATAAAGAAGTGTAATGACCAAAAAAATTTTCATCTTAAATCTCATTTACAAGCTACAAAACAGCAGAGCCTCTCCAACTTGAAGTAAGCACTCCGCAGTGTTATGGTTTGGCAGGTTTTGAAGGAGAGTGCTTTCTGCTATGGGCTGGCACTTAGCTCTTGATCTAGCTCCAATACATGCCAAAACGTTAACAGCAATTTGACCAGAGTCCTGCTGTCAACAATATTCTGCAACCAACACCTGTATTTCTGCTCTGAAAATTAACAGCGCTACTGGCCATTTCCCACTGAAATAGAATAAAATGTAAAAAGGAATAATATATTTCACTAACACTCTGAGTGGTAAGTTCTCTTTTGGGTACGTCTACACAGAACAAAACAAAACAAAAACAGCAGTGAGTCTGAACTCAGGTTCAAGCTATGGTGCTAAGAATAACTCTAGACGCTCAGGCTCTGAAAGCCCCTTTCTCCTCAAGATATAAAGCCGAAGCCCAAATGGCTACATCTCTATTTTTAGCATCATTGCACAAGCCCCAGGCTGTAGAGCTGGGCTCTGAGATGCGCTGCCATGGGGCTTTTTTGTCATGTTTGTCATGTTTCCTACTCATTCTATTCTAATTCCTCTATCCATTTTGTCCTTATTTAAAAAAAAAAACCCAATTAGCACGTGATCCCCTCTCCCAACAAGTTATAAACATGATTCTAGGGGAAAATATGTTCTAGAACATGGTTATTTTTCAAAAAAATACAACAATATAGGAACTGCTATACTGCATCAGACCAATGGTCCATCTAGTCCAGTATTCAGTCTCTCGCTAGCCAGAACCAGCTGATTTAAGAATCGTTTTTGCTACAAGTAGAAAAATCAATACATTCCCCAAGGAACATGTAAAGTTCATGCAATCTAAACTCAAACTTTCTAAAAAATAATCAGTCAAAGTTTCTCAAAACTAGAAACCAAATATAAATGGAAAGGAATGACTGCTCACTTAGGGTACATCTACACTATGGGATTATTCCGATTTTACATAAACCGGTTTTATAAAACAGATTGTATAAAGTCGAGTGCACGGGGCCACACTAAGCACATTAATTTGGCGGTATGCGTCCATGGTCCGAGGCTAGTGTCGATTTCTGGAGCGTTGCACCGTGGGTAGCTATTCCATTTTTTTTACAGTCACCGTATGTGTACTGGATGCCGCGACAAGAGTCGATACTCCAGCGCTACCACAGCAGCATTCATTTGCTTTTGCCATGAATAGCAGAGATGGTTATCAGTCGTTCTGTACCGTCTGCTGCCAGTGTAAATTGCAATAGAGATGACGGTTATCTTGTCCCTCTATTACTGTCTCCTGCTACAGGGTGCCCACTGGCTGAATCAGCCAGGGGGCGGGGGGGGGGGGGGGGGGGGGGGGAGAGGGCGAAAAGCAACTGGGAATGACTCCCAAGCAATCCCCTCCTTTAGGTGTTCTAAAAATAGAGTCAGTCCTGCCAGAAATATGGGGTCAAGTGTATAGAGAACAGTGTATCAGAGAAGCACCAGGTGCTCTGTGTCAGATCCCGACAGAAATTATGAGCTACAGGCCATTCACAGGGTGCCCACAAAACCGCCACCTATGCTCCTCCTCCCTCAACCTTCCCTGGGCTAGCCGGGCATTCCCCACCATTTGTGTCATGATAGTAATAAGAATGCAGGAAAAGAAACACTGAGTTTTTAGTGACATAAAATGAGGGGGAGGCAGCCTCCTGGTGCTGTGACAGTCCAGGCAGGAATTAAAAAGCGGTGCGGGAGAGAAGCCCCAGCATGCCGCGCTATGACAAGTCGCAGCCAGTACAGAATCTTTTCTCACACAGGAAAGGGAGGGGGCTGATGGAGCTCAGCCCCCAGTTGCTATGATAACGGTTACCAGTCTGTTCTGTACCAGCTACTGGGAATGACCGAGAGGCATTCCTATTTTACCCAGGCGCCCCCAACCACCTCAACCTGAAGCCAGCCAGGAGCACTCAAACAGTTGAAATTACGAGGAACTGTTACCAAGTCCTACTGCACCATCTGCCACCAAGGAGGACGAGGATGGATACTGCGCTTCACTGACTGCAGCATCGCGTCTACCCAGAGTATTCAGTAGACATAGGGAACTGAAAAAGAGTCAAGAAACAATTTCTTTCCCTTTTCTTTCAGTGGTGTGGGTGGGTGAGTAAATTGATAGAGCATTCCCTGAACCACGCTGGACCAGTTTGAAACCTACAGGCATTGGAGCTCAGCCAAGAATGCAAAACACTTTTCGGAGACTGCTGTGGACTGTGGGGTAGCTGGAGTCTCAGTACTCTCCCTCCATGAGCGGCCATTGAGTCTCTGTTCCCGTTACCGCTTCTCACGCAGCACTGTGTAGCCTGGAGATTTTTTTTTTCAAACGCTTTGGCAATTTGTCTTCTGTAAGGTGCGTGATAGAACATTAATTTGTTTCCACATACAGGCGATCAGACCGCAGTATTCCCGTAACGGTTCATGCCTGGAGCTCTTTTTGGAATTTACTGCATTGCCACCTGTGCGATGCAGAGCTCCATGCGGGCAAACAGGAAATGAAAATAATTAATTTCGCAGGGCTTCCTGTTACCTGCCCAGCATGCCGAGTTCAGAACTTGCTGTCCAGAGCGGTCACAGTGGTGCACTGTGGGATACCCGCCCAGAGGCCAATATGTTTGATTGCAGTCCACACTAACACCTAATCCAATATGGGAACCGATTTTAGCGCTACTTTCTTCTCGTCCGGGGGAGGAGTACAGAAACCGATTTAAAGAGCCCTTTATATCGATATAAAGGGCCTTGTAGTGTGGACGGGTACAGCGTTAAATCGGTTTAAATACGTAGTGTAGACCAGGCCTTAGAGCAGAGACCAGCATGAAAAAAATATTAATCTAACACATTTACATTTTTCTATTAAAGAACTGTATCCGACTGTCTCACAATGAAATCTGTTAATTAATTACACTAGTAAAATAAAAATGTAAAGTTCCTTCTAAATCAATCAGAAAGTGCATGGGGGGAGGGAGAGGGAGGGTTCTAGGAAAAAAAATAAGGCAGCTCTAGGCATTTGCTTCATGGAGCTGCTCTTCAATTTCATACTGACTTAGGCTGCGGGTCTAACATCAAATGGTGCTCAGAAGGATGCATATATATTATGAAATAAAATGCATAGCAGTATGAAGCAAAATGAAAAATAATGCAGATAACTGTGGCTTTTTTTAGCTTTTTCTAAACTTTGCCCCTTCACTTGATTTTTTTTTTTTTAAGCTGTATGTAAATTCAGTTTCAGCGTAAGAGGATATGGGAACATGATTTTAACCTACTGATCCTACAGACTACACACTTCCCTGGCACAACACTTGGAAGTGACAAACAGAAGTGTCTTACTGGAACACTTGCGAACTAAAATATCAGGATATTAATACGTTAATATTAAACAAAGCCACTTCAACTGATATGTGCATCTTAGGAAAGTTTGACAAGGCTACTCGTGAGAGAAAGAGAGAAAATCCACACAACTTAAAATACATGGATATATTTTACAATTAAGGTAAGATTGTGGGAAGTAAGCAACTATAGGTGACAGCTAGAAATGCAATACTCCAGTATGGTTGTGCTTGATTTAGGCATTATGACTTTAGGAGAACTGCGGGAACAGAGCAGTCTCTGCCTCATGCCTTTACAGGATGCAGCATGTAATCCCTCATGTGCTGGCCCAGATCTGCTGGCTAATATGGAGGGAGAGGAACCATGTTTGTAGCCCAGTTTTCCCTTCTTCTTCCCTTTTAGGGAGACCTTTGCCACTACAACCAGTTAGCCTTGCACAAGCAGAAGGGTTATAATTAGCCCATGCACCCTCTCGCTCCTCTTTTGTATACCCATGGAGGCCTTGTCAGAGTCTAGTCAGAGTAGATAAGCTAAAAATATATTTATTTCTCATGAACCATTTTCATAAAACAATTACAATCCACGCCCCAAAGAAAACATGACAGGATCACTGTAGATAAAGCACTAATGGGGAAGAAAGCTGATGATTTATTTTTATTAAAGTTACTTACAGAAGCCAGGCCCATTATCCTAGGAAATGTGAGGGATGAACATCCATCTGGACTCTGTCCAAAAGTAGTGTACGGTGTCTGAAACCAAGCCTTCTCATTAGCCCAAACCACATCACAGAGAGATAATATTGATGCTCCAAGTCCAATGGCTGGGCCATTTACTGCTACAATGATGGGCTTCTTAAACTGAATAAAAGTATTCACAAAATTCCTGAAAAAAAAACGAACACTCCATCACTACACTTTTTAGCAGCAAAATGTATCAGCCGCTCAGCACTCGGTAATAAATAGTCTCCACAGCAACTAGTTGTAAACAACATTTCAATAACCTGCTATACTCCCTCACCCTCTGCAGAACACAACCACTGGGTATTTGCAGACCTCCCACGACCCTACCTGGTCCCTAACGGGTGGTTGTGTGTGGCAACTGACATCACTGGTAGCAGACCATTACTGAGCATGCTCAGACAGTATTCCCAGATTTATCTTAAAACAGAGAGGAAGGGGAGCCTTCCCTGAAAAAACAAATCTGCTTTTTGGAAACAAGTAGGAAAAGATCCATCAATAACTTCAGCCCCATTATCAACCACAGATCTTTAAAGCCTTCTCCCCTGGATCTTCCATGTTCATCATGATCCTCAGAGGTCTAGGTGCCTTAAGGATAAGCAAACTCATCTTCCTTTAGCCACCCAGAACAACATCAGTTTATTTCAGTGCCCAATGGTGTCAAAAGCTTGGATAATGCACGGGTTTCCATGTGGAATTGTGGAGTTCAAATGTGTATCGTAAGTGCCATCTGGGTAAGACAGAAGCATGCAATCAATCACAGGAAAATGGCAATGAAGAGGAAATAAAATAGTAAGAGCCCGGGGGTGACAGTGGCCACTGAAATGTTTAGTGTAACAGCTCAGAATACTTTTCAACATATCACAATTTGGATTTGGTGAAATTTTCTCTCTTCCCATATCAAAAGTTTATACCAAACTTGATTATCTCACGAAAACAAAGCACCTTCAAGCAACTATTACACTGAAATTTGTAGTATTTTTGAGACCTAATTTAGAATTGGGAAGGGAAGATGGGGGACTATATTGTGGGGAGGGGGCAAGAGAGCCCTTGGCATGAGGGAGGGGTTGTAGGGAGTTCCTGAAATAGAGGGGAATGGGAGGATGACACACAGAGAACTTGTGGGAATGGGGGAGAAATGGAGGGATGCAAGGAGCCCCTCATATGTGGAACAAAGCATGCAACCCTCAAGTATGTAAACACCTCAGGACAACAGCCCTTTCTGTTTAGCTCGCTAATTCTGGCTTTACATTAAAAATTACTCCTATGTGAGACAGTGTGGGAAAGACTAGAAAAACCCGAGTAGTCTTGTCTACAGTAGAGAACACCACCATCAAAACTTTCAAAGGTGTGACTGTCTGGGATAGGAGTACTGGATGAAAGCACTATATTGGTGCAGATCCTCACGCACTATTGCCGAGGTTTGGTACAAGTACAGCAAACACTTCCAAAAGTGTTGGCATTGTTTACGCTAGAGAAATTCAACAAAGTCAACATATTATTGTTTAATCAGGCCAAAAAGGATGGAGACAAAAATGAACATGATGAGACAAAAGGAAATAGGCTTGACTAGGCTGAAACCACAAATGTTTTGAAACAATGAAACATAGTAGTAACCTCCCTTGGTGACGGGGTACTTTCTGAAAAAAAGCAATTGCTTCAGTTGCAAAATAGTGGCAAATCAATTTCCACATCTGTATATAATCTTGCTTCTTTGAGTGATGGTCCATATATGGATTGCAAACGTGGATGCGCAGGTGTGCCACGTACCAGAGCCAGAAGTTTTTCGTAGCAGTGCCCGTTGACCCACACATGCACCATGCATTCCCTCGTGTTTGCAGTTGAGGCGGTGTGGGTCAATGCCACTCCAGTTCCCTCCTACTGCTGCATGACTGGAGTTGGAACCCCTGTTCCGCTCCGCTGAGAGAGCGACCGTTGCCCTTTTATCTGTATTGTGACAAAGTTCCTCCTCTATCTTGGTGGGTCCTGCGCTTATTGGTAGATTTGTTCACCTCAGAGGTTCACCATGTGGGTCAGTGAACAGCCCAGAGACCTTCCGCTCTGGTGGGGCCCACAGTCTGGGTCAACTTCTCCCTTGTCTGATCAGGAGTTGGGAGGTTTGGGGGAACCCGGGCCCGCCCTCTACTCCAGGTTCCAGCCCAGGGTCCTGTGGACTGCAGCTGTCTAGAGTGCCTCCTGGTATAGCTGTGCGACAGCTACAAATCCCTGGGCTACTTCCCCATGGCCTCCTCCCAACACCTTCTTTATCCTCACCACAAGACCTTCCTCCTGGTGTCTGATAAAGCTTGTACTCCTCAGTCCTCCAGCAATACGTCTTCTCATTCTCAGCTTCTAGTGCCTCTTGCTCCCAGCTCCTCGCCTGCACGCTACAAACTGAAGTGAGGTCCTTTTTAAACTCAGGTGCCCTGATTAGCCTGCTTGCCTTAATTGGTTCCAGCAAGTTCATGCTTGTTCTAGAACTGCCCCTGTTACCTTACCCAGAGAAAAGGGATCTATTTAATCTGGGACTAATACATCTGCCTTCTCGTGTATCCACCTGGCCTGACCCTGTCACAGTATATAGTTGTAAATAGTTTGTTTTTCCTTGCAGTTACTAGAGTTAGTGTAGTTTTCTCCCTCTTTGGAGAACAAACAGCACCCCACCCAATACAGGGACTACGCCCTGTCAGGCTGGCTGGCTTCAAGAACTGTGCATTGTGCCCATGCTCTTTTTGGTGAGTGATGAGTAGTAACGCTGCTTGTATTGCCTCAGAGAGGCCCATGTTGCCATCCACTGCAGTGTTTGCAAAGTGTTCCAGGCCTGAATGCAAGGGGCTTGAGAACATCACCACAGGAAGTTCCTCACGGAGGAGGCCACGTGCCCGTGTGTGCATTCAGACCTGAAACTGGCAGAACTGGTGGTACACACCTCCCCTGCAATAACCGGTGACCAGTGCTCCTCCAAGCACCAGATCCACTGCTACCCACGCTGTTGGAGAAGCCCCGCCATGAGGGGGAAAAGCACAGCCATGGCCACAAGAGCAGATCCCCGACCAGGATGCAGTGTTCACTCCCTGAGCTGTGCCAAGTCGGGTGAGAGGTTGCGCATTGACCTGGCCACTCCACCGCCTAAGGATCCCAGACTAGAGGGTAAGGCAAAGAAGAAACACGATCCAATGGTACTGTTGGTTCCACCAGGGCCCACACCGGTGCCCTCCCCATTGCGTTTATCACCCATCCCACCAGCTCACCTAATGCCGCCTGGACCCTCGGGGCCACCCCACAACACCCTACACCTCCAGTCGCCTAGACCCACTGCTTTCTACTCAGGTCACTGCTCCTCTCCACTCACCCATGGGACCTGCTGATAGGCAGAGACCCTTACTTTGTGCCTTATAGGTTGTCCCGTGATCCAAACTGGGACCGTAGAGCACCCATCTCAATGCCTATCACCTATCCCCCGCTCTTCCTCTTGTAACCTCCATTTACGAGGAAGACAAACTAGATGTTGAACCAGTCCTGCTGGTCCTGACTATGGCCTCCTCTTCCCTGGATGAGGCACTTATCCCTGCCTTGCTCTCTCCACCTGACAACTACTGTCAATACAGACGCTCCCCAACTTACACAAGCGTCCCATTCCAGAATGCCTTGCATAACTCAAATTTTGCATAAGTCAGAAACGTATACCCGATAATTAAGCAAAACAAACAAACAAACCAACCTTCCTATTTCTAGCTTATGGAACTTTTCCCGTTAGTGTGGATTTGCGTAAGTTGGGTTTGCATAACGCTGGTGCATCTGTAGCAGGAACTGCTCCAGCGGGTGGCAATGGCTCTGGGAATTCTGGTGGAGGAAATCCAGGACAAACACCATCAATTACTGGACATCTTCCAACTGCAGAGACCCTCTTGCATGACCCTTCCTGTCAACGAGGCTATTTTACAGCCAGTTCAAGTGGTCTGGCATACCCCTGCCTCCTGTGCTCCCACTTCCAACAGGGCTGAACAGAGATACTTCATCCCTGCCAAGGGTGTAAACATGCTCTTCACCCACCCATCTCCCAACTCTCTAGTGATCCACGCAGCAATGGAGTGGGTCCACCAGCAACCCCAATGCTCCACTCCCCCGGAACAGAGTGGCGAAAAAGATTGACCTGCTCAGCAGGAAGGTCTACTCTTCAGCAGGGCTCCAATTTCACAACGCCAACTACCAAATCCTGCTTGCGAAATATGATTTCCTTAACTTCTCAAAACACACTGAGTTTAAAGATCAACTGCCAGCAGACAAGCAACAGCAGTTCCAAATTCTCTTGGATGAGGGGAAGCTCAAGGCAAAGTTGGCCTTCAAGTTGCTGTAGATGCGGCCGAGACAGCCTCTTGGGCATTGGCAACTGGGGTTGTGCTTTGCAGAGCTCTGTAGTTCTCTGGTTTCCCACAAGAGGTCCAAACCACCACTGAAGACCTCCCTTTCGATACATGAAAACTATTCAATGAGAAAAAACGGATGAATCCCTCCATTCCCTGAAGGATTCGTGAGCCATCCTCCACTTCCTCGGCATCTATGCCCCAGCCCTGAGGTGCAGGTAAAAACAATTGTTCTGCCCCGACCACTCACCCCCTACTCACTGTATTATCAGCAGTAACAGGAACCACAACGCTGATGTCAACAGTCACACAGGCCACAATATATGGCCTCTGCCACAATTACCTCCTTGACCCACCAGCAGTCAAAACAGCAGTTTTGACTCACTAGTCAAGATTTACAAACCACTCCCGATCCCTACCGCACCACCCCATATCATCTTAGGGAGCCATCTTGCCCCATTCTCCCACAATTGGGGCAAGATCACCACAGGTACTGGAGGTCATCTATCATGGAAACTCCATAGAATTCTTCTTGTTTCTTCCTCAGCACCCTGGACCCCCTGGCTGGTCTCATCCCATCAGTCCCTCCTGTAACAAGAAGCTGATGCTCTTCTCCTCAAGGGCACCATAAAGCTTGTCCTGTTTCACTACAGGGAATATGGCTTTTACTCTGCATACTTCCTCATCCTGCAGAAAGGCAGATGCAGTTATACACTGTGTTGTACTCCAGATCACACTTCCTCACACCCACCTCCATGCTGATCACTTACCTGTAACACAAGGTTCTTTGCGATGTGTGGTCTCTATTTGGATTCCAATACTCGGCCTCCATCCCCTCTGCTTTGGCCTAGACTACTTAATAGTAAGAGGGATACTGGAGTGGCATAGACTCACACATCCTATTATAGCCGTGGCTGCAAATATGAGGATGATGCATGATGCACATGTGGGTCAACATGCATTGCTACGAAAACCTTCTAGCTCCGGCGCATGGCACGCCTGCGCACCTACATTTGGAATCCAAAATGGGACCACACATTTCAAGGAACCTCCAGTTACAGGTAAGTAACCTCCTCTTTCTCAAGACAGCAGGGGGTCTGACATTAAAAGAAGTCTGTGGAGAAACCTGCTAATATTAAAAAAGTACCTATATTTCCTTAGTTTGATTTTCTTTCCACTATAAGAATGAAAAAAAACTTTTCCTTCGAACAAAGCCCTAAGAGCCAAGAAGTAGGCAGCAAAGTGCCAAAGCTTTCTTTACGATGTTTTGGAATGCACAGACTGGGCTGTTACTCCTTTGCTGTCAGAAAGGGTGTTACCTGGTGAGTTTAAGACAGGATTTGAATCTCAGATATTTTCTAAAGCCTCCTAATCTCAGGTGGAAAATATGAGGAAGGCAGCTTGGCATGGTAGGGAGAGGGAAGACTTTTTGGTCCAGTATGGTATCTCAGGCCACGTCTACACTACGTGCGAAAATCGATTTTAGATACACAATTTCAGCTACGAGAATAGCGTAGCTGAAATCGAATATCTAAAATCGATTTACTTACCCATCTTCACCGCGCGGGATCCATGTGTGCGGCTCGCCATGTCAATTCCGGAACTCCGTTTGTTTTGGTGGAGTTCCGGAATCGATCTAAGTGCGCTCTGGGATATCTAAGCGCGCTCTGGATCAGACGCGATATATCGATCCCCGAGCAATCGATTTTAACGCGCCGATACAGCACGTAGTCTAGACGGGGTATCAGAATCTGATTAAGGTCTTGTCCTATCATATGGTGGTCCCTGACTGGTATGAACATCAGTACAAATTCTGAAGGAAAACACATTATTCTAGGCCATAAAACACTTCACCTGGTTACTGTGTTGCTAGCTATCATTTTCATCAGAGGATTCAAAACTTAGTCACAAGTGAACCATTATCTTGTGTTATTGCTTCTAATTTGGCTTTCTTGGAGAAGCAAGGCATCTTAAAGTCAGTGAACTCAGCTGAAAACACTTTTGGCCATGTAACACATACTGACCCCAACAGCTAGCCAGTAGACTGGGCTCAGAAATAGTTTAACAGAAGAGGGTTTTTAGAAGGCTGAGCCTATATGCCCCTTCCTCAGAACAAAAAATCACTATCCCAGAGGGAAGGGCAGAAAAACTGTCTTTTAGGGTTGGCATTTCTACTCCTTTTATTTAATTAGTCTGAGTCACGTTGTGCTTAAAGTTCATGATTCCAGAACAAAAGTTGTAATAGATTTTATATAGGTTAAATAAGGCAGAATGGAGATTGCCCCCCTTCACCTTGATGGTTTTCTCCAATTTTCAGCTGGTAGAATTGTACAGGAGGTCCTTTTTGCTTCATAATTAAAAAAAAACGAATATAAAAATGTTTGTAAAAATTTGAGAATTTGGGCCATAGCAACCGTGTTTCATTAACACAATGCAGTTGTTGGAAAACAATGAATAGTCCTACTGTAGTTAGGTTATAGTTAGCCAGCTATAACCTATTTTTCTTGTAATATTTTAATGCTAAGTAAGTAGTGAGTTCCTGTATTTTGACACCTTTTGTTTTCTCTTTGCATTTCTGTAGCTTCTTCTGCTTGCCCATTTAGAATAAACATTGTATTGAAACTTCTTATTTCAGCTATTCAAAAATCTCAGAATAGCAGGCAGTATCAAATTTTTTTCCTTACTAAAAGATAGAAGAGCAACCTTTAAAACCGAAGGCCTGATTTAACATCCATTTAAGTAAATGAAAAGATTCCCACATATTCTAATGGAAGATGGATCAGACCCAAACAGAGCTTAAGAATCTGGCATCAACAGTATTTTCTTAGGAAATGTTTTAAACTAAAAGAACTCACAAATACACCTACATTTGTAAGGTCAGGTGTTCCCAGAGTTGAGTGATTTTTAACCCCTGATGCTCCTGATGCTAGACAGAATTGTGGGAAAACTTTAGCACTACTGGTGAAACTGACAAAGAAACCCTATTTAAAAAGAAGCTAGTTCTTGGAGAGTTAAGTGCTATACACCTTTGAGGAGCTGGGTTTAGAGCTTGTCTCCCGGCAAAATTGACAGGAACAGCTATTTCTATTAGACAATAGAACATGACCTGAAGTGGATTAAGTTAAAACTGGAAAAAGACACTCGTATTCTAGAATAAAAATGTCCAAATGGAGTAATTCTGGAACAGCTATCGCAGTTTACATTCTCACTCGACCTTTTCTAGGCATAATTTCCCCATGTAGGCAAGTGCTTATTAGCCACTTGGTTCAAACGGCTTCACCACTTACATAACCAATGAACACATGAAACCTTTTTTCTTTTTTCACGAAAGCCAGGAGTCTATTATGAGCATTAGTTCTTCTATGTATATTTTTGGATATTTATGCTACATGTAAACATTCAGATAATCAAAATGTAATAGGAAACCAGTTTACAAGTTACATGGGGAAAAATATCCTTAAGATATTACAAGAGGTACACATTACATGCCTCTAATCCAGCACAGGCACCGTGTCCATCTCAGTGGCATGTTTCTTTCATGAAAAATTATGCTGTATAAGACAATTAAGTTCATTTATTTGAATATGGAATTTGACAGCTAGCTAGGATGTTGCTCACAAAGATTAAGCCGTCCGTTTAGAATGTCTGTCATTCCACCTTTTTATATGGACTTTGTTCAATCTATTCTTTCAGCGCATTTATATATTGTTTGTACTGCTTTTGAAAAATACATTTAAAATAATCTTTGACAAGCATTTCTCAAGTCTGCGTTGTTTCTATTAGGGACACTATCATGCTAAGTTTTTATCAGACATGGGCTCTAATTCAACATGGCAAAAATGGAGTAAAAAGCTATAAATAAAATGTAAACTTGAACAGAAAGGTACAAGTAATATAAACAAGTTATGCACACTGTATACCATCACAACGGAACGTCTGACCACACTAAATTCCTAATAAGAATAGTTAGATCTTCTATGAGATAAATTAAAAATAAACTAGTTTAGACAATGAAAAAAATCAACACTTAAATGACTGAAAACAATTTTACATACCTAATAGCTTCTGCCATCTTAGTGCTTTCCCTTTTTCTATCATCTGTTAAACGTCGTATAAAATAAATAAAATCAAGACCACAGCAGAAGACACTACCAACTGCACTGAGCAGCACAAGTTTACTGTCATCTGCAGCTGCTGTATTCAGTGCACTTTGGACTTCCTTCATTACCTGAAAATCAGCAGGAATTAAATTCGTCAGACTCTTTGTACTGTGTTATTAAAAAGTAACAAACTGTTGTTCTTTTTTGACAGGTCTGAATCTGAACTTTTACATTCCTGTGTATTCCCTAGTATCTGGGATACTTGCAAATTCTGCTGCAGTTTTTTGTTTAAACACATTCAAATTTTTCATTGTCCAAAGGAAGAGAGAGTCTAGTAATGTATGTTAAAAATGTGCAATCACAAATATGATTAGACTGAGATAATGTAATCATTACGAAGAAATCCAGCAATCTGCATCTGTTGCTACAGCACTCTTTCAGTATTTCTGTAATTTGAACACCAGGTGGCATATGCAACCAGTTCAGAAAAATGACTTGAATTTAGGCTGAAGTTTATTTCAAGTCGCACTTAATAAACCACTACGTTTATTATGAAAGGCTGCAACTCTAAATATTCAGATGATGTAGTATATTGAACTGTGTTAATAAATAAAACTGAAATATATTAAGATTCAGATTTTAAAAGGCAAGAAAGTATAATATTTACACATTTATAATACTTTAAATGCACTAGGATGACTTTTCTGGAAACTACTGAACTATCAATTGTTTTTTCATATTTCTGTGATTAATAATAATACTGTAATTATAGCTGTTGAAAATATTTGTACAACCACCCCCAAAAAGCAAGCAAGCAAACAAATCAAACCACACAAAACAAACATTCTAACCTCTGGATTTAGTGAGTTGTTGTCAGATGATTTTGTTGATAGCAAAACATGCGTGAATCCGTCTTGTTTCCTGACAACAATGTCTCTATACCGGTAAGCACTTTCAGTTTGTCTCACGCTGAAACGTAGCCTCTTGTCAAAAGGTTGGTCTCTCCTATCATCAATAAATCTCCGTTTGCTGGCTGTCACTCCTGTTACAGATGTTTGTATGTTGGTTGTACCGTTGGCTGCTAATGCTTCAATAAAGGTGGATGTACCTGTAAAGAGTTTGAAACAACAGCGTTCTATTAATTTAGTTCTATAGCTGGAAAATCTCTTATCATGGAGACATGTCAGTCAAAGCATACTATGACAACATACAAAAACAAGTGCCTTTGTCCTCTGCCATTTGGCAAACATTTAAAAAAATTGTACATGGAACCAAACCTGAAAGCAAAATACTGCAAAGGATGAAATACCTAAAGCATGAATTTTAAGGCTATGAGAAAAGATATTTTTAAATGGGATAAATTTTGCCCATTCTTCTTTTATCTGATTATTCCTAAAACTGGATAACTCTTTACTTGGGGACCCTATCAGTAATGCAACTAAGACATTTTTAGAAATATATTAAAATAAAAGAAATGACAAAGATGCACTACCTGAGGCAATTTGCTTTTCCCCTCCTCTAAGTGGCCTAAAATTTTCAAAACTATATACAAAAAAGAAAGTGAAGGGCTTTGTTTTAAACAAAAGTGGGAGCTCAGTAAACTCCTGACCAAACTCATACTTTTGACAAAAATTAAATAAAAGAGTTGGACTAACAAGACCATATAGAGTATATGAATGTTTATAGAAAGGTAGGAACAGGGAACACAGGACAGTCTTAGTGAGAAAGACACAGAATCAGGGTATGGCTACACTTACATTTGTACGGCGCTGGGAGTTACAGCTGTCTTTGTACAGCTGTGTAGGGAAAGCGCTGCAGTGTGGCCACACTGACAGCTACCAGCGCTGCAGTGTGGCCACATTTGCAGCATTTGCAGCACTGTTGGGCAGCTATCCCAATGTTCAAGTGGCTGCAACGTGCTTTTCAAAACGGGGGGTGGGGTGGAGAGTTGGACAGGGCGTGGGGGAGACAGAGAGAGAGTGGATTTATTGGAGCTGACACTTGTTCCTCAAGCTCCACTGCCATTGCAAGTTTAAAGGACTGAAATACACACAATCTACCTTCAATCGTGTTAAAGTTTGACCTTCCCACCCCTCTCTTATTCACTAAATGCAAGTTATGCACTCCTAAAATAGCCTTCCAGACCACATAAGGAGCTGCTCAACACGGACTGCTCCCCTCCCCTCTTTCTCCCTCAGCAAACGCTGTGAAATCCAAGCCATTCCTCTGCCTCCACTCGCTCTGCTGGAAGGGCAAGAGATAGCAGCTCCGTGTCTTGTTTTTAGATTAAGTAGCTTCGGGAGTCACAGTTCCAGGCATTCTTCCGGTTTGTTGTGGACAGGAATGCTGGGGATATACTCTAATACCCTGGAGCAATAACACGCTTTGGTGAGCCACACTTGATGAGCAGCGCTGCATCACCAGCGCTGGAAGTACGCTACACCCCAATCCACGCTACGTGGTATACCAGGTGTATGCCAGCCGACGCTGCAGCCAGGGAGTTGCGCGCTGGCGGTGCGTTTGCAAGTGGGACACAGAGCGTGAGTTGGCAGTGCTGGTATGGGGTACAGCGCTGCAACTCCAGTGTGCCAAGCCTCAGTCCTCCTGAAGTGGAAGGGTAATAATGGGAACCCACACAATATGGGCCTTCATTGACCTACACTAATTCTTTCTCATTAATACTCTGCCCTTTCTGATCTTGCTCAAAAGTGATTACTAACAAAGAGAGATTAACGATGTTGACCTGATTACATCCCAATTAGTACGCTAATGGGAAAACAATATTTAATAAGGGCCTCTTCATCCAACAGGAATCCATCGGCGGAAGCTGTGAGAGCTATGACAAAGTTCAAACTGTGAACTAATGGGCGTTGATCATTTTATACAGGTGAGAGTGGAGGGCATTAACGCATTGAAACAACAATTACCCAGGTCGTGGTGGATTCTCCATCACTGACAATTTAAAAATCAGTATTGGCATGCTTTCCTAAAAGATCTGTCCTTTATATGGAGATTATTTTGGGGACATGAATTGCTATATTGCCTGGTGACACAGGAGATCAGCATAATTATCACATTGGGTCCCTGCTAGGCGGGAGGATTGGA
>NC_133770.1:178496722-178498899 GCF_003597395.2 Chelonoidis abingdonii | reverse complement strand
AGAAGAGATCATATTCTCCACACAAATGTTATAAGGAGAATTCAAGGTTTCCCAACAGTCAATCTTAAGAGAAAGCAGATAGAGAATGGCCACAAACTGAATCATTTTTTTTTTTTTTAAGAGGATAGAGGGAGGAAAGTAATGTGGAAGATTGATGTTATTTTATGTTGTCATAGAAGATTCACATTTGTTCCTATATTTTCCAGTTTATCAAATTCTCTTTTACTTCAGCAGAACAAATAAAACTTAATAATGAATACTAAATATGAAATTACTTGCAGGAGTTCACATCTGATATTTTTCTCTTTTTAAAACACAACAGGGATGATCATAGTTCTATAGAACAAGGGCTCTCAACCTTTTTCTTTCTGAGGGCCCCCCCACCATGTTAGAAAAATTCCGAGGGAGTGGGGAGGAAGGACTCAGACCTTCAGCCATGGGGGGCCTCCAGGCTTCAGTGAGTGAGTGAGTGAGTGAGTGTGTGCGCGTGCGCAGGGCGCCTCAGGGCTTCTGCCCTGTGGGACTCCAGTGCTCTGACGTCTTACCCACAGGGTGCCAGTGCTTGGGGCTTCATCTGCAGGGTGCCATGGCTCAGAGCTTCGGGCTTCATCTGCAGGGCACCACAGCTTGGGCTCTGAGGTTTCTACCCTGGTCCTCAGCCAACCTAACACTGATCCTGCTTGGCAGACCCTGTGGGATCCTCAGACCCGCAGTTGAGAACCACTGCTAGAACACAGTATTCTGTTTTTCATTAGCAACTGAAGATGAAGTGGCATTAGCTTTTGCAATGGTTTGGTTTTCATTATGAAGGGTAAAATCAATACAATTCAAATCACCTCTACTTTGAGACTTAGGAGGTCATGACAGAACAGGAAAACATTACAACATTCAGGAAAACTGTAGAGAACTTAGGTTTTTGCTCATAACATACTACTAAAGATGTCCTCTTGTATCAAATAATTGCTTTAGAGATTTTAGAGGCAATGAGATACTTAACATACACCCTCCCCCCTCCTAAAAAAAAACTTCCCAAACCTCAAGCCTTCTTAGTCAAGGTAGACCAAAATATAAAGGTCAAAGAGCAATTTCCCTGCTTATCGGACAACACACATGAGGAAGTGCACACATATATTACAGCACTGGATGGTAGGTAGAGTTCAAAACCTCAGATAAAATACAACTGGGCAGCTACACTTAAATGGAAGGAGATCTATAGTTTAAATCAGTGATTCTCAAACTTAGGCTGCCGCTTGTTCAGGGAAAGCCCCGGTGGACTGGGCCGGTTTGTTTACCTGCTGCGTCGACAGGTTTGGCCGATCGTGGCTCCCACTGGCTGCGGTTTGCCGCTCCAGGCCAATAGGGCTGCAGGAAGTGGCACGGGCTGAGGGATGTGCTGGCAGCCCTTCCCGCAGCCCCTATTAGCCTGGAGTGGTGAACCGTGGTTAGTGGGAGCTGTGATTGGCCGAACCTGCGGATGCGGCAGGTAAACAAACTGGCCCGACCTGCCAGGGGCTCTCTCTGAACAAGTAGTGGCTCAAGTTTGAGAACCACGGGTTTAAATAGTTGTCCACTTTTAATCTCTGAAAAACAAACAAACAAACATTTTGACTATATTAATGGACCAGGGCCACAGATTTGCTGACTTAAGAAAAAAGTGCGTATTTTTCTTGCAAGTAATTTCAGCCAATTTCTTTTAATCCAAAAATTACATTCATAGATCAAGAATACTGGATCAGTATCTATTAAATACACGTTGGCTATAGGACCACCACAGCACATACTGGACCTTGAAATTTAGTGCACAGTTTCTTGTGGCTTTTAGTCATAAAACTGAAGAAAAGAATTACAGAAATTCAATGTAAAGCAGTACATTATGTCAAGTAAAAATACACACACATTAGTCAAGTTACACCACAGTCCTGAAGTAGTCTCAGGTTTTTGTTACAGCAAATGAGCATATAAGAATCAAAGAAATATACTATGGACAAATCTTAGAATTGTATTTGCATAATTAAAATGAGATGTCAGTCACTTCGTTCCAAGTAATTTAATACCATAATAATATTTAAACCACAAATTCTGAATTTGTTTTTCACCAAAAGGCAAACAGAAAGATATTCTCGCCCTTTCAATTCTTTGAAAAATATATTAGAAAGCATTAAAAAAAAAAAAAAAAA
>NC_133770.1:178475253-178496219 GCF_003597395.2 Chelonoidis abingdonii | reverse complement strand
ATATAACACGAATTTGGATATAACGCGGTAAAGCAGTACTCTGGAGGGGCAAGGCTGCTCACTCTGGTGGATCAAAGCAAGTTCAATATAACACGATTTCATCTATAACGTTGTAAGATTTTTTGGCCCCCAAGGACAGCATTATATCAAGGTAGAGGTGTACCTGCTAGCCAGAGAGTGATACTGAAAATAAGAACCAAAAGAGGATGCCATGACAGTGCTCAGGGTAAATTCCCAGGACTTTCATCCTTCATACCAGCCACTGGAAGCCCCTCAACCTTGCCGGCGTGGTGCCATCCCCTTTCATATCCATGCCTTGACTTGTAGGTTTACTTATATGGCTGGCTGGAGTCTAGTATTTTTCCCGTGATTAAAAGCAAATTAAGAATGTAAAAGAGGACACACACATAAATATACAGTAACATTGAGAGCCAATCTTTTTTTTCCACACAGTAATTTTCAGTTCATACATATTGCAGAAACTAAAACTAAAGGTAACTGAAACAATTAAATCTGAATAAGGATTTTGTTGATCAGAAACCCTCTTTTTGAATAACTGAATTAAGAATCCAGGACAAACACCATCATCACTAAGCTATTTAAAAAAGATATTTACACAAATATAACTCTATTTCTGCTTGAAACTTGTGCAGTATTACCATATATACTTGTCCATAAGCCAAATATTTTTGGTAAAAAAGTGAAGAATCAAAGAGTGGGGGTTGGCTTAATAAACGGGTCTACATCAAAATCTGATGATTTCAAACTCTATGGAATTATTGAATTGAATATCTAATACATTGTCCTTTTGTTTATCTGGAGCGTCCTGGTGCCACTTCCCGCAGCTCTCATTGGCTGGGAACAGCAAACTGCGTCCACTGGGAGCTGAGGGGCTCCATGTCTGTGAACTCTCCAGGTAAACAAAACATCCAGCCCACTAGCGGCATAACCTAACGGGCCAGGAGCCAAAGTTTTCCAACCCCTGAAGTATAGGGTCGGCTTATGAAAGGGTCATATAGTTAATGCTATTTTTACCTATCCATCTTGTGGGGTCAGCTTATAAACAAACGGGCTAATGAACGAGTATATGCGGTACTTTTAAAGTAAATTATCTTAGCTTTCCAATGACTACAAGAAAATCCAAGAAACCTGTGCAACTTTAAAGATGGGCATCTTTAAGCACACATCAGCAGTTTTCCAAAGAAACAGAAACTGAGTGGTAGGCATGAAGGGCAGTTGTGAAAGACTGATGTAAAAAAAATTCAGTGTGTTAAAAATAATACTTCTATTTTATGTTAAACGATTGTTTTGGGGAAACACAAACAATTCTCTGTCTATACTTGTATCATTTTACAGCCCGAGTATATGAGACTCACAAACACCCAGCTCTCCAACTCATGCTGCTGTCACTAATGCTCCTCTTCCTCCAAGAAAGTGTTCTTTTGCCCCAGGCCCTCATGCATCACCAATCCACAATTTTACTCAGGTCATCATTAAACCTTTTCCATTTTAGCCTTGGGTAACTAGATAATTACATGTTGGTATCTGAAATATTCCCTAGACCTAGTATACAGAACTGCGCAAGTACAGAGGTAATATGATCCAATCCCAGATTGGAAAGCATTATGGGTGACCACGGTGTGTACACGGTCCACTTTCTTTCTTCCTTTTCCTGTCTTATCTATGTAGACCGAAAGATCTTCAGATCAGGGACGCTCTCTTACTAAGCGTTTATACAGAGTTTAACTAAATGGGGCCTGATCTCAAAAAGTGCTATTGTAATGCAAATAAATAATAATATATCCCAGAGTTATCTTTCTGCCTATGCTTTCTTCAAAGTACTTGAATAAATTACAAAGTAAATACTTTTTTAAACTAGTGGAATATTTGAATAGGTTCTAAGAATTCGCTCAGGTGGTTCCACAAATCACTCAAAAATATATCAGAAGCTATCAATACCTTGCACTTCCTAAGAAACCTTCATGGTAAGTCTGCAACATTTTTAGTCTAAGAAAGCCTCGTTACTTATAACGTTTAGTCTCCAAATGTAACAGTTTTTCTTTAATATGCCATTACAAAGCAACCTGTATAAGTGAAAACAAAATGAAATTACGTTTTTATTGTATATTTTTCGCAAAAATCAATGTTTTGTTCTGGAAGAGTGATCAGCAAAATTTTGTCAGTCATGTGTGTAAATACAGTTTGTACTAATATGTGTATTGTTCCAGCATACTGATATTGGCATAGTGCACAAAATACCTATACTACCAATAATATTCTGAAGGAACCACATGTTAAAATACAGCTACCAAACAGAAGAGAAGCTTGAGATGTTCATCCCAATCACCTCTGTCAAAGACAACTCACAAAAATACTCCTTCAAATTATACAAAGCTGAATATTGTATTACCTTGTCAATCCACACTCAGTATAGCTTTCAGAAACAAGGTGTAATAATGGGCAGCAAATGGATGTTTCCAAATTGTGTCGTCCCCTTCCTTAATTATATTTGAGAAAGTGTTTTTGTTTAAACCCTAATACATACCCTGGTCCCTCAGCCATTCCTTCTGCAAACATACCACCTAGAACCCCATACATTGGATCTGTCACAGAGTAAGCAGGAACATTTTGTGGGAGCACTTTATAAAAATAGTAGCAATTTCTAAGTAAATATTACACAGTTAAGATAATCTTGCACTGGCTGGATGACTTAATTGGCCATTTCCATCTTAATTTCTATGGAATTGGTTTCCTCAGGAAACATTATGGAAATACACGCGACAGATTTCTTTTCTCTTCTGTATGTTCTGTATGGGTGTGAATTTTAAACAACATTACTGTGGAATAAAGTGTTTTCCAAAGTCTATATATTTATAAAGTACTACTTTTGGAACTGGGTGAAGACAAAGTGAACCTTCTTTTACACCTACACTTCGAAATATTCATGTCCTGCACCAGTTTTTATTTCGACTGTCATGCCATATTTAGAGTATTAGGTTCTGTAGCAGGATGCAATACATTAGTGTACAGACTCAATGTACAGGTGGGAAATTACTTTCTCTCTGATTACATCACAGTATCCATATAATATGTTCACAACTTTAATGATAGCACCATTATTGCTTGCCTTTGCTATCAGTATCTTGTAGCCTATACTGCTGCATTTGCTGTTTGCTGTCATTCCTACTCAAAACAATAATGGGAGCTATGTGCATATTGTATAAATAAAAACAGTCTATTTCCACACATTTCTCTACTAGAAAGGAAGTTAACCAGAGCTTTCCTGAACACCCACAAGATGGTCCTCTAGCAGAAGACATACATCATTTCCTCACTTTAAATTTAGATCAGAGTTTGGGCATTTAAAATTACATTGGTGGAAATAACAGAACTGAAACAGTTACATACTTTTTTGTTTTAATTAAATTACCATACAGTATATTAGACAGACACTTAGTAGTAGTATGCCCATAAAAACAGCAGGACTGATAGTATTAACACAGTTGGAGAATGAAGTTCTTAAAAATTGACCTGGAATAATTTTACTAACTCAGAAATAGAATTCTACATTTTCATGAATAAGCTACTTAATGACTTCTCTACAAGTTATTTTATATGAAAAATAAACACACCTCTAAGAATTGTGCCTGCTAGATTATCAAAATGTACCAATCACTCATTGTACAATTCATTTATTTTCAAATTTTAAAGAGAAAATAAGTAGTCCAAATTGTTCAAACCACAAGACTCTGCCCTTTACTAATGCCAGTAAGTCACGTAGGCAATTTTTCACCTCTCTTTTGCTAGGTTTTAGACTTACTGTTTGGCAATTTAGCTGAAACAAGAGATTTAGAACAGACATGCCAAACATGCAGGAAAAATGCAGAAATTGGGCTTGTTTTTGGCTTAATTGGCATGTGAGTTGCTTGTTGGGTAGTTTTTGGCTTGTAGCTTGTTTGGCCCCCCCCCCCCCTTTTTTTAGGGGTAGGGGAGATAGGCTCCTGGCAAGCAGGGGTAACGGGGGAAGAGAGTCAGGGATGCACAGCGGGCCCACCACAGTCCCAGAGTGCACGCTGGGGGGATCTAGTCACAGTGTTGGGGTTCTTAGGAACTGGCTTGTTTTGGCCTTGTTTTGAAATGGGATTAGCTTGATTTTTGGCTTATTGTGAAAGTCAGGGTTCTTATTTACCGCATGAAAGTTGGTAACTGTGATTTAGAACAACTATCAAAATACTACTGGCTATTCCAAAAAGGAATGTATAATCATTACAAGAAATCCCACCTGTATGTCACAGATAAACACTTTTGGTCCATATCATAGTGTATTGTAAATACTTCTGACATTTGCTCTCCCAGGAACAAGAATTATACCAGGAGCTGTTTCTCATTGTATGGATAAGATTTTAATATAGAGACTATGAATGAGATTCTCATGGTTGCTTCAGCCTCTGGGTAAGAAGCAGTTGTAAAGTGGCTCTAAAAGCCCTAATGTGCCTGGGTGTGGCAGAGGGTAGGAGGGATGGTAAGGGGTGGAACCACTGTTATTCCAAAGCAGCTGGGAACTGGCCCAGAACTGCTCAAGCCTCTGGAGCATCCCAGAAATGAAAATCTTTAGCTCCTTAGCATTCCCTTCCCCACCAATCGTTGGGCTGCTCAGCACAGTTTCTCACTGTATGTCAAGGACATCTCTTCTGTTCACAGTTGCACACATATGCCTGTGGCTACTACACAAAAAAGAAATATTAAGAAAGTAATAGTGTATTTTCAGCTATATTTTAATGTAATTTAGTAGCTGGAAACATAGGAGCAGCTAGCACTGTGTTATCAGCCAAGTCTCAGCAGATCAGAATCAGGGGCTCCATGGAGGACAGTTTAAGAATCTCTGCATTATGCAATTGTAGGATTTTTAAATTCCCGTTTCTGAGGCTAGAACTTTGAATATATGCAAGCATCTGTTCCTTAAGGAACTCGAATAGTAAATTACTCTAAAATGGATGGCACCTATGGATTAACAGTATTTGTGGTAGATTCAGACTGACTGTGTCACTATCTGTGTTCACAAGACTAGCAGGAATACACATTAAGAAACAAACAAACAAATAAAAAGATTTCAGTGCTAAAATAATATAAAATTTAGAGAGAGATTTGGCAGTTAGGTCTAAAAGTTGAGTGGTAGTAGTTGTGATGAAATGCACCTCTATATTTACACCCTACATGCTATTGTAATAATCTTTGTACAAAATACACCTTCTGAGGTACCAATTGAAAACTAATATCTCACTGGTCAATATCAGCATGACAGCATGTGTACAGCAACATTATATGCAAAGTTATGAATTCCCCCAAATGATGGTCTTAAATTTACATATAAGTTATATATTGCTCCTCAGATAGCAAGAGGGGGAATAGAGGAGACAAAAAAATCTGCATTTCAGCGAACAGAGGTGAGAAGAAACAGCATGAAACTGCTTTCACCACCAGACACCATGTCTCCTTTACTCTTTGAATAAACTTTGCTGAGAGGTTATCTTCAGGAAAATGCATCTCAAAGACCAAATGGACTATAAAGGTGAGGGGCAAACACACCCCAGAAGTTCTCCACCTAAGAAGACAAAAGAAACAGCCTACGGATTTTGGGAGAAAATCCTGACCTGAAACTTGGTCAGCAATGTTACTGGGAACCTGGGGTAAGAATTTCACATTGATCCAAGTCTAGTTTAAGTTTAGAAAGTGTTTTATCTTTATTTCTCTTATAACCATTTCTGACTTTAATGCCTTATACTTGTACTCACTTAAAATCTCTCTTTTTGTAGTTAATTAAGCTTGTTTTATTTTTTAATCAAAACTAATCCAGTGCTTTAAACCGTGGGCAACTCCATTTAGGGTAGAAAACTGTTGTATACCGATCCCCTTAGAGAGGCAACAACCCTAATATATCTGACTATCTAGGACTGGGCTGGACAGTGCAGAAACACATTTTTGGGGGGAAACCTAGGACTGGGGGTGTGTTAGGATCACCCTGCCAGTAGTAACCAAGGCTGCTGGAAACCAAAGCCTGCCTGGTTTTTGCTGACATGACGCTGGGATCAGAGTTACTGGACCAGAGCTATAGCTACAGACAGACACACAGGGTGTGGCCTGAATGATGTTTGTGAGGAGCCCAGGTTGGGAGTTACAGCAGCAAAGAATTGTGAGTCACCCCAAGTTGCAGGGCAGGTGGTAACACAGCCTCTCACTGGTCTGGATTGTACCCCAGAAAATCAGAGTGGCTTAGTCTAAACAGGATTTATACACAGTTTACTATTCTACATGAGATTTACACGTGAAGCACTGGTGTAACAGTTTCAAGTGAATCTCAGATGTGCTGGCTGGGAACAGTCAAAGAAAGGTTAGTTTGTTGTTTTCTCCTTGCTTATTTCGGGCAAGGGAAATAGAAACAGTAAAGCATATATATGAGTGCCAACGAAGCAGCTATGCGGCTAGAACTGACCAGGTTGGAGCAAGAACATAAAGACAAAGATTGTGAACACCAAAAGTGGCAAGCAGAGATGAGAGCCAAGGAGAGGGAGCCAGAAAGACAACAGCAGGAAGACTCACACCAGTGAGCCACGAAGCTGAAAGACGAAGAAGCCCTAAAAAGGGAAAAGGAGAGAGAGTATATTTTGGGCATGAAGGCAAGGGCAAATCCCAGAGTTTCCAGTCGCTCCCTTCATACAAGGAACACTTAATTGTGACAAGTTGTGGCCTGCATAAAAGGAAACAAACTATACTGAAGAATACTTTACCACTTTTGAAAGGCTATGTGATGTTCAAAAGGTTCCAGAGGACAAGAAATTCCCCACACTGATTGCAAAACTCTCTGGTAAAGCTTTAAATGGATTTAATAAAATGCCAATTGAAGAGGCTTTGAAATATCCTGAATTTTAAAGAGCAGTTTTGCAAAGGGTTCAAATTACCCCTGAAGTGTATAGGCTGAAACGTAGAAATCGCAGGAAAAGAGTTGGCATGCGTCACAGTATGTCTACAAAATGTGTGACAATGAAAAAATGGGCAAAGGGGGCTAAGAACTATGACCGATTACTTTATCTTTTTGCTCAAGAACATTTCCTAAGTGTATGTTCTGATGAGGTCAGAGACGCATTATGGGATAAATCTTTAAATTCTGTACAGAAAATGGCCATCCTGCCTGATTCCTTTGTGCAAGCCTGAATATCTAATGAGTACAAGACACAGAAGGGGCACAAATCCAGTGTAAAGGGGGATCCCGTTTTTACCCCCAGGAAGGAGGGTGCTGGGAGCCCAGGCACATATCTCCCCAGAATTCTGCTCCTAGAAATCTCTATCACAGACCTCCTGTGCAAGAAAATGGTCTAAGAAGGTATGATGCTGTCTAAAGGGGAAGGTGACCGTCTACTCTCACACGGTCACCACTTTTACAAAATTGTGATAAACCTTGTGTAAAGTATGCCTTGTGAGGTACTAGAAAAGTTGTAACTTGCTGAGTATTATTATCTGGTGATAATGTGTATATCGACATTGCGTGTAGAATTATGAGATTTTGCTATATGTTGGTAATTCAAACACATTGTGAGTCGGAGAAATGCCCGCAGGTTAGCTCTTCAAGGATAACAAAGGGATTGTAAACAAGAGCCCCTGCATATCATGTCCAAGGATACCTCAAATGGCATGCATGCAGAATGTGCAAGCAAAAATTTGCAATTCATATGAAGAACTGGTGGCAAATTACGTACACTATGGGACTGCTTGCCCCCATGACATAGCAAGGATTTTTCCAGCAAAAAGGATCATGATATAAAGAGGGAGAACAAAGGCCCTGGCCACCTTTTCCCTACCCTATCTCTGGACTGATGAATTCTGACGGGAAATTTTGAACAAAAGGACTGAGGTTCCCCAAAACTATCTGGGCAACCCAGACAGACTTTTAGAAAATCAGCAGATTTAACATCTCTGCTATGATTTTGGACTATCTACTTTGATCCAACTGTAATGTATTTTGTTTGTTTTAACCTTTTAGTAACTCATCTCTTTTTCTCAGTTAATAAATCTTTAGTTAGTTTACTAAAGGATTGGCTACAGCATTGTCTTTGGTTTAAGGTCCTGAGAACCTGAGTAAGTAACTGGCCCCCTCGGGCTGGAAGAACCTAATGTGTGGTGATTTTTGGTTTTAATAACCTGTCATCACAGAAATCCAGTTTGTCTGGGTAGTAAATATAGGCCAGAGTGTCTGTGGGGATTGTCTGTCTCTCCATGTTAAGCTACTATAGCTATCCAGAAGCACACACTTGTTGTTTGTTTGATTAAATCTAAGTATAAAATATACCACCAGAGTGGGGGAGTCTGCCCAGTTTTTTGATAGTCTGACCTGAGATCCGCCCTCTTCACTATGATCCATACCAGGCATGGCAACAGAAGGTGCTTCTAGTATAACTTCACTGAGCACCTAAGAAATCATTGCCCTCAGCTAAAAAGAAATTAAGCCCACGTCTCATCCAGCCCAGACTGAAGCAACTGTCCTTAACACACAACCCCAAAAGGTACTTGCAAGTGCTCTATTGAATTTTGTGAGGTCTGACCCTGGGGAATAGATATGGAATTTATTAAAATCCCCAAGGTTAATTGCAAAAAACATATAGGGTGGAGAGACTGGTGCTCAAATCTCTCCGTCAGGGAAGGCGTGGTCCAGAAGACTGACCTGTTATCTGATCAGGAGTTAGAGTTTCTGGCACTGGGGAAACAAAATTCCTTGAGCTTTAGGCTAAGGTTCATTTAGAATGGGAAGGCTTAGAGGGTGACTTGACATTCTGAATAGCATCCCTATGGAAACGCTCATGGGGAATGATATTTTGCATATGGCTAAGGCTGTTGATGTTTTAAGCCACAGCAAAAGGGAATAGTGTTCTGGAATTCCGGAGGAAAATGGTAAAGACCAAGAAACTGTTAAGATAGGAGGGGAAGGTCCTGCCACAATCTCTGCAGCAGGAGAAATCACTGTGTTTCCAGGTGTGGGAGAGCTCAAGGTCAGCTTCTCTATGGCAGATGAAAGAAGCATGTCCTCAGTGCTGGGAACTGGGGGCGAGGAGAAGAGGGAATTAATCCCTGTTACTGAAGTTGTCAGCTGCCAGTGTTTTGCAGACCCCACTCTAGAGTGCATAAGAAGATATGTCTTAAAGGGCGCCCAAAAGAGGAGAAATGGGGAAAGGTTTTTTGAAGAGAAAGGGAGATTGTACAGGGAATCTCCCATGGAAAATTATAAGAGCCCTGGAAAATCCTACAAGCAGCTCGTTGTGCCTGCTCAGCACATGGGGAATTGGCAATGAGCACTGTGGGACCTATGGCATGTCCTACTCAAAGGGGGAAGAAACATATCCTGGTGGAAGTAGATTTTGTCACCAGATATCCTGAAGCAGTTGCTCTAACTAACACAGAAGCTGATTCTGGGGCAACGGCCCTTTTCGCTATTTTTAGCAGCGTGGGTTTCCCTAAAGAGATTTTATCTGACTGCAGGTTAAATCTCATGTTTCAGCTATTCAGTGAGTTATGGAAGTTGTGTGGAATGAAATAACTAAAAGCTGCCCCATATCACCCAGAGACAAATGGTCTGGTGAAAAGGTTCAATGAAACTCTAAAATCTGTGCTGGAAATGCATGAAAATAAGAGAGTAAGACTGGGATGAAATATTACCTTTTACTATTAGCTTATAGGGAGGTGCCCCAAGAATCAATCAGCTTCTCTCCAACTCATCTTCTATCTGGAAGGAAAGTGAGTGACCCCTAGATTTCATCAGAGACTCACAGGAAAGGAACACTAAGGCAGTGGGAGAGCCAGTAACTCAATACATACAAGGAGTATGGTGGCACCTTAAAGACTAAGGGATTTATTTGATCAAACTTTCATGGGTAAAAAATATGCATGGAGTGAAAATTACAGATACAGGCATAAATATACTGGCACATGAAGAGCAGGGAGTATCAGTGCTGACAAGGCCAATTCAGTCATGGTGAATGTGGTCCACTCCCTTGGTACTGACACCTACTCATCAATTATTGAGAGTGAACCACATCCACCCTGACTGAACATACTTTTGAAATAGGTGACTTTGTGTTAGTATTAAGCTCTGGGGGAAAAAAGTACAAAACACAAAATTCCTGGGACTGAGCCTTTGAGGAGACAGAATTGGTGAATGAAGATACATATGTTTAAAAGCCTCATGGTAATGCTATCTCACAACTGCTACATGTAAACAGACCAAGCTTATCCTGGCCTGGAATTAATTATATGATGGATATCTTAAGCAAAGCTAAATATCTCAGTTCTTTTAATTTAGTTAAGAGGTACTGGCAGATACCTTTAGATGATGATGCACAGAAAAAAAATCTGTTTTTGTTACTAGTATGGGATTATATGAATTCAAAGTGTTACCATTTGGCTCAGTTAATGCAGGAGCCACTTTTCAGAGGCTGGTCCACCATGTGTAGTTTACAGGACTTTGTGAGGGTCTATGTCAATGAGATACAGGTATTCAGCAGCACACTTGGGAATTGCATTGTAAAAGCTGAAAGAGGCAGGCCTGACTACAAAAGCCTCTATAAAATTGGAGTAGCCAAAATTCCTTATTTGGGACACTGTGTAGGGGGATATGGAAATTGTGCATACAAAGGGAAAAGAAAACATGGTGGCAGATACCCTGTACAGGCTCTGACCCTCTGACCCCAAGTCAGCCAGTGGCTAACACTCCTGCAACTTTGCAAGGGGGGAGGTGTGATGGAATGCACCCCGATATTCTCACCCTATACACTTTGTACAAAATATGCCTTCTGAGGCACCATCTGAAAACTAATAACTCTCTGGTCAATAATATCATGATGAAATGTGTGTAGCAACATTCTACGTAAAGTTATGAATTACACCTCAATGATAATTGTAGTATGTGTTCAAATCCACATAGCCCTGATTAGGCAGAACCAAGCAAGCAAGTCTTAAACAAAGGAATGTGTGTTTACCTCAATTTACATATAAGTTGTAAATAAGAGTCCTCAGGCAGAAAGAGGGGGAAGAAAGGAGACAAGGAAAATCTGCATTTCAGCAAACAGAGGTGAGAAGAAACAGCATGAAACCTCTTTCACTCTCAGACACCTTGTCTCCTTTATTGTTTGAATAAACTTTGATGAGGGGTAGTCTTCAGGAAAATGCATCTCAAAGAGGGAATGGACTATAAAAGTGAGGGGTAAAAACACCACCCGGGGCTCTCCCTATCCATCTCTCTCTTTTTCACCTAAGATGATAAAAGAAAGAGCCTATGGATTTTGGGAGAAGATCTTGACTTGGAAACTTGGTCAGCAATGTAACTGAGAACCTGGGGTAAGAATTGCACCTTGACCCAAGTCTCGTTTGTTAAGTTTAGAAAGCGTTTTATCTTTATTTCCCTTGTAACCATTTTACACTTTAATGCCTTATACTTGTACTCACTTAAAAATCTCTCTCTTTGTAGTTAATTAAGCTTGTTTTATTTTTTAATCATAACAAATCCAGTGTTTTGAACTGCATGGGTAACTCCATTTAGGGGAGCAAACTGCTGTACATAGATTCTCTTAGAGGGGCAACAAACCAAATATATCTGGACGGCTCAGGAGAGGGCTGGACAGTGCAGAAACTCAGAGTTTTGAGGGGGAAACACACCGGGAGTGTGTTAGGGTCACCCTGAAAATAGTAACCAAGGCTGCTGGAAGCCAAAGTCTGGCCATTGTATGCTGACAGGCTGCTGGGGTCAGAGTTGCTGGCCCAGTGCTGTGGCTACACACAGACATTCAGGGTGCCAATGCTCTTTGGCTGTTTGTTGAAAGTTACATCCATGAAGCATTTGAGGCACTCCAGGTTGCAGGGCAGGTACTAACAGCCCCTTACTGGTCTGGGTTGGACTCCAGAATGTCACAGTTGTGAAGAAGGAAAACAAGCCAAATGGGGGTTAAAAACACATACTGTAAATGAATGGCTAATTGAACAATAATGATAATATCTAATACTTGAAACACTTTATATCTTCAAAGTATTTTTCCAAATATTAATTAATTAGCCCTCACATCACCAGTTTTATTAATTCCAGATACAGAGATTATAACATTGGGCCACCTCACTCCCCACTCCAAATGGAAATCAGTACAAGAGAACCAGGGGGAAGGAAAACTCCAGGAGCTTCAAGTCTTGGATTTTCCCTCACATCACTCCTTCGGGAGCGAGAGCAAAAATTAATCCCTATTACCATGTAAAGAGCAAAGAGGATCAGCCCCCAGAACCTGGGCTATCTGCATGGATGACAAGAACTTCTACACTGGGTCCTATGGCCACCATACCATCAGTGGATCCATGCTGCAAGGGCCGGCTACTACCCTGACCCACATCCATCAAAGGTATGCAAGTCCATGTCGGGTCTACAGCTGAGAGGGAAATCTCTTCAGAAAAACACTGTACAACTTAATGAATACTTTCTTATTAGCCAATTTCTGCTTGATGCCCAGCAGTGGAGGGGCTGGAGTAGAGAAATATATTTAGCACATCTACCCTGACACTGCATAGATACTGCAATAATGGCTAAAACCCTCTTTCTTCAAAGAAAGGAGGAGATACAGATCTAGTGGGATTGATCTCACACTGGTAGGACCAGGGTTACCATATGTCCATATTTTCCTGACATGTCCATGTTTTTAGTTGTTAATTGCTGTCCAGGAGGATTTTTTAAATATATAAAAATGTCCAGAAAATACAGACATATGATAAACCTACCCACTGCCCCTCTCTTCTCTAGGGGTATCAGCTGTCTGCAGCCCACGGATTCCAACTCCCTCCTCGCCCCCCAGTGCTGCTGCAACCCCATGCCCCACGGCTAGGAGCGGTGGTGTCTCTGCAGCCAGCTGCGGGTGAGGGGGACCTGTGGCCGCTTCTCCCTCCTCCAAGCATCCCCTGTGGCCCTGGCAGAGCCTCAGTCTCCCCGCTCTGGCCCCAGTGCTGCAAGAAACCTCCCTTGCAGCGGTCTGCGCAAGCTGGGGTTTGGCTCCCTCCCTGCGAAGCCGTGCCTGGGGGAGGGCCCGGCAATGGGAAGTTTCCAAACGTGTGCGCAGTTCCTCGGGAGCCTCTGAGCTTTCTGCCCCCTCTCCCTCGCCCCGGGGAAGAGCTGTGATGCAGCGACCTCCCGCAGCCAGCCTGGCTTGAGCTGCTAAGCTGGCCAGGTCCAGCTGGAGTGTGTGGAGGCCCGCTTGAGCCTGGGGAAGGGCTTGGGCCACGCACTGCAGCATTTCTCTGCTCAAGCCCAGCCAGAGAGGGAGCTCGCAGCTGGGATGCAACTTGCAGATGAGAGCGCGTTGGGGCTGGGATACCAGCTCGGGGCAGGCCCGGGGCCCGAAGCAACTTCCTGCCCCTCCCTCTTCCGGCTCGCTGTGTGGGGAAGCACCTGGCCAGGGGTGCACGGACTGAAAAGTGGCAGGAACCGGGAAGGAGGCGGCTGTTTGTGTGGTCTGGGAGGTGAGAAGGGGAATCTGGTGACTCAGGGGAGGAGGCAGGGCTGGGGCGGGGATTTGGGGAGGGGATCCAATGAGGCAGAGAGGGGGCAGAGTTGGGGCGGGGACTTTGGGGAAGGGGTTGGAATGGGAGTGGGGAAAGGGCAAAGTTGGGGCAGGGCCAGGGGCCCCTGGAGTGTCCTCTTTTTTCAATGTTCAAATAGGGTAAACCTAGGTAGGACTCAACAGATAACATGGTCTGAACCCTACTATGTTAACAAATGTGATGCCCCCCCCAGAAATTCTATAGTATAAAACTGCCAATGTTCAAAGATCAAGTCAGTATCAAAGCCAGGATTAGACCTGTGGATGGCCCTGGTTCCTAGTCCAATACACTACTCTTCTCCAGAAGCAGCTGTTGGTTTTGTGGACTACTGGAATAGTCTCCTGGAGTAAGAAACTGTATGCATCTAAATTAAATATACACCTACTGGAAATACTGAGACTGTATCGTTAGCCAATATGTATTTATAGTTGAAGAAACAGCAAGGAGATGACACATGAACTACCCCCCTTCCCCCGCGACCCATAATATTTAAAGGGAATGTACTGTATTACATAATAATAATGAACTAAAAACGAAATTGTAGGGCTAAGTAGTACAATATTAAGAACATTACCAGTGAGTATCTCTCCAAGATTAACAAGAAATTAGGGAAAAACAGGGGTTAGGGCAAATTCCAGAAAGAATAAAAACCAAGAAAAACAAAAGTTAACTCCTAAGACAGGGCTTAGGAGCCTATGGTGATAGGTTTTAAACCCTGAGACAGGGCTTAGCTACTACAAGACAAGCACTATATATAAACTCCCTGAGGGTCTGTGGAACAAAGTAGGTGAGCAGCAGCCTCAAAGAGACAGATGTCAGTAATTTGTATAGAATGTTTTTAGTTGGGGGTGGGAGGGTAAAGTTAATATGACCCTTTGGGCAGTGGAGCAAGAGCAATTTTTTCAAAGTGGGAATGGTACTGGTGCAACTGTCACTGGGAAACCAGAAAGTTTTGGCAGCTGGTACAGAGGTAGTTTTGGAGATCCTGTCACTGGGAGGCAAAGGAGGATTTGGGTCCTTAATCTGATCATTTGAGATAGATGGGGAATCATGGCAGCCATCAATTGAGTTCATAAAGGTCTATGTGGAGGTGGGAAAGGGGAGGTTATTCACAGAACAGGACCAGGAAGGCACAGGAATTGTGTAGCTGCACATTCAGTACATGGTTTCTGAGGATAGTCTCACCCCGAGAAACAGTTAAACTGAGCTTAGCCAAGAAACCAAAACATTGATAGGGCCCTATCTAAAAGTGAGAGATAAGAATTGCTATTTAATAAGATAAAAGTTGTACATGCACATATAACAAGACTGAGAATATGCATAATTGTTAGTCCAATTTTCATTTGCAACGCATTTCAAAATGTAGTATGCATGAGACAATGATGGATGAATTAAATGATTGCTTCTTGAAACTTGTCAAGGATCAACCTGTCTAGATCAGTTTCCAAACACTGAAGAGAGCAGAATAAATAAATCAGAAATAGGACAATACTGTCAAGAGGCCACAATATGATTAAGTGTGATGTGGAAATCAAATTTAATTACTATCAGAAGAAAACTGTGCAATTTTAGATAACTGTAGATGTGAAAGAATATTACACAAAATGGTTCTAGACAAATATCAGGTACTCCAGTCACAGGGGGAAAAAGGTCTGACTAGATGTAGATGGTAATTACAATATTTTCTTCAGAAGTCAGATGCAGCTTTAAAGAACTCCACATCGTTAAACAGGTCGATAAGAAACTGAGGGGGAAGATAGAATATGCTACACTTACAAGAAAACAAGTAGTTAAGAACACTGGGAAGAATACACGGAGATGCTAAAACAGATAAAGAGGAGTATTAGAAATGCAAAAACTTTGAAATATACGTAGTTACAGATGCTAAAAAACAATTTTTTCCCCAATGAAACAAAATAAGAGACAAGTAAAAGAAGATTGAGACAGAAAATAAGACTGAAATGGAATACAAAAAGTTACACATGGGGATTAAAAAAATAAAGAAAAAATGACATGCCCTAAGAAACCAAAAGGGATATACACTGAATAAAAAGATACTCTGTGTGTGTGCGTGTATCTATATATGCAAGCTACAATGCTGCAACATGGCAAAATTGCGTATTTATAGTACGACTAGAAGCACACAAACATGATATCCTGCATGGAAAAAGCCTGTCCATCTTTGGTTAAGTAAAAATTCAAGCTGCTGACAAGCAAGCTTGAAGGGTATTTTCTGTAATATAATTCCGATTAGGACAGATATAATTTCAGACAGAGTGGAGAAAGCACACTAAAAACTGCAATTTATTTGTTTTCAAGACTGCTTTCATAAAAAGTCATGTTTAATAGAGCTCTATTAATATTAAGCCCTACTGGGTGCAGAAAAGCAGTCAAGAGCAATATCCAAGACAGCCATCTTGGCTGGAGTGGAGAATTTTCATCCTTTTTCAACAGTTTATTTGCTATTTGTTGTTTATTTTCCTCAGTATTTGTGTAGTTTTATACCATTATATATGTGTATTAAATCAGAGTTTTCTATACGAAGAACATAAAGAACAGGCATACTGGGTCAGACCAAAGGTCCATCCAGCCCAGTATCCTGTCTTCCAACAGTGGCCAATGCCAGGTGCCCCAGAGGGAGTGAACCTCACAGATAATGATCAAGTGATCTCTTCTCTCCCTTGCCATCCATCTCCACCCTCCTGGACGAAACAGAGACAGGACAGTCATTCTTTAACGCTCATCCTGGCTAATAGCCATTAAATGGACTTAACCTCCATGAATTTCATACTAGTTCTCTTTTAAACCGCTGGTTATAGTCCTATGCCTTAACAACCTCCTCAGGCAAGAGTTCCACAAGTTGAACTGCTGCACTGTGTGAAGAATTCCTAGTTTTATTGTTTTTAGCCTGCTGCCCATTAATTCATTTGGTGCCCCTAGTTTCTTATATTATGGGGAACAATAACTTTTCCTCATTCACTTTCTCCATCCATGCCATTCTATGAATTTATATTAATATTCCACACTTTATCTCTGATATAGGTTTCAGTTTCATTTGTTTTTAAATTGTCTTACAATTGAAACTGCGCCCCTCATGTTCTTTTGCTCAGCACAGAAATCTGAAGTTATATGGCTAGAAATATTAATTTGAATAAAATATGAAATCTATTTGATAATGTAAAGTTTTTAATAAAATTAAACACACATCTTGTTGCCTACTGCTCATGCTGGTAAACCTGATTACAAGTAACATTACTTCTGACAAAGGGGACAGATTTTGTGAAAGAGCCTGATACTTCAGAAAGTGCCTGACTTCAGTATGCAAATAGCCCATAAACACATGCAGGTTGGGGATTGTGCATACACACAACTAGATTTTGCAGGACCTCTGCAAATTAAACCTGAATCCATTCCTTTTTCTCTCTGAGCTGTTTTTGTATTCCTACATTCATGGTTCTACACATACAAATTAATAGCATTTGTGGATTCCCCTTCATGAGCACCACTAGATCAAGACACTACAGTAAAAGTGGGACTATCCAACCAGAAATCGACAAGTCTAGTACTTCGGTCTGTTGACTTCACTTGGTTGAGCCAACCTGCTTCCCTACCGCTTTTTGATTCCAGTAGCCTCAATCCCAACCAATTACACTTGAAGCAAATGTTAACACAATGTACAGACCAGCCCACACATGAGAACATGACTAAGTTGGGAGGTAGGCCCTGAATTTCATAGTGCTGCTCTAGGTCACAGGCATCAGACTCGTAGATTCATAGAGCTGCATGTGAAGCCTTGAAAGCCACTGGTTTAGTCCTGTCGTTCTACAGTATTACTTCATCCACTAAAAAGCCAAAATTCAGCCCTCTAAATTTCCCTGCTTTTATTGATTTTAATTAACTTAAGGAACTCACTGAACATAAAGTCTAGAAAACCACAAATTAATATATAGTAATATAAAATTAATCTAAGTATTACCATCATTTAGTTTTTTAAAAAGCACAAGAAAGCTAAAGATAACTACATACAAAATTCCAGATTCAGAAAGGTAAAGGGAATAAGGACAGATAACCCGTCAGTTTATATTATTTAAAAAGCACATTTAATAAGGCGGACTTTAGTGAGTATGAAAATCTCACATTTATGAACACTGTCAACTCAATTTACTATTTGTAGCCTACTGATGACAGCATAAAAAAATTCAAAAGCACTATCACACAGCATTTTTTTTTTCATTTAGAGAATCTCAGATATTCTCAGTGGGGGAACGTGTGCAATGTTTTTTTTTTTTTTTTTAAGAATGAACACAGCAAAGTAGTAGAGTAACTAGAGATGTAGTAATGCTACACAGTAGCATAATTACCATTTCAAAAATACTGTATGGTTCAAGGACGTTTACAAGATTAGTAACATTCACTTTTATTGAAAGTTTGATTCTACAGCAGCAATTACCAAACTCAGCATCACAGCTTTCCAGTTCACATTCAGGGAATGTTCCTATGTCTCTACAAATCACCAAACAATTCAGCAGGCAAAGACTTCTCTTGCTATTTTCTGTAAACTGAACGTAAACGAGAAACTTTCCACATAAAATACACTCTTTGTGCATGTAATTACATAGAAGTTCTTGGTGAATACATAAACTGTCTATTGCTGCTCAGTTGCACAATGTACAAAGACAAATTTCACTATATATGACTGAATGCCTCACCAAAAACAGGTTTCTGAGTAGCAGCCGTATTAGTCTGTATCCGCAAAAAAGAACAGAAGTACTTGTGGCACCTTAGAGACTAACAATTTATTCAGCATGAGCTTTCGTGAGTTACAGCTCACTTCTGTGCATGCGAAGAAGTGAGCTGTAGCTCACGAAAGCTCATGCTGAAAATAAATTTGTTAGTCTCTAAGGTGCCACAAGTACTCCTGTTCTTTTTTCACCAAAACACTGCATTATCAAACTTAATTTTCCCACGGCTCAGTTAAACTCTATTGAAAACATATGAACTGCTTGAAATCACAATGGATTGTTTTAAATCATTACAATCAACAAAACAGTTGTTGAATTTCCCTTTCTCGCTCTCAAATTCATACAAACATTTAATTTGTTTGATATAGAAACCTTTTTTTTCCTAGTTTAAGTGATTGCTTTGCCATGAACCCTGAGCAAGGTAGCAGCAAACTGTTATGAGGGCCCTGAACAGACAGCACAGATTGCAAACTCCGAGTCACAATCTGTTTTCTGCGTTTTTCCCTCCCAGCAAGGGGGAAGAGTACCCTCACGCAGTTCTGCACCCAAAGCAGCGTACTTCCCATCAGCATTGCTGGCATTGTTATACTAAGCGGGCCAGTTTTTGGATTCAGATAAGATTCCTTCCATCTCACAGTCCTGTCCACTTGGGCCGGAAGGGGCAAAACGCTAGCCTTACGGAGGCGCTCTCTCGCTGAGCTGCTACCTGCAATCTAGGTAACTGGTTGCATAGGGAGTAAAAGGGGACGTCAAGCTGGAAAACAACCTGGCCCTAAAGCAGTAATATAGTTTAAGGAAAGGGAAATTTTGGGGGCGGAAGGATGCTTGAAATTTGGTCCCTTCTGTTGCAACACAAAATAGAATAATATATTTAAATGGAAGAAAAAGATGCCCATTGTATTGATGTCCTGACTTTTTGCTCCCATTTAACACTCTGATCCATAGTTGAGGAAACAAATTTAAAGGGGAAAAAATGATTTTGCCATCTTCCTGCACTGGACCCATCATTCTGAACAGAAGTAATAATTTATGAAAAGTAGCAAGAAGTGGGTAATAAGAATGATCAAATGCAAAAATAGTCATTATAAATATATGAGACCAGGATTCAGACAAACTGTCACTTAAAATCCCTCACAGCCAGAATTAACCTGAGATTTAAAAGTGCTGTTAATACTGTTCATTAGCTATGTATTGAAAAACAATAGCTTCCCATAAGCAATAATTTTTACACACTCTCTCTCTCTATATATATACACACACACACAGAGATAATATACCATTTTTAATAATATACCTCTGCATTCTGAAACTCTGAAAACAGTCTGATAGGTTCAGATTTGTTGCCTGACAATTGCATCCAAAGAGGATATCAACACATTTCTGTAATGCTTAAAGAATGTATTGATGACCAGTTAGCAGCTTTGTAAAAGGTTTCTTCTTTAGAGAGATGATGCTTCTCCATGCAAAATGTTTCTCATATATTTATATATAAGCAAAATGAGCCCCAAAATCCCAAAGAAGATTCTATGACTGCCTGGGAAATGGAAGTATTTCATTCCTCAGACAAAAGTGGACTTTGAGTGTAATACTTTCATTTAACTTTCAAACAAAAACGTTATCAGACTTGTTCCACAGATTAGAATGTTTTAGATAAAAACATTGTCTGGACCTTTTTCTGAGATTTAAACTTGTATTTTTAAGATATGGAAGGCTTATGTCTGAAAAAGAAGCTTGAAAGCTTTAGATGGAGTTCTGTGATCTAAGCAGGGAAACCCAGAACGGATATGTGGACCACCTTATCCAGACTGTTGAAAGTAATAGTCTACAATTAAACAAAACAGTCTCTGCTCATCAAACCTTAGGGAAATGGACAGAGTTGAGAAACAGACTCATCATGGTTGCTGGGTTTACCACGTTGCTTTAGAAATAAGTGATCATGAGCTACAGACTATAAAGAAGTGAGAAATATGATTAGAAAAGGGTGGGTTGCTGCTAGACTTGAATTTAAGGGCTAGGTCTTGTGATAAACATAGCACTGCTGGAGGGTGGGAAGTAATGGCTGACTACGCCATTAAAGAGATAAAGAGAAAAAAGTAACTTCTGTTGAATCAGTCACTGTTTCAAGAGAGAGTTACTCACGTTCGACATCCATGCCCAACTCATGAGAAGAAAACATGATCAGTAAAGTCCTAATAGTAAGACCAAAGCCTGTCCTTTATGTATTCTGGAAAGGATGGAGGGGACAAGAAAGGGGGAGGAGAAGGAAAGAAGAAACGCTCATAGTTGGAGCCCAACAAACTACAGACCTAATCCATGTAGGATCTGTGAATTTTGAAAACTGAGTAGTGAAACAGTTCTCCTTGGGATGCATCAGGAGAGGTATTTCCAGTAGAGATAAGGAGGTGTTAGTACCGTTATACAAGGCACTGGTGAGACCTCATCTGAAATATTGTGTGCAGTTCTGGTCTCCCATGTTTAAGGAGGATGAATTCAAACTGAAACAGGTACAGAGAAGGGCTACTAGGATGATCCGAGGAATTGAAAACCTGTCATATGAAAGGAGACTCAAAGAGCTTGGCTTGTTTAGCCTAACCAAAAGAAGGCTGAGGG
>NC_133770.1:178465101-178472626 GCF_003597395.2 Chelonoidis abingdonii | reverse complement strand
TATGGCACACTGGTGTCATAACAATGTCAGGCACAATATTTAAAAGATGTAAAGGGGAGTGAGTAAATAAGAGTTACAAGTTAGAACTTCTGAAGCAACAAGACGACATATTCCATTTTCTCTTTTTCCTGCTCCCTGCACCCCACCTGAACAAATGAAGGACTGCCTTGATCAAAATTATATCACATAGCTGCAAGTGAATATTAACATAATAAGCTAAAATACCACCTTTGGATAAAATTTTCACTAAGAAAGAAAAATCTGATAACCACTCTATATTGATTATATTACAAAAAAGCATTTTCAGGTAAAATTTCTGCAGCTAAGGTACACTAATTCAAACAGACAAATAGGTGAAGTATTACTATTAACATTCAAAGAGCAAGAGACACCCTTTGCAAATGAGACTCAGAACCACAATACTGAAGCCTGATCCTGAACCACTGAAGTCAACAAAAGTCTTGCCACTGACTACAAAATGGTGCAAGATTGAGCCCTATGCAACTATAGCTTTAGATGCTTGGCGTCCTCCATGATACTTAAGAGGATAAACAGAAGATAAAGGACCCTGCCTAGATTTTATTTCATTGCTCATCTAATGCCAGACATATTTTTTTGTCCCAATCCATTTTCAAATAAGGAATATTTCCTGGTTCAAACGGATATGAAAAGAAATGAACTGTGTATACTAAACCTTATTCTGGAAAAAAATCAAGAAAGGAGGTTGTATGTCAACATTTTAACTGGCACTGTGAGCTGACAAAATAGCAATCAAGAAAATGAACTTGATAGTTAAGAATCAAAGGGCTTTTCTACACTTAGGCCATGTTTACACTAGAGACCGTAGAGCAGCACAGCTGTGCCACTATAAAATCTCCCATGTAGCTGCTCTATACCCCGGGAGAGAGCTCTCCCATCGGCATAATTAAACCACCCCCAGCAAGTGGCTGTAACTATGTTGGCAGGAGAGTGTCTTCCACTAATGTACTGCTGTTCACATCGGCCCACCTATCGATGTGACTTATGTCGGTCAGGGGTGTGGTTTTACTGCCAAAAGTGCTAGTAGACATAGCCGTACAGTGCTACAGCTGCACCAGTGCAGCACTTAGTGAAGATGCCACCTATGCTGATGTGAGAGCTTCTCCCATTGGTGTAGGTACTCCACCTCTCCAAGAGACGGTAGCTATGTTGATGGGAGACGCCCTTTCCTCAACATAGTGCTGTCTACACCAGGAGTTAGATCCATATAATTGCATCACTTGGGATGTGGATTTTCTACACCGAGTGACACAGTTATACTGACTTAAGTTTGTAGTGCAGACCAGGGCTCAGTGACATAGACAAGTTTGAAAAAGAGGAGCATTACATTAACTCTCGACAACAGTACAATAGACCTAGCAAGATAATGTCACTTCTCTAAGCAATGTACTATTGAAGAGATGGGTCTTGACTGGGTGTCTATTAATGGAGTCAAGGGGAAAGTGAAGTATTGTGGACCTAAATAATATGGAGGTATACTTAACCAGCCCTTCTTGCAGGAAGATCGGCATCTGAATTATGAAGTCCTTTCTATGTTCCAAGCCTTATCAAAACAGAAAATATTTTTCTAAACGTAGGAATAAACTTTTAGTTAGATGTTCTTGCAGACTGAAATAACATACCCACAACCTCATCTCGCACCACCCTTGTTAACAGCCTACAGATTCAGATGACAGATTGGTTTCCTCAGACAGACTGTTTGGAAACTGTTGCAGCAGCCACATATTTCTGAAAGAGATTTGTACTTGACTGGCATACTGAGCCAGTCAAGTACATGCTGGTTATACTACAATGACTCTGCATGGTCTACTTTATTTTTGATCCTTACCTTGTATCAAAAAAGGCTCAGAAGAGAAAATGTACATTAAAACCTAGGACACACTAAGAGAAAAAGAACCTGTATGCCCTTTACCTGGAGCATGAGTCCTTATGAATTTTATGTGCAGTATTATGTGAATAACATGAGACACACTACATACCTCCTCATATTTTTCTCAGGTTGCATATTTCATTTTCAAGTATTGCAAAGATTTTCAATACTGGCAATATAGTAAATCTTAAGGGCAAGTTTGTTCACCACTTACTCACATAGGTAAATGATTGCTCATGAGTATTTTCTTTGACGTTAACAAAACTACTTATGTAACTTGCTCACCAATGATTTGAGGATTCACAATATGGCCCCAAGATTGTTTCGTGAATTAAAGACCCACTGCCTGGCAATTCAAGGCAATATACTCTTGTTAAAGGATTTGCAAAACCTACATTATTTTTTTCAATCCAATAAGCTTGTTACAAGGTTAGGATAGGACAGATGTTTATTTCTTTAAATGATAGCTAGACCACTGGTTCTCTAGCAGGCCTGGGTTATATGCAGAGGTCTTCCGGGGGTACATCAACTCATATAGGCTTTTGTCTAGTTTTACAACAGGCTACATAAAGAGCACTAGCAAAGTCAGTTTAAACTAAAGTTTTATACAATGACTTGTTTATACTGCTCTATATACTATGCACTGAAATGTAAGTACAATATTTATATTCCAACTGATTTATTTTATTGTAAAAATGAGAAATTAAGCATTTTTCAGTAAGAGTGTGCTGTGACACTTTTGTATTGTTATGTCTGATTTTCTAAGCAAGTAGTTTTTAAGTGAGGTATGCAAGAAATGTTGGGTATGCAAGACAAATCAGACTCCTGAAAGGGATACAGTAGTTTGGAAAGGTTGAGAGTCACTAATCTAGACAAGTCATCTATAGGGGATTTATTCTTAAGTAAATACCATCTTTGTCATATCAGAGTGAACTTATAAGAATTAAAAAAAACGCCATAAAACAAAAAATGCCACAAAACAGCTGACATCACACAGGCTCAAGAAAACAACTCACCCGCACCATTACTTCTGACCACCCAATACAATGATACTAAATATTCTCTCTGATGATAATCACATTCAATCCCTCCCAACCAGCAAAAAAGCCAAGGAATAAGATTGCATTAAAGTCATATACCAGCAATGCAGTGTGAAATAGTATGTTATTAGCAAAATACAACCTTGAGAAATGAGTTTTAAGGCCCTGATCCAGTAAAGCACTAAGATAAGTGAATAGCGTTAACAGTCCCATTGAAGTCACTGTGCTTAATAGGTTTGTTAGGTCATGGCTTAAATGCAGTTCTACTGTAAAAAGTGACTGAACTGTGGAATTCCCAGTTTCATGCACCTCAATTATTTCTGTACCAAATGTCCTTAGTCTACAAGTAACAGTTTTTTTCCTAACTTCCAGGCTCACAAACTCAACCTAAGCTCTAACAATCAAGCTGTATTGTTTCCATTTTGCACACTAGCACTAGTAATTTAAGGTTCAGCAGGCTAAATTATGCCTTCAGCACCACCTGTATAACAATATTGTTTTCAGTGGGATTTTCCTTCACTGAAATTTCTTTTCAGTATCTTCCCATTTGGTATCTCATCTCTTCTGCTGTTCCTGAAACATCTACAGGAGCAAACGAATATTGTTGACCTTTTCTGTTGAGATTTTCTGAAATCTCTTTTGTTACTTCAAAGGAGCAAGGGAGAGATTCCTTCTACTTTTCAGAATTCTCTGATCACAGTATTTAAGCATTTAAAAATAAAAGCCACTAGCCATCTGTTTTGTTAATTGGTCTACTGTATAGATATAGCACCACACAGGTCACCAGATAACTACACTTGATATTGACCAGGAGGAGAACTGGACAATCAACAGTAGCATCTGCAATGAAAGATGATTCAAGCACTGTAAAGTAAGGTTTGTCTCTCTTTGTTCCTGGCTAGATACAGCTACCTTAATTCCCTGCACCAAACTAGGGAAGCTCAAGCAAAAAGCTGAAGCAGAGCACTGAACAAACCCATCTGCAGCTTAATTCCTCTGCAGTGAGAATTCTGTTTTCTTATTCACTTGGCGTCATGGTTCCTGGGCTAACAGCACCTCTGATACCTGCTGATCTCTTTGAGTGTAATGCATCGCAGATCTCAGACTACTAGCCATCACCTATCTTGGGATGGAATCACATGATTCTCCCACTTTCAGTACAGGCCCTGGCTGCAGTCCTCTGGTACTAACCATGATTAGCTACACAGGCCTGATTCAGAGTCAGACCTTGGAATTCTGTTCACTACAGAAGTACTGACAGTGGTATTCAGTAACCAAACAGCCTTTTTAATGTGAAGTATTATTTATTTAGAGCCAAAGCATTTAAGAGAAAACAGATCTTAAAACAATAAGCAAACTGTACACAGGTCTAGTTTATGAGGTGTCTAACCATATTTCACAAGCGGGCCCTGGTAGATCTAATTTCCTATAGACTTCTCCATAAGCCTCTCTTTGTGTCAGCTTGTCTTCATGGACAGCCCTTGGCAACTGACAATGACCTCTCTTCTCCTCCAAGACTGTTTCATTTCCTTTTGATCTCAAGGCTGCCAGCCTAACAAAACAAGGCTTGCATCTTTGCTGGAGACAGGATGTAGGATTCTCCAAGTCAGTAGCTTTCCAAATTGTCTTTCAAGCGTGTGCCAGGATGTTCTTATCAGGGGAGCTCTTGTGTCGCCCTCCTGCACAGTCCCCACTGAATTAAAGCATTATAGGTATATAACAAACACTCCACTACCTCCAGTGTAAGTTATACAGTCACTCAATAATTAGGTTACATATTAGTACTCTTAGATTATAACACAGCAAGCTTCATGATGTCACACTTGACCATGGGTAAAATATCCTCTTCTGTGGGTACAGCTGATTCTTTTGCCTGAAGACCATTGACCACAACTGTATTAGGTACCCACACTTGGACTTTTTTCTGAAATGTACATTATCTTGTCTAAGGCACTTTCCTTTTGATTGTTGTTTTCATTCTGAACAGATCCCTTCTGCAATGCATGCAAATGGGAAAACCAGTTTCAGTTTTTGAGCTGGATGGAAAGTTTCCTAGTTGGGAAACTGAATTCTGTGACCAGGCCCCAAACTAGAATTACTCTCCTTGCTGTCATTTCAAAATAATGGTGGGAAAATAGCTGTGCTCTGAGGAAACGTCTCATTGATCAGATTCAGATTCTCAATTCCCCTCTCTCACAAGAGTCATTCATCAGAGGAAGGTAACAAGCACTGTCTTGCTCCCTCTCATGTAGGCTGTTTTTTTAAATAGCATTTTGACATCTCAGTGTCACTACTGGATGAAATCTGTGAGGATTCAGATGAAAGGGCTCAAGCCCTTTTCTGTGACTCCTTTTTGGACTTCCTAAGCCAGCTTTTGACCTTGTTAATAATATAGGTGCTGGTGGCATGGTTCTCTGCGGCGACCTTCCCCAGACTCTCTGTTAGTTTGGAGTTTGGCAGGGGTGGAGCACTAGAGGTTAAGTTCACCTCTTTCCCCCCAAACCACTATCCAAATGAGGACCACAGAGGAGGGAAAGCAGTGGTAACTGCTAGTGGGACAACTGCAATGGAGGAAGGCTGAAGTTATGCTATGAAGCATCTAGTTATGCTAAAGGGGAAGCTGCCTTCCCAGATTTCCCCCTAAAGACGAGGCTTTACCTGGATTGGAGTGCTTTTTCCCTTTCTTGGGTTTCTGATGGTGCGGCTGCCGCCTCTCCCCTTCAGCACTGCTCTCTACCATTGTAGTAGCTCTGGCTCCTGCACTGACTTGCTCCTCCACAGCAAATTTTAGCAGACTACCAGTTTCTCCACAAGACTCAGCAACTGCAGCGCTAGTTCCCTCTTGCAAGGCTTCAAGTTGCTCCCTTTCCTTCAACTCAAGCAGTACTGTGTCAGGGGAGCTTCTCTGTGACCCAAAGCAGCATTCAGTAACTGAATAAGAGTTGAGGGAGGGTTCCTTGCACTGGCTATGCTTTGGGCCATCTATCATTTTGTAGATGCCAGCCTAAAACAGCAGGCAGAGGGTGGGAAATTCTGCTCTGTAGAAAAGGAAAAGAGGTGAGAGCATAAAGACATCACAGAAAAGTTGGCAGGGGAGCAGAGAAATAAAATATAAACAGAGTTCCTAGCTGCCTGCTACTGGAAGTAGACACAGCTGGTAGTAATTTGATGAGCAGTCCATTCCTCTTTACCCCATAACCCTAACTTGACCAGAGCCAAAGCTCCAGGTGCCTCTGGTCCAATTAGTAGAGAGGCAGCAAATCAGAGGACATGCCCCTCCCAAAGAACAATCCTTACTACCAGGTGCAGTGCTTATATGTTGAGGAGCTTAATTACAATCAAGTGACTCCTTTCTATACTGGTAGTTAGCATAACACATAGTAAACAGCTGCATGATCTGGCTTCCATGTATTAGTTAAAAAACATTATTAAGGTTGCAAAGTCACTCTAAAGTTAGGAAATGCCAGAATTTAGGTTGACTTTCTAACCTTAATTCAGTTCCTCTGTGCCTATGCACTATGATACAGTCTTTAATTACATGATTACAGAGTTTTTTTTCATATTCAGTACACAGAATGGATGGAGCTCACTTAATGAGCAGCTATTCAATATTTTGTTTTCACCTTGTGAGCCTTGCTGTAAATAAGGCACTCTATTCAAACCCTGCTCTCAAGACAGAGTTAATAAATTTCCTCCTGGGTTTTTCCATCAATATAGTATCTAAGTGATTCACAAATATTAATGAATTAATTTTCACAAACCTGTGAAATGAGGGGGAATTATTATCCTCATTTTATATGTTGAGAACTGAAACAGAGAGAGAGAGAGAGAGAGAGAGAAAGGTCAAAAGTATCTACTAATTTTAAGTGCTGAGTATGAGCTATGCAGGACTTGATTTTCCAGACTGCTGAGCACTATATAGCATTTATATGTTCAAAGTGCACCTCCCACTGATTTCAGTTACAGTTGCGAGTGCTTACCATTTCTACAAATCAGAACGCAGAGACTCGAGTCAGGCATCCAGAAAGTTAGGAATACACAATTAGTGACAACCTGAGCGAAGCTTAAATGACTTACCCTGCACCACAGAGCCAGGGGTAGAATCTAAATCTCCAGGCTGACATTCAACTGCCTTAACTATGAGACCATCTTTCTCTTCCTGCAGTCCCCTGCCTCATTCCCTATACATGTTCCAGGACTCCTTAGATGCCTTTGAAGAGCAGTGGGAGCTGTTTGAGGTTCTCTGCTCACTGTTCTCTTCTGGGTTCTCTGATTTTTAACCCTCGATCTTCACTCCTTTTCCTGTTTTGTTTTGTTTTTTGCTTTTTTTTAAATTTGTTGCCCAAGACATCAGTTGTGGCCTGAGTTTTAGGGGTTCCTTCCCCTTGGGTGAGGGGGTGGCCCTTTACTTCTGGGTAGCCGTAGGCCCACCCACCCCAGTATTCAAACTGGTAGACACTTTGCACCCCTCTCCACCTCCCTGACTCAGACTCACTCCACGCCCACCTCCTCTGTTTCCCAGATCTAGTTTTCTTAACCAGCCAGTCCCGCTCTCTTCTAACCAAGGCTCATTGCT
>NC_133770.1:178460635-178462949 GCF_003597395.2 Chelonoidis abingdonii | reverse complement strand
TGGACGTAGTCCCCCCTCCGGACGTGGACGCCCACGTAGGTCACGTTCCGGCGCTGGCCACGCAGCCCAGCCAGGTACCGGTTGGCCTCCTCCTTGATGTGGTCGTGGAAGGAGAATTCCTGGAGGATCTCCTGCCGGAGGTGGTGGTAGAAGGTCCAGGAGCAGGGGTAGCCTGTCAGCCGGACATATTTCCCCTCGATGTGTCTGTACTCCTCTGACATCCAGTCGTGAAGCCCGTAGTCCTTCCAGGGGATGTTCTGGACCATGTCGCTGGAGAGCACGGGCAGGGTGATGCGGAAGAGCGGCGCCAGCTGCTGGTGCATCTCTGGGAGGATGTAGGCCTGGCGCCTGTTCATCTTGGCCAGGGCGTAGAGGGTGGCGTATTCCCCCATCTGGTTCCCCAGGCGCCCGGCGGAGTTCATGGTCCACATGCCCTGCTCCGTGGTGGGGGTTGTGGGGGGCGTGGTTGGGAACTTGTCCGTGGCATTTGGGGAGGGGAGCCTCTCCCTTGCAGTGGGGAACCAGCTGTGTAGGTGGATGAGGAAGGAGAAGGTCATGATGGCCAGCAGATAGAGGCTGAGCTGGAGGGGCAGCCGGAAGGGGACCCAGGAGCCCGGGGCAGTCATGGCTCCCAGCGGTGATGAGGGAAGGAGGTCCCAGCCTGGGGAGAGGAGGAGCAGGGGGGAGGCTGGTGAGTGGAGTTGGGGGGGAAGAGAGGAATGGGGGCGATGGTGTGAGGAGATGGGAGAGGGTATCCCAGGGCCAATGACCCCCATTCCCCACTGCCCAATTGAGGGGCCAGGGGACCCCAGCTCCAGCACTAGGTCGAGGGAGAGGAGCAGAGTCACTTCCCTCACTTCTAACATGCACCGCTCTGCCAGCCCAGACCTGGGCTCCACTAGCTCTGCCCGTGCCCCTCACTCCCGACACACAGCCCCTGCCAGCCCAGATCTGGTCTCCCCCCAGCCCTGCCAGTCCCCCCTCACTCCCAACCCGCAGCCCCCTGCTAGCCCAGCCCTGGGCTCCCTCCAGCTCTGCCAGTGCCCCTCACTCCCGACACACAGCCCCTGCCAGCCCAGACCTGGGCTCCCTCCAGCCCTGCCGGTGCCCCTCACTCTCGACCCACAGCCCCTGCCAGCCCAGACCTGGGCTCCTGCCAGTCCCCCCTCACTCCCAACCCACAGCCCCTGCCAGCCCAGACCTGGGCTCCCCCCAGCCCTGCCAGTGCCCCCTCACTCCCAACCCGCAGCCCTCTGCTAGCCCAGCCCTGGGCTCCCCCAGCTCTGCCTGTTCCCCTCAGTCTCCACCAGCAGCCCACCTGTCACTGCTGGAGGAATGGGTAAAAGGGTACATAGGGGCAGATGGATGGATGGGGAGCAGGGTAGATGGGGGTGGATTGATGGGGAGAGGGGGAGATGGGTGGATGGATCCTTGGGGACAAAGGTAGATGGGGGGATGGATGGAAGGATAGATGGCTGGGGAGAAGAGTAGATGGGAGATGGATGGAGGGAGGGAGAGACGGCTGGGGAGAAGGGTAGATGGGGGATGGATGGAGGGATGGATGGATGGATGGCTGGGGAGAAGGGTAGATGGGGGATGGATGGAGGGATGGATGGAGGGACGGCTAGGGAGAAGGGTAGATGAGGAATGGATGATGGATGCGGAGAAAGGTAGATGGGGGAATGGATGGATGGAAGGATGGACGGCTGGGGAGAAGGGAAGATGGGCGGATGGATGGATGGATGCATGGATGGACAGCTGGGGAGAAGGGTAGATGGGCGGATGGATGGAGGGACAGCTGAGGGGAAGAGTAGATGGGGGGATGGATGGATGGATGCGGAGAAGGGTAGATGGGCGGATGGATGGACGGCTGAGGAGAAGGGTAGATGGGGGATGGATGGATGGAAGGATGGACGCTGGGGAGAAGGGTAGCTGGGTGGATGGATGGAGGGACGCTGGGGAGAAGGGTAGCTGGGCGGATGGATGGATGGAGGGACGGCTGAGGGGAAGGGTAGATGGGGGATGGATGGATGGATGGATGGGGAGAAGAGTAGATGGGGGGATGGATGGATGGATGGAGAGATGGAGAGATGGGTAGATGGGCGGATGGATGGATGCGGAGAAGGGTAGATGGGGGAATGGATGGATGGACGGCTGGAGAGATGAGTAGATGGGCAGATGGATGAATGGATGGATGGATGGAGAGACAGGTAGATGGGCGGATGGATGGATGGATGGACGGCTGGGGAGAAGGGTAGATGGGGGAATGGATGGATGGATGGATGGATGGACGGCTGGAGAGACGGGTAGATGG
>NC_133770.1:178457932-178460535 GCF_003597395.2 Chelonoidis abingdonii | reverse complement strand
TGATGAGCAGCGCTGCATCACCAGCGCTGGAATCGCTACACCCCCAATCAGACCAGGTGTACAGCCAGCGCTGCAGCCAGGGAGTTGCAGCGCTGGCTGTGCTTTGCAAGTGTGGACACAGAGTGAGTTGCAGTGCTGGTGATGGGGTTACAGCGCTGCAACTCTCCAGTGTAGCCAAGCCCTCAGTCTCTGAAGTGGAAGGGTATAATGGGAGACATGGAAATATGGGCCTTCTTGACCTACATAATTCTTTCCATTAATACTTTGCCTTTCTGATCTTGCTAAAAGTGATCTTAGCTTAACAAAGAGAAGATTAACATGTGACTTGATTACAGTCAATTAGTACCTACATGGGAATAAAATATTTAATAATGGGGCTCTTCATCCAACAGGATCCAATGGCAGGAAGCTGAAGCTAGACAAGTTCAAACTGGAACTAATGCGTACATTTTTAACAGTGAGAGTAATTAACCATTGGAACAACTTACCCAGGGTCGTGGTGGATTCTCCATCACTGACAATTTAAAAATCAGTATTGCATGTTTTCCTAAAAGATCTGTCCTTTATATGGAGATTATTTTGGGGAAGTTCTATAGCCTGTGTGACACAGGAGATCAGCATAGATTATCACAATGGTCCCTGCTGGCCTTGGAATCTTGAGAGTCTACGAAAATTTTAATCGGTGGAATTTCAAAGAATGCACGTGAACAAGCCACCCAGAGAGTCACAGAAAGTATCAGTTTTCTACATTCCATGTTGTGAATGTAATATTGTCTAAATTAACATTTATGGGAGATGCAAAAAACATTATGAGAGACATTCATGTCCAGTAGATAAAGGACGGAGCTGACACACCTTTCAAGATCCATGGGTCCCACACATACCTATCACAGCATGTGGTGTACCCTCATCCAGTGCACTAAATTTCCCAATAATAACTATGTGGGTGAAACCAATCACTACATTCTTGCAGGAATTCACACAGGAAAAATGATAAGACAAAAACATTGTATAACCCATGGGCAAACGCTTTTCACAAAACCATCACTCCATAGCTGATCTCTCAGTCGTCATCCTCAAAGAAACCCTGCACAACACCTTAAAAGAGGAACCTTAGAGCTTGAATTCATAACTTTGCTAAACACTAAAACTCATAGTCTTAATAAAGACACTGTGTTTATGACTTATTACAACAACTTTTAATCACTAACCTCCCTTTTTTGTTCTACAGCAGCAGAGGTGTTAATAGGCCAGTTCATTTCAATTGGTCTCTGGCAATATGTGTCAACAACTTATGCTAAACAATCTGTTCCACCTTTAGCTCACGCTTTGAGTACTTTTCCCAGACCTGAAGAAGAGATCTGTGCTGCTAGAAAGCGCATCTCTTTCATCAACAGAAGGAGGTCCAATATATAGGTGTTGACTCCGTGCTCAGCACTTATCAGCCACAGCTGTTTGGTGGCTTGGGGGAGGGTGGAGAGTGATGGACGGGGACCTTGGGGAAGGGGTGGAGCAGGGGAGAGAAGGAGTGGAGCGAGGACAGGGCAAGGGCAGGACTTGGGGCGGAGCACCCCCAAGGTAAACTGGAAGTTGGTGCCTGTGGTCCAATAAAAGATATTACCTCACCTACCTTGTCTCTCCAATAGATAAAGGGACATTTCTCAGTAGAGATTTGCATGTTGCCATCTGAAACCTGTGTAAAGCTGTAGTTCAAATATGAAGAGCAGAAACATTGGAAAGGTGTACTACCAGCCGAACCACAGATCTGATTTTTTTCATACTTTCATGTTTAACAAAAGATGAGAGCCCATTTGTCAAATATTTAAAGATTAACTATAGCCCTGATCCCCCAATGGGATCCCTAGGACCCATAATTGTACATATTATAGCTTAAAGATAGCTAAAATGAAACTTATAGACAAGCCTTAATAAAAAACAAAAACAAAACAAAAAAAAAAACAGTGGTGGATCTTGTTTAATTACTGTAATTTCCCTTGGAATAATTCATCCTGTTTAGCTGAAGTAGCTACATGAGATATTTAAAAACTGTGACTAATGTATAGTGCTGTCACTTTAAGAGAGTATGTGTGGGAGACCTGTGGGTCCCATGAGGACATTATGTACATTTACCTAAATAGTTTGCTACACTATTACTGTAATTGGGATATTTACTTGTTATTTTTGGCCAGATTTGAATTAGGAATTATAGTTCACTAATAAAAAGATCTTTCAAATAAAATAAACCTTGAGAGCGCATCAGTTTCTCTAACATTTACTTTGTCACTTTTCTCTTTCACACAAACAGAAGCCTTAAAAAAATAAATGTAGTACTTAGGATGTAATGCATTTGCAAATAAAAGTACTTCCAATTAAAAACCCTATAAGATTATTAATTATGTAAATTGTCAATTCAATTGAAAGATTTTATTTTACCTTTTAATATCTTTTGTATCCTCTGAGTTACAGCATTAATAATCTACTGCTCTCTCTCTATCTTCTCCACACAAATTGTTATAAAGAGAATTCAAGGTTTTTCCACAGTCATTTAAAGGGAAGAGATTGAGAATGGTCCACAAACTGAATCCATTTTTTTTTTTTTTTTT
>NC_133770.1:178437022-178455388 GCF_003597395.2 Chelonoidis abingdonii | reverse complement strand
ATATAACACGAATTTGGATATAACGCGGTAAAGCAGTACTCTGGAGGGGCAAGGCTGCTCACTCTGGTGGATCAAAGCAAGTTCAATATAACACGATTTCATCTATAACGTTGTAAGATTTTTTGGCCCCCAAGGACAGCATTATATCAAGGTAGAGGTGTACCTGCTAGCCAGAGAGTGATACTGAAAATAAGAACCAAAAGAGGATGCCATGACAGTGCTCAGGGTAAATTCCCAGGACTTTCATCCTTCATACCAGCCACTGGAAGCCCCTCAACCTTGCCGGCGTGGTGCCATCCCCTTTCATATCCATGCCTTGACTTGTAGGTTTACTTATATGGCTGGCTGGAGTCTAGTATTTTTCCCGTGATTAAAAGCAAATTAAGAATGTAAAAGAGGACACACACATAAATATACAGTAACATTGAGAGCCAATCTTTTTTTTCCACACAGTAATTTTCAGTTCATACATATTGCAGAAACTAAAACTAAAGGTAACTGAAACAATTAAATCTGAATAAGGATTTTGTTGATCAGAAACCCTCTTTTTGAATAACTGAATTAAGAATCCAGGACAAACACCATCATCACTAAGCTATTTAAAAAAGATATTTACACAAATATAACTCTATTTCTGCTTGAAACTTGTGCAGTATTACCATATATACTTGTCCATAAGCCAAATATTTTTGGTAAAAAAGTGAAGAATCAAAGAGTGGGGGTTGGCTTAATAAACGGGTCTACATCAAAATCTGATGATTTCAAACTCTATGGAATTATTGAATTGAATATCTAATACATTGTCCTTTTGTTTATCTGGAGCGTCCTGGTGCCACTTCCCGCAGCTCTCATTGGCTGGGAACAGCAAACTGCGTCCACTGGGAGCTGAGGGGCTCCATGTCTGTGAACTCTCCAGGTAAACAAAACATCCAGCCCACTAGCGGCATAACCTAACGGGCCAGGAGCCAAAGTTTTCCAACCCCTGAAGTATAGGGTCGGCTTATGAAAGGGTCATATAGTTAATGCTATTTTTACCTATCCATCTTGTGGGGTCAGCTTATAAACAAACGGGCTAATGAACGAGTATATGCGGTACTTTTAAAGTAAATTATCTTAGCTTTCCAATGACTACAAGAAAATCCAAGAAACCTGTGCAACTTTAAAGATGGGCATATTTAAGCACACATCAGCAGTTTTCCAAAGAAACAGAAACTGAGTGGTAGGCATGAAGGGCAGTTGTGAAAGACTGATGTAAAAAAAATTCAGTGTGTTAAAAATAATACTTCTATTTTATGTTAAACGATTGTTTTGGGGAAACACAAACAATTCTCTGTCTATACTTGTATCATTTTACAGCCCGAGTATATGAGACTCACAAACACCCAGCTCTCCAACTCATGCTGCTGTCACTAATGCTCCTCTTCCTCCAAGAAAGTGTTCTTTTGCCCCAGGCCCTCATGCATCACCAATCCACAATTTTACTCAGGTCATCATTAAACCTTTTCCATTTTAGCCTTGGGTAACTAGATAATTACATGTTGGTATCTGAAATATTCCCTAGACCTAGTATACAGAATTGCGCAAGTACAGAGGTAATATGATCCAATCCCAGATTGGAAAGCATTATGGGTGACCACGGTGTGTACACGGTCCACTTTCTTTCTTCCTTTTCCTGTCTTATCTATGTAGACCGAAAGATCTTCAGATCAGGGACGCTCTCTTACTAAGCGTTTATACAGAGTTTAACTAAATGGGGCCTGATCTCAAAAAGTGCTATTGTAATGCAAATAAATAATAATATATCCCAGAGTTATCTTTCTGCCTATGCTTTCTTCAAAGTACTTGAATAAATTACAAAGTAAATACTTTTTTAAACTAGTGGAATATTTGAATAGGTTCTAAGAATTCGCTCAGGTGGTTCCACAAATCACTCAAAAATATATCAGAAGCTATCAATACCTTGCACTTCCTAAGAAACCTTCATGGTAAGTCTGCAACATTTTTAGTCTAAGAAAGCCTCGTTACTTATAACGTTTAGTCTCCAAATGTAACAGTTTTTCTTTAATATGCCATTACAAAGCAACCTGTATAAGTGAAGACAAAATGAAATTACGTTTTTATTGTATATTTTTCGCAAAAATCAATGTTTTGTTCTGGAAGAGTGATCAGCAAAATTTTGTCAGTCATGTGTGTAAATACAGTTTGTACTAATATGTGTATTGTTCCAGCATACTGATATTGGCATAGTGCACAAAATACCTATACTACCAATAATATTCTGAAGGAACCACATGTTAAAATACAGCTACCAAACAGAAGAGAAGCTTGAGATGTTCATCCCAATCACCTCTGTCAAAGACAACTCACAAAAATACTCCTTCAAATTATACAAAGCTGAATATTGTATTACCTTGTCAATCCACACTCAGTATAGCTTTCAGAAACAAGGTGTAATAATGGGCAGCAAATGGATGTTTCCAAATTGTGTCGTCCCCTTCCTTAATTATATTTGAGAAAGTGTTTTTGTTTAAACCCTAATACATACCCTGGTCCCTCAGCCATTCCTTCTGCAAACATACCACCTAGAACCCCATACATTGGATCTGTCACAGAGTAAGCAGGAACATTTTGTGGGAGCACTTTATAAAAATAGTAGCAATTTCTAAGTAAATATTACACAGTTAAGATAATCTTGCACTGGCTGGATGACTTAATTGGCCATTTCCATCTTAATTTCTATGGAATTGGTTTCCTCAGGAAACATTATGGAAATACACGCGACAGATTTCTTTTCTCTTCTGTATGTTCTGTATGGGTGTGAATTTTAAACAACATTACTGTGGAATAAAGTGTTTTCCAAAGTCTATATTTTTATAAAGTACTACTTTTGGAACTGGGTGAAGACAAAGTGAACCTTCTTTTACACCTACACTTCGAAATATTCATGTCCTGCACCAGTTTTTATTTCGACTGTCATGCCATATTTAGAGTATTAGGTTCTGTAGCAGGATGCAATACATTAGTGTACAGACTCAATGTACAGGTGGGAAATTACTTTCTCTCTGATTACATCACAGTATCCATATAATATGTTCACAACTTTAATGATAGCACCATTATTGCTTGCCTTTGCTATCAGTATCTTGTAGCCTATACTGCTGCATTTGCTGTTTGCTGTCATTCCTACTCAAAACAATAATGGGAGCTATGTGCATATTGTATAAATAAAAACAGTCTATTTCCACACATTTCTCTACTAGAAAGGAAGTTAACCAGAGCTTTCCTGAACACCCACAAGATGGTCCTCTAGCAGAAGACATACATCATTTCCTCACTTTAAATTTAGATCAGAGTTTGGGCATTTAAAATTACATTGGTGGAAATAACAGAACTGAAACAGTTACATACTTTTTTGTTTTAATTAAATTACCATACAGTATATTAGACAGACACTTAGTAGTAGTATGCCCATAAAAACAGCAGGACTGATAGTATTAACACAGTTGGAGAATGAAGTTCTTAAAAATTGACCTGGAATAATTTTACTAACTCAGAAATAGAATTCTACATTTTCATGAATAAGCTACTTAATGACTTCTCTACAAGTTATTTTATATGAAAAATAAACACACCTCTAAGAATTGTGCCTGCTAGATTATCAAAATGTACCAATCACTCATTGTACAATTCATTTATTTTCAAATTTTAAAGAGAAAATAAGTAGTCCAAATTGTTCAAACCACAAGACTCTGCCCTTTACTAATGCCAGTAAGTCACGTAGGCAATTTTTCACCTCTCTTTTGCTAGGTTTTAGACTTACTGTTTGGCAATTTAGCTGAAACAAGAGATTTAGAACAGACATGCCAAACATGCAGGAAAAATGCAGAAATTGGGCTTGTTTTTGGCTTAATTGGCATGTGAGTTGCTTGTTGGGTAGTTTTTGGCTTGTAGCTTGTTTGGCCCCCCCCCCCCTTTTTTTAGGGGTAGGGGAGATAGGCTCCTGGCAAGCAGGGGTAACGGGGGAAGAGAGTCAGGGATGCACAGCGGGCCCACCACAGTCCCAGAGTGCACGCTGGGGGGATCTAGTCACAGTGTTGGGGTTCTTAGGAACTGGCTTGTTTTGGCCTTGTTTTGAAATGGGATTAGCTTGATTTTTGGCTTATTGTGAAAGTCAGGGTTCTTATTTACCGCATGAAAGTTGGTAACTGTGATTTAGAACAACTATCAAAATACTACTGGCTATTCCAAAAAGGAATGTATAATCATTACAAGAAATCCCACCTGTATGTCACAGATAAACACTTTTGGTCCATATCATAGTGTATTGTAAATACTTCTGACATTTGCTCTCCCAGGAACAAGAATTATACCAGGAGCTGTTTCTCATTGTATGGATAAGATTTTAATATAGAGACTATGAATGAGATTCTCATGGTTGCTTCAGCCTCTGGGTAAGAAGCAGTTGTAAAGTGGCTCTAAAAGCCCTAATGTGCCTGGGTGTGGCAGAGGGTAGGAGGGATGGTAAGGGGTGGAACCACTGTTATTCCAAAGCAGCTGGGAACTGGCCCAGAACTGCTCAAGCCTCTGGAGCATCCCAGAAATGAAAATCTTTAGCTCCTTAGCATTCCCTTCCCCACCAATCGTTGGGCTGCTCAGCACAGTTTCTCACTGTATGTCAAGGACATCTCTTCTGTTCACAGTTGCACACATATGCCTGTGGCTACTACACAAAAAAGAAATATTAAGAAAGTAATAGTGTATTTTCAGCTATATTTTAATGTAATTTAGTAGCTGGAAACATAGGAGCAGCTAGCACTGTGTTATCAGCCAAGTCTCAGCAGATCAGAATCCGGGGCTCCATGGAGGACAGTTTAAGAATCTCTGCATTATGCAATTGTAGGATTTTTAAATTCCCGTTTCTGAGGCTAGAACTTTGAATATATGCAAGCATCTGTTCCTTAAGGAACTCGAATAGTAAATTACTCTAAAATGGATGGCACCTATGGATTAACAGTATTTGTGGTAGATTCAGACTGACTGTGTCACTATCTGTGTTCACAAGACTAGCAGGAATACACATTAAGAAACAAACAAACAAATAAAAAGATTTCAGTGCTAAAATAATATAAAATTTAGAGAGAGATTTGGCAGTTAGGTCTAAAAGTTGAGTGGTAGTAGTTGTGATGAAATGCACCTCTATATTTACACCCTACATGCTATTGTAATAATCTTTGTACAAAATACACCTTCTGAGGTACCAATTGAAAACTAATATCTCACTGGTCAATATCAGCATGACAGCATGTGTACAGCAACATTATATGCAAAGTTATGAATTCCCCCAAATGATGGTCTTAAATTTACATATAAGTTATATATTGCTCCTCAGATAGCAAGAGGGGGAATAGAGGAGACAAAAAAATCTGCATTTCAGCGAACAGAGGTGAGAAGAAACAGCATGAAACTGCTTTCACCACCAGACACCATGTCTCCTTTACTCTTTGAATAAACTTTGCTGAGAGGTTATCTTCAGGAAAATGCATCTCAAAGACCAAATGGACTATAAAGGTGAGGGGCAAACACACCCCAGAAGTTCTCCACCTAAGAAGACAAAAGAAACAGCCTACGGATTTTGGGAGAAAATCCTGACCTGAAACTTGGTCAGCAATGTTACTGGGAACCTGGGGTAAGAATTTCACATTGATCCAAGTCTAGTTTAAGTTTAGAAAGTGTTTTATCTTTATTTCTCTTATAACCATTTCTGACTTTAATGCCTTATACTTGTACTCACTTAAAATCTCTCTTTTTGTAGTTAATTAAGCTTGTTTTATTTTTTAATCAAAACTAATCCAGTGCTTTAAACCGTGGGCAACTCCATTTAGGGTAGAAAACTGTTGTATACCGATCCCCTTAGAGAGGCAACAACCCTAATATATCTGACTATCTAGGACTGGGCTGGACAGTGCAGAAACACATTTTTGGGGGGAAACCTAGGACTGGGGGTGTGTTAGGATCACCCTGCCAGTAGTAACCAAGGCTGCTGGAAACCAAAGCCTGCCTGGTTTTTGCTGACATGACGCTGGGATCAGAGTTACTGGACCAGAGCTATAGCTACAGACAGACACACAGGGTGTGGCCTGAATGATGTTTGTGAGGAGCCCAGGTTGGGAGTTACAGCAGCAAAGAATTGTGAGTCACCCCAAGTTGCAGGGCAGGTGGTAACACAGCCTCTCACTGGTCTGGATTGTACCCCAGAAAATCAGAGTGGCTTAGTCTAAACAGGATTTATACACAGTTTACTATTCTACATGAGATTTACACGTGAAGCACTGGTGTAACAGTTTCAAGTGAATCTCAGATGTGCTGGCTGGGAACAGTCAAAGAAAGGTTAGTTTGTTGTTTTCTCCTTGCTTATTTCGGGCAAGGGAAATAGAAACAGTAAAGCATATATATGAGTGCCAACGAAGCAGCTATGCGGCTAGAACTGACCAGGTTGGAGCAAGAACATAAAGACAAAGATTGTGAACACCAAAAGTGGCAAGCAGAGATGAGAGCCAAGGAGAGGGAGCCAGAAAGACAACAGCAGGAAGACTCACACCAGTGAGCCACGAAGCTGAAAGACGAAGAAGCCCTAAAAAGGGAAAAGGAGAGAGAGTATATTTTGGGCATGAAGGCAAGGGCAAATCCCAGAGTTTCCAGTCGCTCCCTTCATACAAGGAACACTTAATTGTGACAAGTTGTGGCCTGCATAAAAGGAAACAAACTATACTGAAGAATACTTTACCACTTTTGAAAGGCTATGTGATGTTCAAAAGGTTCCAGAGGACAAGAAATTCCCCACACTGATTGCAAAACTCTCTGGTAAAGCTTTAAATGGATTTAATAAAATGCCAATTGAAGAGGCTTTGAAATATCCTGAATTTTAAAGAGCAGTTTTGCAAAGGGTTCAAATTACCCCTGAAGTGTATAGGCTGAAACGTAGAAATCGCAGGAAAAGTGTTGGCATGCGTCACAGTATGTCTACAAAATGTGTGACAATGAAAAAATGGGCAAAGGGGGCTAAGAACTATGACCGATTACTTTATCTTTTTGCTCAAGAACATTTCCTAAGTGTATGTTCTGATGAGGTCAGAGACGCATTATGGGATAAATCTTTAAATTCTGTACAGAAAATGGCCATCCTGCCTGATTCCTTTGTGCAAGCCTGAATATCTAATGAGTACAAGACACAGAAGGGGCACAAATCCAGTGTAAAGGGGGATCCCGTTTTTACCCCCAGGAAGGAGGGTGCTGGGAGCCCAGGCACATATCTCCCCAGAATTCTGCTCCTAGAAATCTCTATCACAGACCTCCTGTGCAAGAAAATGGTCTAAGAAGGTATGATGCTGTCTAAAGGGGAAGGTGACCGTCTACTCTCACACGGTCACCACTTTTACAAAATTGTGATAAACCTTGTGTAAAGTATGCCTTGTGAGGTACTAGAAAAGTTGTAACTTGCTGAGTATTATTATCTGGTGATAATGTGTATATCGACATTGCGTGTAGAATTATGAGATTTTGCTATATGTTGGTAATTCAAACACATTGTGAGTCGGAGAAATGCCCGCAGGTTAGCTCTTCAAGGATAACAAAGGGATTGTAAACAAGAGCCCCTGCATATCATGTCCAAGGATACCTCAAATGGCATGCATGCAGAATGTGCAAGCAAAAATTTGCAATTCATATGAAGAACTGGTGGCAAATTACGTACACTATGGGACTGCTTGCCCCCATGACATAGCAAGGATTTTTCCAGCAAAAAGGATCATGATATAAAGAGGGAGAACAAAGGCCCTGGCCACCTTTTCCCTACCCTATCTCTGGACTGATGAATTCTGACGGGAAATTTTGAACAAAAGGACTGAGGTTCCCCAAAACTATCTGGGCAACCCAGACAGACTTTTAGAAAATCAGCAGATTTAACATCTCTGCTATGATTTTGGACTATCTACTTTGATCCAACTGTAATGTATTTTGTTTGTTTTAACCTTTTAGTAACTCATCTCTTTTTCTCAGTTAATAAATCTTTAGTTAGTTTACTAAAGGATTGGCTACAGCATTGTCTTTGGTTTAAGGTCCTGAGAACCTGAGTAAGTAACTGGCCCCCTCGGGCTGGAAGAACCTAATGTGTGGTGATTTTTGGTTTTAATAACCTGTCATCACAGAAATCCAGTTTGTCTGGGTAGTAAATATAGGCCAGAGTGTCTGTGGGGATTGTCTGTCTCTCCATGTTAAGCTACTATAGCTATCCAGAAGCACACACTTGTTGTTTGTTTGATTAAATCTAAGTATAAAATATACCACCAGAGTGGGGGAGTCTGCCCAGTTTTTTGATAGTCTGACCTGAGATCCGCCCTCTTCGCTATGATCCATACCAGGCATGGCAACAGAAGGTGCTTCTAGTATAACTTCACTGAGCACCTAAGAAATCATTGCCCTCAGCTAAAAAGAAATTAAGCCCACGTCTCATCCAGCCCAGACTGAAGCAACTGTCCTTAACACACAACCCCAAAAGGTACTTGCAAGTGCTCTATTGAATTTTGTGAGGTCTGACCCTGGGGAATAGATATGGAATTTATTAAAATCCCCAAGGTTAATTGCAAAAAACATATAGGGTGGAGAGACTGGTGCTCAAATCTCTCCGTCAGGGAAGGCGTGGTCCAGAAGACTGACCTGTTATCTGATCAGGAGTTAGAGTTTCTGGCACTGGGGAAACAAAATTCCTTGAGCTTTAGGCTAAGGTTCATTTAGAATGGGAAGGCTTAGAGGGTGACTTGACATTCTGAATAGCATCCCTATGGAAACGCTCATGGGGAATGATATTTTGCATATGGCTAAGGCTGTTGATGTTTTAAGCCACAGCAAAAGGGAATAGTGTTCTGGAATTCCGGAGGAAAATGGTAAAGACCAAGAAACTGTTAAGATAGGAGGGGAAGGTCCTGCCACAATCTCTGCAGCAGGAGAAATCACTGTGTTTCCAGGTGTGGGAGAGCTCAAGGTCAGCTTCTCTATGGCAGATGAAAGAAGCATGTCCTCAGTGCTGGGAACTGGGGGCGAGGAGAAGAGGGAATTAATCCCTGTTACTGAAGTTGTCAGCTGCCAGTGTTTTGCAGACCCCACTCTAGAGTGCATAAGAAGATATGTCTTAAAGGGCGCCCAAAAGAGGAGAAATGGGGAAAGGTTTTTTGAAGAGAAAGGGAGATTGTACAGGGAATCTCCCATGGAAAATTATAAGAGCCCTGGAAAATCCTACAAGCAGCTCGTTGTGCCTGCTCAGCACATGGGGAATTGGCAATGAGCACTGTGGGACCTATGGCATGTCCTACTCAAAGGGGGAAGAAACATATCCTGGTGGAAGTAGATTTTGTCACCAGATATCCTGAAGCAGTTGCTCTAACTAACACAGAAGCTGATTCTGGGGCAACGGCCCTTTTCGCTATTTTTAGCAGCGTGGGTTTCCCTAAAGAGATTTTATCTGACTGCAGGTTAAATCTCATGTTTCAGCTATTCAGTGAGTTATGGAAGTTGTGTGGAATGAAATAACTAAAAGCTGCCCCATATCACCCAGAGACAAATGGTCTGGTGAAAAGGTTCAATGAAACTCTAAAATCTGTGCTGGAAATGCATGAAAATAAGAGAGTAAGACTGGGATGAAATATTACCTTTTACTATTAGCTTATAGGGAGGTGCCCCAAGAATCAATCAGCTTCTCTCCAACTCATCTTCTATCTGGAAGGAAAGTGAGTGACCCCTAGATTTCATCAGAGACTCACAGGAAAGGAACACTAAGGCAGTGGGAGAGCCAGTAACTCAATACATACAAGGAGTATGGTGGCACCTTAAAGACTAAGGGATTTATTTGATCAAACTTTCATGGGTAAAAAATATGCATGGAGTGAAAATTACAGATACAGGCATAAATATACTGGCACATGAAGAGCAGGGAGTATCAGTGCTGACAAGGCCAATTCAGTCATGGTGAATGTGGTCCACTCCCTTGGTACTGACACCTACTCATCAATTATTGAGAGTGAACCACATCCACCCTGACTGAACATACTTTTGAAATAGGTGACTTTGTGTTAGTATTAAGCTCTGGGGGAAAAAAATACAAAACACAAAATTCCTGGGACTGAGCCTTTGAGGAGACAGAATTGGTGAATGAAGATACATATGTTTAAAAGCCTCATGGTAATGCTATCTCACAACTGCTACATGTAAACAGACCAAGCTTATCCTGGCCTGGAATTAATTATATGATGGATATCTTAAGCAAAGCTAAATATCTCAGTTCTTTTAATTTAGTTAAGAGGTACTGGCAGATACCTTTAGATGATGATGCACAGAAAAAAAATCTGTTTTTGTTACTAGTATGGGATTATATGAATTCAAAGTGTTACCATTTGGCTCAGTTAATGCAGGAGCCACTTTTCAGAGGCTGGTCCACCATGTGTAGTTTACAGGACTTTGTGAGGGTCTATGTCAATGAGATACAGGTATTCAGCAGCACACTTGGGAATTGCATTGTAAAAGCTGAAAGAGGCAGGCCTGACTACAAAAGCCTCTATAAAATTGGAGTAGCCAAAATTCCTTATTTGGGACACTGTGTAGGGGGATATGGAAATTGTGCATACAAAGGGAAAAGAAAACATGGTGGCAGATACCCTGTACAGGCTCTGACCCTCTGACCCCAAGTCAGCCAGTGGCTAACACTCCTGCAACTTTGCAAGGGGGGAGGTGTGATGGAATGCACCCCGATATTCTCACCCTATACACTTTGTACAAAATATGCCTTCTGAGGCACCATCTGAAAACTAATAACTCTCTGGTCAATAATATCATGATGAAATGTGTGTAGCAACATTCTACGTAAAGTTATGAATTACACCTCAATGATAATTGTAGTATGTGTTCAAATCCACATAGCCCTGATTAGGCAGAACCAAGCAAGCAAGTCTTAAACAAAGGAATGTGTGTTTACCTCAATTTACATATAAGTTGTAAATAAGAGTCCTCAGGCAGAAAGAGGGGGAAGAAAGGAGACAAGGAAAATCTGCATTTCAGCAAACAGAGGTGAGAAGAAACAGCATGAAACCTCTTTCACTCTCAGACACCTTGTCTCCTTTATTGTTTGAATAAACTTTGATGAGGGGTAGTCTTCAGGAAAATGCATCTCAAAGAGGGAATGGACTATAAAAGTGAGGGGTAAAAACACCACCCGGGGCTCTCCCTATCCATCTCTCTCTTTTTCACCTAAGATGATAAAAGAAAGAGCCTATGGATTTTGGGAGAAGATCTTGACTTGGAAACTTGGTCAGCAATGTAACTGAGAACCTGGGGTAAGAATTGCACCTTGACCCAAGTCTCGTTTGTTAAGTTTAGAAAGCGTTTTATCTTTATTTCCCTTGTAACCATTTTACACTTTAATGCCTTATACTTGTACTCACTTAAAAATCTCTCTCTTTGTAGTTAATTAAGCTTGTTTTATTTTTTAATCATAACAAATCCAGTGTTTTGAACTGCATGGGTAACTCCATTTAGGGGAGCAAACTGCTGTACATAGATTCTCTTAGAGGGGCAACAAACCAAATATATCTGGACGGCTCAGGAGAGGGCTGGACAGTGCAGAAACTCAGAGTTTTGAGGGGGAAACACACCGGGAGTGTGTTAGGGTCACCCTGAAAATAGTAACCAAGGCTGCTGGAAGCCAAAGTCTGGCCATTGTATGCTGACAGGCTGCTGGGGTCAGAGTTGCTGGCCCAGTGCTGTGGCTACACACAGACATTCAGGGTGCCAATGCTCTTTGGCTGTTTGTTGAAAGTTACATCCATGAAGCATTTGAGGCACTCCAGGTTGCAGGGCAGGTACTAACAGCCCCTTACTGGTCTGGGTTGGACTCCAGAATGTCACAGTTGTGAAGAAGGAAAACAAGCCAAATGGGGGTTAAAAACACATACTGTAAATGAATGGCTAATTGAACAATAATGATAATATCTAATACTTGAAACACTTTATATCTTCAAAGTATTTTTCCAAATATTAATTAATTAGCCCTCACATCACCAGTTTTATTAATTCCAGATACAGAGATTATAACATTGGGCCACCTCACTCCCCACTCCAAATGGAAATCAGTACAAGAGAACCAGGGGGAAGGAAAACTCCAGGAGCTTCAAGTCTTGGATTTTCCCTCACATCACTCCTTCGGGAGCGAGAGCAAAAATTAATCCCTATTACCATGTAAAGAGCAAAGAGGATCAGCCCCCAGAACCTGGGCTATCTGCATGGATGACAAGAACTTCTACACTGGGTCCTATGGCCACCATACCATCAGTGGATCCATGCTGCAAGGGCCGGCTACTACCCTGACCCACATCCATCAAAGGTATGCAAGTCCATGTCGGGTCTACAGCTGAGAGGGAAATCTCTTCAGAAAAACACTGTACAACTTAATGAATACTTTCTTATTAGCCAATTTCTGCTTGATGCCCAGCAGTGGAGGGGCTGGAGTAGAGAAATATATTTAGCACATCTACCCTGACACTGCATAGATACTGCAATAATGGCTAAAACCCTCTTTCTTCAAAGAAAGGAGGAGATACAGATCTAGTGGGATTGATCTCACACTGGTAGGACCAGGGTTACCATATGTCCATATTTTCCTGACATGTCCATGTTTTTAGTTGTTAATTGCTGTCCAGGAGGATTTTTTAAATATATAAAAATGTCCAGAAAATACAGACATATGATAAACCTACCCACTGCCCCTCTCTTCTCTAGGGGTATCAACTGTCTGCAGCCCACGGATTCCAACTCCCTCCTCGCCCCCCAGTGCTGCTGCAACCCCATGCCCCACGGCTAGGAGCGGTGGTGTCTCTGCAGCCAGCTGCGGGTGAGGGGGACCTGTGGCCGCTTCTCCCTCCTCCAAGCATCCCCTGTGGCCCTGGCAGAGCCTCAGTCTCCCCGCTCTGCCCCAGTCGTGCAAGAAACCTCCCTGCCAGCGGTCTGCGCAGCTGGGGTTGCCTCCCTCCCCTGCGGAGCCGCTGCCTGGGGGGAGGGTCCCGGCAAATGGGAAAGTTTCTCAACGTGTGGCGGCAGTTCCCGGGAGCCTGAGCTTTCTCCCCCCTTCTCCCCCGCCCCGGGAAGAGCCTGTGCTGCAGCACCTCCCGCAGCCGCCTGGCCTGAGCTGCTACAGCCTGGCCAGGTCCAGCTGGGAGTGTGTGGAGGCCCCGCTGAGCCTGGGGGCAAGGCTTGGGCCACGCACGCAGCATTTCTCTGCTCAAGCCCAGCCAGAGAGGGAGCTCGCAGCTGGGATGCAACCTTGCAGATGAGAGCGCGTTGGGGCTGGGATACCCAGCTCGGGGGCAGGCCCGGGGCCCGAAGCAACTTCCTGCCCCTCCCTCTTCCGGCTCCTGCTGTGTGGGGGAAGCACCTGGCAGGAGTGCCACGGATCTGGAAAAAAGCGCAGACCGGGAGGAGGGGCCTTTTGTGGACTCGGAGAAAAGGGGATCTGGTTGCATCAGGGGAGAGCAGGGCTGGCGGATGGGGAGGCATCCATGAGCAGATGGGCGATTGATGGCAAGGACTTGGGGAAGGGTGGCAATGAAGTGGCGAAGGCCAAATTTGGAGGCAGGGCGACGAAGGTAGCCGGCCCCGGTGTCCTTTTTCAATGTTCAAAAAGGGGTTACCTAGTAGACTCAACGAGACATGTCTGACCCCTACTAGTTACACAACATTGTGAAATTGCCCCCCCTCGCCACCGACCCGAAATTCTGATTAGTTAAAATGCCATCCAGCGACTGGCAAGATAGCAAAGTCAGTATCAAGCCTTAGATTTAGACTTGGAGCTGTCGCTAGCCCTATACCTACTCTTCTCCGAACGCCTGGTTGGTTTTTGGACTACTGGTAATATCTTGGGAAGTAAAAACTGTAATGCATACTGAATAATAACACCGACTTGGAGATTACTGAGTATCCTTAGCCCAAAATGTATGAAGTTTAAAAGAAGACACGCAAGACGGAGGAGCGACACGATAACTACGCCCCTCCCCACACCAAGATAAGAAATCGTTAATACAAAGTAATGAACTATTAAACCGTTGTTCGTAGGCATAGTCATTATTAAAACGGATACAGGAGTATCTCTCCAAGATAACCAGAAGGAAATTAGGGAAAAACCGGGTTGGGGCGCCAATGTCAGAGAAAGAATTAAAACCAAGGACAAACCAACAAAATTAACTCCTAAGACGTTAGCAGCTCTATCGGGGTAGTTTTAACCTGAACACGGCTAGCTCCTACTCGAAGACAAGCACGTATATATATAATCAGAAGTCTGTCTGGAACCAGTGTATGATTGAGTAGCAGCAGCCTCAAAGAAGATTCATTTTGAGTGTAATTTGTATATAGGGTTTTATTTTAGGTGTGGGTGGAGTAAGTATAATACCTTAAGTTGGGCAGACATGACGGAAGAATTTTCTTTCAAGTGAAGTCACTGGTTGCACGTTCACCGGGGAAACCAGCAAATGTTTTGGCCAGCTGGTACAGAGGTATATAGGGTGGTTGAGATTCCTTATCGACGAGGCAAACGATTGGGCGCTAATTGCAATCTTGGATAGATGGAATCATGGGCACATCAAGAGTTCATAAAGTCATGGGAGTTGGGAAAGGGGGGTTGAAAAACAGGCCAGGAAGGCACCAGGAATTGCTTTAGCTGCACATTCAGTACATGGTTTGGATAGTCCACCCCGAAACACTTTAACTGAGCTTGCAAAACCAAACATTGATGGCCCCTATCTAAATCGTGAGAGATAAGAATTGCTATTTTATAAGATAAGTTGTCATGCATCTAAAAAGATGAGATAGATACTTGTAAGATCCCATCATGCACGCTTTCAAATGTAGTAATCATGAGACAAATGAATGGATAATAAATGAGCTTCTTGAAACTACTAAGAGTCAACTGCTCTAGATAGTTAAAACATGAAAGAGCAGATAAAAAAAATCAATGGAAATACTGTCAAGAAGGCCACAATAGAATTACGTTATTGGAAATCAAATTATCTATAGAAGAAAACGTGCATTAGATAACTTGAAATCGTGAAGAATAGTCACAATGGTTCTAACAATTATCAGTACTCCAGTCCGGCGGGAATGGAAAAAGGCGTCTGACTGAGTGTCAGTGAAAGTTACCAATATTTCTTCAGAGTCAGATGCCTTTAACACTCCATCATCGGTTAAACCGTCAGGATAAGAAGAGGGGAAAAGATTTTGAATATAGCAACACTTACAAGAAACAGTATAGAACACTGGGGAAGTAAAGAACGGAGAGGCTAAAAAGTAAAGCAGGATATTAGAAAGCAAAAAACTTTGAAATATACGATTACAGATGCTAAAAAAGCAATTTTTTCGCCAATACAAATAATGAGACAAGTAAAAAGATGTAGACAGAAAAATAAGACTGAAATGGAATTACAAAAGTACACTTGGATTAAAAAAAAAAAAAAATGACATTGCCCTAAGAAACCAAAAGAATACACTGAATAAAAAGATACTCTGTGTGTGTGCGTGTTTATCTAATGCAAGCTACAATGCTGCAACATGGCAAATTGCGTATTTATAGTACGATAGAAGCCCACAAACATCGATGTCCCTGCATGGAAAAAGCCTGTCCATCTTTGGTAAGTAAAAATTCAAGCTGCTGACAGACAAGCTTTGAAGAAGGATGTCGTACTTATTAATTCCGATATGGACAGATATAAATTCAAGACAAGTAGGAAAAGCACACTAAAAACTGCAATTTATTTGTTTCAAGACTGCTTCAAAAAGTCAGTTAATAGAGCTCTATTAATATTACCCTACTGGTGCAGAAAAGCCAAACAAACTATCCAAGACAGCCATCTTGGCTGAGGTGGAGAATTTCATCCTTTTCAACAGTTTATTTGCTATGTGTTTTATTTTCTCCGTATTTGGGATTTTTAACCTTTATATATGTGATTAAATCAGAGTTTCTATACGAAGAACATAAGAAAGCGCATATGCGGTCCAGACAAAGGTCATCCAGCCAGTTCCTTGTCTTCCACAGCCATGCAGGTGCCCCAGAGAGGAGTGAACCTCAACAAATTAATGATCAAGGTTCTCTCTCCCTGCCATCCAATCTCCACCCTCTGGACAACAGAGACCAGGGACACTCTTTACCATCTGGTAATAGCATTAATGGACTTAACCTCATGAATTTCATATAGTCTCCTTTTACTTATAGTCCTAGCCTTAACAACCTCCTCAGGCAAGGAGTTCCACAAGTTGACTGTGCACTGTGTGAAGAACTTCCTTTTATTTGTTTTTAAGCCTGCTGCCCATTAATTTCATTTGGTGGCCCCTAGTTCTTATATTATGGGAACAATAACTTTTCCTCATTCACTTTCTCCATGCCATTCATGAATTTATATTAAATATTCCACACTTATCTCTGATATAGTTCAGTTTTTGTTTTTAAATGTCTTCAATTGAAACTGCCCCTATTTTGCTCAGCACAGAAATCTGAAGTTATATGGCTAGAATATTAATTTGAATAAAATATGAAATCTATTTGATAATGTAAAGTTTTAATAAATTAAACACACATCTTGTGCCTACTGCTCATGCTGGTAAACCTGATTACAAGTAACATAACTTCTGACAAAGGGGACAGATTTTGTGAAAGAGCCTGAGTACTTCAGAAAGTGCCTGACTTCAGTATGCAAATAGCCCATAAAACACATGCAGGTTGGGGAATGTGCATACACACAACTAGATTTTGCAGGGACCTCTGCAAATTAAGACCTGAATCCATTCCTTTTTCTCTCTGAGCTGTTTTTGTATTCCTACATTCATGGTTCTACACATACAAATTAATAGCATTTGGTGGATTCCCCTTCATGAGCACCACTAGATCAAGACACTACAGTAAAAGTGGGACTATCCAACCAGAAATGACAAGTCTAGTACTTCGGTCTGTTGACTTCACTTGGTTGAGCCAACCTGCTTCCCTACCTTTTGTTCCAGTAGCCTCAATCCCAACCAATTACACTTGAAGCAAATGTTAACACAATGTACAGACCAGCCCACACATGAGAAACATGACTAAGTTGGGAGGTAGGCCTGAATTTTCATAGTGCTGCTCTAGGTCACAGGCATCAGACTCGTAGATTCATAGCTGCATGTGAAGCCTTGAAAGCCACTGGTTTAGTCCTGTCGTTCTACAGTATTACTTCATCCACTAAAAAGCCAAAATTCAGCCCTCTAAATTTCCCTGCTTTTATTGATTTTAATTAACTTAAGGAACTCACTGAACATAAAGTCTAGAAAACCACAATTAATATATAGTAATATAAAATTAATCTAAGTATTACCATCATTTAGTTTTTTAAAAGCACAAGAAAGCTAAAGATAACTACATACAAAATTCCAGATTCAGAAAGGTAAAGGGAATAAGGACAGATAACCCGTCAGTTTATATTATTTAAAAAAGCACATTTAATAAGGGACTTTAGTGAGTATGAAAATCTCACATTATGAACACTGTCAACTCAATTTACTATTTGTAGCCTACTGATGACAGCATAAAAAATTCAAAGCAGCTATCACACAGCATTTTTTTTTCATTTAGAGAATCTCAGATATTCTCAGTGGGGGAACGTGTGCATGTTTTTTTTTTTTTTTTTAAGAATGAACACAGCAAAGTATGTAGAGTAACTAGAGATGTAGTAATGCTACACAGTAGCATAATTACCATTTCAAAAATACTGTATGGTTCAAGGACGTTTACAAGATTAGTAACATTCACTTTTATTGAAAGTTTGATTCTACAGAGCATTACCAAACTCAGCATCACAGCTTTCCAGTTCACATTCAGGGAATGTTCCTATGTCTCTACAAAATCACCAAACAATTCAGCAGCAAAGACTTCTCTTGCTATTTTCTGTAAACTGAACGTAAAGAGAAACTTTCCACATAAAATACACTCTTTGTGCATGTAATTACATAGAAGTTCTTGTGAATACATAAACTGTCTATTGCTGCTCAGTTGCACAATGTACAAAGACAAATTTCACTATATGACTGAATGCCTCACCAAAAACAGGTTTCTGAGTAGCAGCCGTATTAGTCTGTATCCGCAAAAAGAACAGAAGTACTTGTGGCACCTTAGAGACTAACAAATTTATTTCAGCATGAGCTTTCGTGAGTTACAGCTCACTTCTGTGCATGCGAAGAAGTGAGCTGTAGCTCACGAAAGCTCATGCTGAAATAAATTTGTTAGTCTCTAAGGTGCCACAAGTACTCCTGTTCTTT
>NC_133770.1:178421740-178434410 GCF_003597395.2 Chelonoidis abingdonii | reverse complement strand
TACGCTGCTTTGGTCAGAACGTGGGGTACTTCCCCTTGCTGGAGGGAAACGCAGAACGCATATGTGACTCGGAGGCAATCTGTGCTGTCTGTTCAGGGCCACTCATAGATTTGCTGCTACTTGCTCAGGGTTCATGGCAAAGCAATCATTAACTAGGAAAAAAGGTTTATAATCAAACAATTATATATTAGTATTGTATGATTTGAGCAGCGAGAAAGGGAATTCAACAACTGTTTTGTTGATTTGTATGATTTAAAACAATGCATTGTGATTTCAACGCAGTTCATATGTTTTCAATAGAGTTTAACTGAGCGTGGAAAAATAGTTTATATGCAGTGTTTTGGTGAAAAATCAGAGAGAGAGATAGTACGCTGCTTTGGGTCAGAACGTGAAAGGGGATATTGCCCCTTGCTGGGAGGGAAAACGCAGAACGCATTGTGACTCGGAGTGCAGATCTGTGGCTGGTCTGTTCAGGCCATCATAAGATTTAGCTGCTACTTGCTCAGGGTTCAGTGCAAAGCAATCAACTTAACTAGGAAAAAAGGTTTCTATATTCAAACAAATTAATATGGTTTGTATGAATTTGAGAGCGATGAAAGGGAAATTCAACAACTGTTTTGTTGATTGTATATGATTTAAAACAATCATTGTGATTTCACAAGCAGTTTCATATGTTTTCAATAGAGTTTAACTGAGCCGTGGGAAAAAAGTTTGATATGCAGTGTTTTGGTGAACCCCTTCCCTCTCCAAGATTAGTGACTGGCCAGAAGAGTTAATTAGGGACACCAAAAAAGGTCCTTGCTCTGTTCTCATCCAAGTTGTTATGCTGTAGTATGAATTTGGCACCTATTTGGCAGCAAGTAAACATGCGCAGCAACTTTCAAGTACCACAATTAAAAAAACTGGTACCTCATGCCAGATATTTAAATTATGAGAGACCTCCCTACATATCTTCCTACCTAATTTAAAGCCTGCCTAATAAACCTTACTAGTTCTGAACCTAGGAGACTGGAATCACATATTTGCTTAAGAGTGACTGACAAATCCAAACAGCCATCTCTCAATCACAGCTGGCAATTCAATGCTCAAAACAATCCTTTTCCCTTCTACATTCTTCCTTGAACTCCCTTGCTTGTTCTCTATTTTCTCCACTCTGAAGAGATTTGGAGAAAATTTGTTTTTTTGCTTGAATGATCATCTCACATATATGGAACACAATAAATCTGAGAGAATTGGCAATTGCAGGTATAATCTCTCAAGTGTTCAAATATCTTCACTCTGTAGTTCAAAAGCCAAATCCCGCGTAATAACAATCCCTGAAGTCTGTAGCCTATCATTCCTCTTAGTTCTGGCATTCACTTAATGAGTTAAGAGTGAAAGTTACTGCCTTCTGTAGTAATACAATAATTACATACACAAAAAAAACATGTTAACATGGTGTTTTAACCTTAGACACATCAATGTTAACTTTTACAGAGGACTCCAGAGAACTGATCAGTAAAACTGCAGTGAGTATTTGGGCTCATTCTCTCATTGTAATCAATATGCTGAATTCTTCCCTTCAGGAAACTCTTATTATGCAAATTCATGATAAACTAAAAGTATCTGAAAGGAAACTGGGTGTTAAAGTCACACCGATTCTGGAATTATAGTCCTTCTTTTGACAATATTCCTGGACTGCAGTAAAATGGGACTCCATAAATGTAAAAGATTATGGAACACTTAAACCCTTTATATCTTTGGAGCTTCTTATTAAAATTAGAAAAGGTGAATATAAAGTGAATTTGTTAACTATTTGCACTTGAATATAAATTTGGAAATTATAGAAAATGACAACTATATTAAATCACATATATGAAACAGAAAAGAATATAGGTATGTGAATATATATTCTAGTGAGGGAGTCAGGGGAGAAGTTAACACTTCATATTGGCTGACCAAATGCATAAGACTATAATCCCATACCATCCCACACAACTGTATACAACAGGATTTTTGTGCTGGTAGGTAAGAAAATAAAATCACTCAAATTTAGTAGTACTGTAGAAACTTACCTCAAAGAGTACTACGCCACACCATGCGAGTAAAGAGAACTCACTGACAATATAAGAAACAGGGAATGGATTTTGAAGACAAGCTATTAATTTTATTATTAAATGTCATAGAAAAGTTATTTTAAAATCTGTTTATAAAGGCTTTAGCAAAACTCAATTTCTTTAGGAAGATAAGAGGAGAATATGTTTGAAATGTATTTACTCAGAACATATCAATGACAACAATCTGATTTACATGACAACAGAGGTAATTTGGCATGATTTTCCATTTCAATTTTTTTTTAAGGAATAGCTTTCTTCTTTATTATTTATGGCACACTGGTGTCATAACAATGTCAGGCACAATATTTAAAAGATGTAAAGGGGAGTGAGTAAATAAGAGTTACAAGTTAGAACTTCTGAAGCAACAAGACGACATATTCCATTTTCTCTTTTTCCTGCTCCCTGCACCCCACCTGAACAAATGAAGGACTGCCTTGATTAAAATTATATCACATAGCTGCAAGTGAATATTAACATAATAAGCTAAAATACCACCTTTGGATAAAATTTTCACTAAGAAAGAAAAATCTGATAACCACTCTATATTGATTATATTACAAAAAAGCATTTTCAGGTAAAATTTCTGCAGCTAAGGTACACTAATTCAAACAGACAAATAGGTGAAGTATTACTATTAACATTCAAAGAGCAAGAGACACCCTTTGCAAATGAGACTCAGAACCACAATACTGAAGCCTGATCCTGAACCACTGAAGTCAACAAAAGTCTTGCCACTGACTACAAAATGGTGCAAGATTGAGCCCTATGCAACTATAGCTTTAGATGCTTGGCGTCCTCCATGATACTTAAGAGGATAAACAGAAGATAAAGGACCCTGCCTAGATTTTATTTCATTGCTCATCTAATGCCAGACATATTTTTTTGTCCCAATCCATTTTCAAATAAGGAATATTTCCTGGTTCAAACGGATATGAAAAGAAATGAACTGTGTATACTAAACCTTATTCTGGAAAAAAATCAAGAAAGGAGGTTGTATGTCAACATTTTAACTGGCACTGTGAGCTGACAAAATAGCAATCAAGAAAATGAACTTGATAGTTAAGAATCAAAGGGCTTTTCTACACTTAGGCCATGTTTACACTAGAGACCGTAGAGCAGCACAGCTGTGCCACTATAAAATCTCCCATGTAGCTGCTCTATACCCCAGGAGAGAGCTCTCCCATCGGCATAATTAAACCACCCCCAGCAAGTGGCTGTAACTATGTTGGCAGGAGAGTGTCTTCCACTAATGTACTGCTGTTCACATCGGCCCACCTATCGATGTGACTTATGTCGGTCAGGGGTGTGGTTTTACTGCCAAAAGTGCTAGTAGACATAGCCGTACAGTGCTACAGCTGCACCAGTGCAGCACTTAGTGAAGATGCCACCTATGCTGATGTGAGAGCTTCTCCCATTGGTGTAGGTACTCCACCTCTCCAAGAGACGGTAGCTATGTTGATGGGAGACGCCCTTTCCTCAACATAGTGCTGTCTACACCAGGAGTTAGATCCATATAATTGCATCACTTGGGATGTGGATTTTCTACACCGAGTGACACAGTTATACTGACTTAAGTTTGTAGTGCAGACCAGGGCTCAGTGACATAGACAAGTTTGAAAAAGAGGAGCATTACATTAACTCTCGACAACAGTACAATAGACCTAGCAAGATAATGTCACTTCTCTAAGCAATGTACTATTGAAGAGATGGGTCTTGACTGGGTGTCTATTAATGGAGTCAAGGGGAAAGTGAAGTATTGTGGACCTAAATAATATGGAGGTATACTTAACCAGCCCTTCTTGCAGGAAGATCGGCATCTGAGTTATGAAGTCCTTTCTATGTTCCAAGCCTTATCAAAACAGAAAATATTTTTCTAAACGTAGGAATAAACTTTTAGTTAGATGTTCTTGCAGACTGAAATAACATACCCACAACCTCATCTCGCACCACCCTTGTTAACAGCCTACAGATTCAGATGACAGATTGGTTTCCTCAGACAGACTGTTTGGAAACTGTTGCAGCAGCCACATATTTCTGAAAGAGATTTGTACTTGACTGGCATACTGAGCCAGTCAAGTACATGCTGGTTATACTACAATGACTCTGCATGGTCTACTTTATTTTTGATCCTTACCTTGTATCAAAAAAGGCTCAGAAGAGAAAATGTACATTAAAACCTAGGACACACTAAGAGAAAAAGAACCTGTATGCCCTTTACCTGGAGCATGAGTCCTTATGAATTTTATGTGCAGTATTATGTGAATAACATGAGACACACTACATACCTCCTCATATTTTTCTCAGGTTGCATATTTCATTTTCAAGTATTGCAAAGATTTTCAATACTGGCAATATAGTAAATCTTAAGGGCAAGTTTGTTCACCACTTACTCACATAGGTAAATGATTGCTCATGAGTATTTTCTTTGACGTTAACAAAACTACTTATGTAACTTGCTCACCAATGATTTGAGGATTCACAATATGGCCCCAAGATTGTTTCGTGAATTAAAGACCCACTGCCTGGCAATTCAAGGCAATATACTCTTGTTAAAGGATTTGCAAAACCTACATTATTTTTTTCAATCCAATAAGCTTGTTACAAGGTTAGGATAGGACAGATGTTTATTTCTTTAAATGATAGCTAGACCACTGGTTCTCTAGCAGGCCTGGGTTATATGCAGAGGTCTTCCGGGGGTACATCAACTCATATAGGCTTTTGTCTAGTTTTACAACAGGCTACATAAAGAGCACTAGCAAAGTCAGTTTAAACTAAAGTTTTATACAATGACTTGTTTATACTGCTCTATATACTATGCACTGAAATGTAAGTACAATATTTATATTCCAACTGATTTATTTTATTGTAAAAATGAGAAATTAAGCATTTTTCAGTAAGAGTGTGCTGTGACACTTTTGTATTGTTATGTCTGATTTTCTAAGCAAGTAGTTTTTAAGTGAGGTATGCAAGAAATGTTGGGTATGCAAGACAAATCAGACTCCTGAAAGGGATACAGTAGTTTGGAAAGGTTGAGAGTCACTAATCTAGACAAGTCATCTATAGGGGATTTATTCTTAAGTAAATACCATCTTTGTCATATCAGAGTGAACTTATAAGAATTAAAAAAAACGCCATAAAACAAAAAATGCCACAAAACAGCTGACATCACACAGGCTCAAGAAAACAACTCACCCGCACCATTACTTCTGACCACCCAATACAATGATACTAAATATTCTCTCTGATGATAATCACATTCAATCCCTCCCAACCAGCAAAAAAGCCAAGGAATAAGATTGCATTAAAGTCATATACCAGCAATGCAGTGTGAAATAGTATGTTATTAGCAAAATACAACCTTGAGAAATGAGTTTTAAGGCCCTGATCCAGTAAAGCACTAAGATAAGTGAATAGCGTTAACAGTCCCATTGAAGTCACTGTGCTTAATAGGTTTGTTAGGTCATGGCTTAAATGCAGTTCTACTGTAAAAAGTGACTGAACTGTGGAATTCCCAGTTTCATGCACCTCAATTATTTCTGTACCAAATGTCCTTAGTCTACAAGTAACAGTTTTTTTCCTAACTTCCAGGCTCACAAACTCAACCTAAGCTCTAACAATCAAGCTGTATTGTTTCCATTTTGCACACTAGCACTAGTAATTTAAGGTTCAGCAGGCTAAATTATGCCTTCAGCACCACCTGTATAACAATATTGTTTTCAGTGGGATTTTCCTTCACTGAAATTTCTTTTCAGTATCTTCCCATTTGGTATCTCATCTCTTCTGCTGTTCCTGAAACATCTACAGGAGCAAACGAATATTGTTGACCTTTTCTGTTGAGATTTTCTGAAATCTCTTTTGTTACTTCAAAGGAGCAAGGGAGAGATTCCTTCTACTTTTCAGAATTCTCTGATCACAGTATTTAAGCATTTAAAAATAAAAGCCACTAGCCATCTGTTTTGTTAATTGGTCTACTGTATAGATATAGCACCACACAGGTCACCAGATAACTACACTTGATATTGACCAGGAGGAGAACTGGACAATCAACAGTAGCATCTGCAATGAAAGATGATTCAAGCACTGTAAAGTAAGGTTTGTCTCTCTTTGTTCCTGGCTAGATACAGCTACCTTAATTCCCTGCACCAAACTAGGGAAGCTCAAGCAAAAAGCTGAAGCAGAGCACTGAACAAACCCATCTGCAGCTTAATTCCTCTGCAGTGAGAATTCTGTTTTCTTATTCACTTGGCGTCATGGTTCCTGGGCTAACAGCACCTCTGATACCTGCTGATCTCTTTGAGTGTAATGCATCGCAGATCTCAGACTACTAGCCATCACCTATCTTGGGATGGAATCACATGATTCTCCCACTTTCAGTACAGGCCCTGGCTGCAGTCCTCTGGTACTAACCATGATTAGCTACACAGGCCTGATTCAGAGTCAGACCTTGGAATTCTGTTCACTACAGAAGTACTGACAGTGGTATTCAGTAACCAAACAGCCTTTTTAATGTGAAGTATTATTTATTTAGAGCCAAAGCATTTAAGAGAAAACAGATCTTAAAACAATAAGCAAACTGTACACAGGTCTAGTTTATGAGGTGTCTAACCATATTTCACAAGCGGGCCCTGGTAGATCTAATTTCCTATAGACTTCTCCATAAGCCTCTCTTTGTGTCAGCTTGTCTTCATGGACAGCCCTTGGCAACTGACAATGACCTCTCTTCTCCTCCAAGACTGTTTCATTTCCTTTTGATCTCAAGGCTGCCAGCCTAACAAAACAAGGCTTGCATCTTTGCTGGAGACAGGATGTAGGATTCTCCAAGTCAGTAGCTTTCCAAATTGTCTTTCAAGCGTGTGCCAGGATGTTCTTATCAGGAGAGCTCTTGTGTCGCCCTCCTGCACAGTCCCCACTGAATTAAAGCATTATAGGTATATAACAAACACTCCACTACCTCCAGTGTAAGTTATACAGTCACTCAATAATTAGGTTACATATTAGTACTCTTAGATTATAACACAGCAAGCTTCATGATGTCACACTTGACCATGGGTAAAATATCCTCTTCTGTGGGTACAGCTGATTCTTTTGCCTGAAGACCATTGACCACAACTGTATTAGGTACCCACACTTGGACTTTTTTCTGAAATGTACATTATCTTGTCTAAGGCACTTTCCTTTTGATTGTTGTTTTCATTCTGAACAGATCCCTTCTGCAATGCATGCAAATGGGAAAACCAGTTTCAGTTTTTGAGCTGGATGGAAAGTTTCCTAGTTGGGAAACTGAATTCTGTGACCAGGCCCCAAACTAGAATTACTCTCCTTGCTGTCATTTCAAAATAATGGTGGGAAAATAGCAGTGCTCTGAGGAAACGTCTCATTGATCAGATTCAGATTCTCAATTCCCCTCTCTCACAAGAGTCATTCATCAGAGGAAGGTAACAAGCACTGTCTTGCTCCCTCTCATGTAGGCTGTTTTTTTAAATAGCATTTTGACATCTCAGTGTCACTACTGGATGAAATCTGTGAGGATTCAGATGAAAGGGCTCAAGCCCTTTTCTGTGACTCCTTTTTGGACTTCCTAAGCCAGCTTTTGACCTTGTTAATAATATAGGTGCTGGTGGCATGGTTCTCTGCGGCGACCTTCCCCAGACTCTCTGTTAGTTTGGAGTTTGGCAGGGGTGGAGCACTAGAGGTTAAGTTCACCTCTTTCCCCCCAAACCACTATCCAAATGAGGACCACAGAGGAGGGAAAGCAGTGGTAACTGCTAGTGGGACAACTGCAATGGAGGAAGGCTGAAGTTATGCTATGAAGCATCTAGTTATGCTAAAGGGGAAGCTGCCTTCCCAGATTTCCCCCTAAAGACGAGGCTTTACCTGGATTGGAGTGCTTTTTCCCTTTCTTGGGTTTCTGATGGTGCGGCTGCCGCCTCTCCCCTTCAGCACTGCTCTCTACCATTGTAGTAGCTCTGGCTCCTGCACTGACTTGCTCCTCCACAGCAAATTTTAGCAGACTACCAGTTTCTCCACAAGACTCAGCAACTGCAGCGCTAGTTCCCTCTTGCAAGGCTTCAAGTTGCTCCCTTTCCTTCAACTCAAGCAGTACTGTGTCAGGGGAGCTTCTCTGTGACCCAAAGCAGCATTCAGTAACTGAATAAGAGTTGAGGGAGGGTTCCTTGCACTGGCTATGCTTTGGGCCATCTATCATTTTGTAGATGCCAGCCTAAAACAGCAGGCAGAGGGTGGGAAATTCTGCTCTGTAGAAAAGGAAAAGAGGTGAGAGCATAAAGACATCACAGAAAAGTTGGCAGGGGAGCAGAGAAATAAAATATAAACAGAGTTCCTAGCTGCCTGCTACTGGAAGTAGACACAGCTGGTAGTAATTTGATGAGCAGTCCATTCCTCTTTACCCCATAACCCTAACTTGACCAGAGCCAAAGCTCCAGGTGCCTCTGGTCCAATTAGTAGAGAGGCAGCAAATCAGAGGACATGCCCCTCCCAAAGAACAATCCTTACTACCAGGTGCAGTGCTTATATGTTGAGGAGCTTAATTACAATCAAGTGACTCCTTTCTATACTGGTAGTTAGCATAACACATAGTAAACAGCTGCATGATCTGGCTTCCATGTATTAGTTAAAAAACATTATTAAGGTTGCAAAGTCACTCTAAAGTTAGGAAATGCCAGAATTTAGGTTGACTTTCTAACCTTAATTCAGTTCCTCTGTGCCTATGCACTATGATACAGTCTTTAATTACATGATTACAGAGTTTTTTTTCATATTCAGTACACAGAATGGATGGTGCTCACTTAATGAGCAGCTATTCAATATTTTGTTTTCACCTTGTGAGCCTTGCTGTAAATAAGGCACTCTATTCAAACCCTGCTCTCAAGACAGAGTTAATAAATTTCCTCCTGGGTTTTTCCATCAATATAGTATCTAAGTGATTCACAAATATTAATGAATTAATTTTCACAAACCTGTGAAATGAGGGGGAATTATTATCCTCATTTTATATGTTGAGAACTGAAACAGAGAGAGAGAGAGAAAGGTCAAAAGTATCTACTAATTTTAAGTGCTGAGTATGAGCTATGCAGGACTTGATTTTCCAGACTGCTGAGCACTATATAGCATTTATATGTTCAAAGTGCACCTCCCACTGATTTCAGTTACAGTTGCGAGTGCTTACCATTTCTACAAATCAGAACGCAGAGACTCGAGTCAGGCATCCAGAAAGTTAGGAATACACAATTAGTGACAACCTGAGCGAAGCTTAAATGACTTACCCTGCACCACAGAGCCAGGGGTAGAATCTAAATCTCCAGGCTGACATTCAACTGCCTTAACTATGAGACCATCTTTCTCTTCCTGCAGTCCCCTGCCTCATTCCCTATACATGTTCCAGGACTCCTTAGATGCCTTTGAAGAGCAGTGGGAGCTGTTTGAGGTTCTCTGCTCACTGTTCTCTTCTGGGTTCTCTGATTTTTAACCCTCGATCTTCACTCCTTTTCCTGTTTTGTTTTGTTTTTTGCTTTTTTTTAAATTTGTTGCCCAAGACATCAGTTGTGGCCTGAGTTTTAGTGGTTCCTTCCCCTTGGGTGAGGGGGTGGCCCTTTACTTCTGGGTAGCCGTAGGCCCACCCACCCCAGTATTCACACTGGTAGACACTTTGCACCCCTCTCCACCTCCCTGACTCAGACTCACTCCACGCCCACCTCCTCTGTTTCCCAGATCTAGTTTTCTTAACCAGCCAGTCCCGCTCTCTTCTAACCAAGGCTCATTGCTCTAATCTCTTCATCCCATTTCCCCCTCTTGCAGGTCTGGCTCCAGAGGTGCTGGAACTGGGGGTGCTACCGCACCCCATGGCTTGAAGTGGTTTCCATTATATACTGGGTTTATAGCAGGGGTTGGCGACCTTTGAGGAGTGGCATGCCAAGTCTTCAGTAATTTAAGGTTTTGTGTGCCAGTAATCATTTTACATTTATGGAGGCCCCCAACAGAACCCCAGACTGGCAGCAGACTGAGCAGCGCCAGCGTCAGGGACCCTGGCTGGCAGGGGCCGGCAGATGGAACCCCAGACTGGCAGCGGCTGAGCATGCTGCAGGTCTGGGATTCCGTCTGCCACCCGTGCTGCTGGTCTGGGGTTTTATCCGCTGGCTCCTGTCAGCCGGGGTCCTGGCCGCCAGCCCCGCTCAGTCCACTGCCGACCCAGGGTTCGGTCCATCCTGGCTGGCAGCAGGCTGAACGGGGCCGAGACCCTGGCTGGCAAGGGGCCGGTCTGGGGTTCTGTCCGCTGGCACCTGCCAGCCAGAGTCCTGGCCCCGCTCAGCCTGCTGCCGGCTGGCAAGGAGCAGGAACCCTCGATCTGGAGCTGGCAGTCTGGAGTTCTGGCTGCTGGCTCCTGCCAGCCAGGGTCCTGGCTGTCGGTCCCGCTCAGCCCACTGCTGGCCTAGGATTCCATTCACCCAGGCAGGCAGCGGGCTGAACCAGGCCTGCGGCCGGGACCCCGGCTGGCAGCAGCATGCCAGTAAAAATTGGCTTGCGTGCTGCCTTTGGCATGCATGCCAGAGGTTGCCAACCTCTGGTTGATAGTTCGGTTCAATGGCTCTCAGCACCCCCACTATACAAATTGTTTCAGCACCCCTGTCTGGCTCTTGTCCCCAGCCAGCTTCCATCTCCACAATGCATAGGGATCACTCAGAGCACAAGATAGAGACTGGCTTCCTGTTCTTGGTTCAGGCACACAGTCCCTGTCAAGTATTTCTGTCCACTTGATAGATATGCTAAGTACAGAGTGTAAAACAATTTTGCTGTTGGTAGCAAGGATCATTTGTGGATTACTCTTATTCTTCAAGGTAATGACTAAGCAATGATTCAAATGACACTTTACTTTTTTTACACACACACACACACACACACACACACTCTCTCTCTCTCACATCCTCCACACACACACACACTCTCTCTCTCTCATATCCTCTAAGCTCAGATGCATTTGTGATTCAGGAGAGTCTGTTATACTCAATTCAGTATTAGTTTTTATGCCAGTGTAATTGATTATTTTACCATGTGGACTCTGGTATTATCCCCTTTATGAAATCTTGCTAATATCTATGTCTCTAATTTGCACACCCCTAATTTGTACTCAAAAATGTCTTTTCCTCATTTCTCAGCAAATATTTAACAGGAAAGTGCAGTAATGTGATCACATTAAGACTTCATTCGTTTTACAAAATAAAATACATATCTTCAATAATGTGAATCTGTGAGCCAAACTCACTACATATTGTAGGCTGTGAGCATAGATCCTACGGGAGCCCTAACATTGCAGTAGTGGACATGGAATAACTGTGCAAATATTCCAAAACCAAAGGATGAGCGGGGTGGGAGTAGTCTCCAGAGAAACACTGTGCAATGCTTGATAACTCAGGCTTGTTACAGGGACAATAATACGTCTCTAAGGAAATAAGTAACAATCAAAGTACCCGGCCAAAGTTTCAAAGGGGTATCAAGCCAGTCTTTTATTTGGCAACCACAGTCTACAAGTACAAAATGAGAGGGTAGGTAGCATATGTAGTGAAAATATACCCTTTTAAGTTATGAAGAAAATACAGTAAGTACTTGCACGAAAGCAATTTACAAGTTGCACAATTCAGTTTGATCAGCTAAAAAGTCAACTTCCTACTGACAAACTTTACACAGCAATTCTATTACTTCTGTTTGCAATCATCGGAGCAAACCTAAAGAACCAAAATTGTGCATACGAATAATTCACCTAAAAGCCTTTTTGGACACCTAAACCGCTTGCCTGTAGAACTTTACTTCTTTAGTTTTATTCAAATGTACAGTACTTTAAGGAATTAGGAAGTTACAGATGATCAATTCATTTTAAGTTTAAAAAAAGTACGTTTTCTCTTTACCTGTAAATGTGGTTCACCAGTTTAAAACACCCCACCATAGCTGTAGCAAAAGCATCCAGAAAGGGAAGGAAAGAAGATAAGTGGAGATATCCTAAAGAAAATTAAACATTTAAAACACTGAACTGTTGCCTGAAAGACCAAACTACCTTAGTTAAGGAAGAAACAGCTTCTTTATAATACTTTATGCTGGGATGACATGAAGCTCAGGTTACTGCCCTGCAGATCTCATTAGATGATGCTCAATTCTTCTCTTCCCAAGAAGCTGAAATGGATCTTGGGGAATGAGATTTAATACCATGAAGTGAAGATTTGCTAGATTTAAACATATACCTCTTTAATAAACTGCTCCTTACCTTTTTAGAGATTGTAGATTTTGAAGCTTTAGATCTCTTTTGAATGAGCTAGGGTACGTCTACACTACAGGATTATTCCGATTTTATATAAACCGGTTTCATACAACAGATTGTATAAAGTCAAGTGCACACGGCCACACTAAGCACATTAATTCGGCGGTGTGCGTCCATGGTCCGAGGCTAGCGTCGATTTCCGGCGCGTTGCACTGTGGGTAGCTATCCCATAGCTATCCCATAGTTCCCGCAGTCTCCCCAGCCCCTTAGAATTCTGGGTTGAGAGCCCAGTGGCTGATGGGGCAAAAAT
>NC_133770.1:178388594-178420274 GCF_003597395.2 Chelonoidis abingdonii | reverse complement strand
TACGGTCCATGCTGGAGCTCTTTTTGGATTTGGGACTGCATTGTCACCCGTGCTGATCAGAGCTCCACGCTGGGCAAACAGGAAATGAAAATCAGAATTTTGCAGGGCTTTTCCTGTTTCCCTGGTCACTGCATCTGAGTTCAGATTGCTGTCCAGAGTGGTCACAGTGGTGCACTGTGGGATACCGCCCGGATTTGCGGCCACACTCACCCTAATCCAATATGGTAATATCGATTTTAGCGCTACTCTCGTCGGGGAGGAGTACAGAAACCGATTTAAAGAGCCCTTTATATCGATGTAAAGGGCCTCGTAGTGTGGATGGGTACAGCGTTAAATTGGTTTAATGCTGCTAAAATCGGTTTAAATGCGTAGTGTAGACCAAGCCCTAGAAATAGAATGAAAAGAGCATCTAGTTTTCTGCAGATTTCACTTAGGCTAATACTATATAATAAAATAATAATTTATAAACTTTCACCTCTTGGAACCTGGGGAACTGGGTAATACAACAAATAAAAATGCAACATTAAAAACACACAGCATTAAAAGAAGCTTAATAAAAGGATCTAATAAAAAATAGGGGAAAGCATGAGATATTGGTTTTTGTAGTTGTTTTGTAGCGGAGAGATGAACTGTTGTGGGCAATAATTACCATACCACAAGGGCCAACACAGTAAGGTGCCTTGCCCTGCCTACCTGACACATAATGGTGGGATTCCTATAATGTGGGTAGGTATTAGAGCAGAAGTACCCATCAAAACAAGGCTCAGAAGCAGGTGGTCTTGAACAGTGAGAAGGCTAATGTCACTTAGAGTTTTCAAATCAACAGTACCAACTTAATATCAGTGTGCCAGTGCAAAGAACTAAATACGCTGTAATCTGATCACAATTTGTTCCAATCAATGAGCAAAAAGGTTACTGAAGACGTTACCAGCAATAGGGCTGCCTCATAAGCTCTGTAATTTCATGTTTTGCGGTGACAGAACTTTATGGTCAAAATGGCATGGGCTGTTGTGAGGTCATTTCTAGATAAAGAAGGGCGCAGGCTGTATAACTGAAAAAAATCCCCAAACCAAAAAGATTTTCTATTATACCTGACAGATGGTATTCCACGTAAGTGATGCAGCTGACATTTACTCTGAGCTTCTTGAGAGGAAAAGGTGATCTTGTTAAAGCACAGACTGGGAGTCAGGGAACCTAGATTGTATTCTCAATTAAAAAAATTTAAAGATGAGAACTTAACACTACCCCCCTCACAAAACATAGAGAGAGATTGTGTTCTCACTGCAGACTCTCCCAAATTATAAAACCTAAAACCCCAACCCCTTAAAATCTACTCCCGCTTACCCAGTAAATCACACCAAACCATTTTTGGACACTATAGTCTCTGTCAGAAGCATAACAGACAAAAACTAACTAAAATAAAAATTATGTCTTCTGTGTTTGTTCCAGAAGTTAAGCAAAGCTTCATTAAAAAAATATGAAGGTACAGTAGCTCTCTAATAGGAAGAGGTCAGAGCATGGTGAACCATCTACTTGACTGAAAAGCAACTAAGTAATACAAGAATAACAGCAACTTTAATAATTAGAAAGCACAAAACACCTGCCATTGACATGAATGTACACTCATTACATGGGATAAAATTACTCCCATTTAAAATCTCACTTCAAAAGATGGTTAAAAGCCTTAAAGAAATAAACACACAAAAAAACCAAGCAACACGCAACTAGCAATGTGATTGTGAAAAAGTAATGTGGCCTGCATACTTGATTAGCTATAAATATCCAAAGACAGAAACTTGAATCCTAAGAGTTCTAAAATTTAACCAATACTGCAGATTATCAGAAGAAATCTTATTAAATATTTAGAGTGCCAATTATGTGATCTGTGCTATAGAAAGAGAGGATGGCAATGCTCCAACCCTCAGGGGGCAATCTGCATTCAGCATCTAATTAATCTAACTCCAGGACAGTTACTGGAGATATTTTGTGAGCAAACCATATGACAAGACATGAATCATCTGAAAAAGTTCATCCAGAAATAGCTGAGAAACTTTGGCCCTGGGACTCTTTTTTAGGCTACAGAAATCTCGTCAAACATTTTTCTTCTATCACCAAAACTTTCAAACCCAACGCCCCTGGTGTGGAGTAGAGTGTGGAGAGAGGATCAAATTTCTGTCATACAGGCATTTGGGCCCAATTCTCATTTACCAGTGTAAAGTGCTTAAGTGTAAATGAGATTCCAGACCTGCAGTCTCATGTGTTAGAAATGTAAGGGAGCAAACCCTGATAATTCTAATACTGGATATTGTGGCTCACCCAGACTATTCTGACATAGTATCTGAAGATTAAAAGGCTGAAAATAAATGTATTCAGATATTCAAACCAATTTATAAATGCTCTTTGCACTGAAATGTTAATATTTTGGAGGCACCAAAGTTTATTCCAGAGTCCTTAACATCCTGTAAAATAGGCTTTGGCAGGAGACAGAAGTGCCTGGTTAAAACCATGAAGATCCCAATGGGAGAAAAAAAGAATACATGGCAATGACACTCATTGGTCAGCAACTGGAATTACTCTTCAGGGACGGAGGCACTCCTACTACCAAACTCTAAGAAATAAACAAAGCCTTTGCAGCATTCCCAGGCTTTGGCAGCCTGAGAAGCCATCTGGAACTTTAAATGGAACTTGGGTCTCTAGCGTGACCACACTGAGCACTATAAAGTAGGTTACTAGATTCATGGGTCCTTTTAAAGCAGACTTTCCATGCCATTGTACACAGTCTCCAGGGATTTTTACATGTAAACTATGGTATTTTAGCAAGGGCAACATTAACAGAGAAAATGCAAAACTCTTGGCAGATTTACTAATTCTGGAGAGATCTCTTAGGGATTTTTTACTTCTGAAGGAGGGACCAAATAAAGTCAAAGGGAATATTATCTCTACCTCCAGAGATTTGCCAGAAATCCTTTACAGTGGATTCAGAAAATAGTTCTTCAGAGACCAGGTAGAATAAACCTTATTCTACAGCTTGGCCAGTTCATTCTATGGACAAATGTCTATTACACTGGGTATAAACAAAATAGAAAAATGATGAAAGGGAAAACATTTCATGTGACTCAGATAAAGAAAATTTAAGGACTTATTTTTAACCTTATCTTTTAGGGGGAAAAACCACAAACACTCCACAGTCTGATCAGAGAAAAAACAAGGACCATCAATGGGTTCCCATAGCAGGAGTCTCTCAAGTGAATGACTTCAAGGTCTTACCCACAACTGCAATACTGTGTGTGCACATATATCAATTATCAATAAAACAGAAACTTCTCCGCAGAAAATTTACATGTCTTGCACAAAAATATGCCTTTTTCTACACAGGTGCACTTGAAGGGGAAAGGAACCTTACCACATCACAGTGTACTTACACAGAACCAGGCATAATGTCTCCTGGAACTGGTGAGCACAAAGGGGGTGGACCAGCTAAGATTGCCTACAACTATGAAAAGCACCAGAATGGGTGTTTCTGGACAGACTGTGTGTTAGAATATGTCTCCTATTTCCACAATGAGTTGGGATACCTTTGCTGGGACCTTCTTAAAAAGGTATAGCAAGTCCCACTCTGCACTGAATTATTCCTAAGATATAAAAAGCACATACCTTTTAAAGGAAAATTGCCTCGATATTGTGCCCTCCTCCTTTTCTAACAAGCCTCAGAAGGAAGTCTAAATTGCACTGTGTGGTCTACAGGCTGAAGAGTATATTTGTAATAATGTTTGAAATTATATTGAATTATGCATCTTTATCTGTCAAAGAGCTGAAGAGTGACAAACATAATTGCAGTTGGGTGAGGTTTGCTGGGATTCGCACTAAAGCCTTTTCTCAAACATCTGCGAAGTTCCAAGTCTATTAACTACAACAGCTACCTTTCTCACAACATTTTTATTAGCATTTATATAACTGTACTGTTTCAGAACCACTAAAACCAGATCAGTATCTTGAACCAATAGCAGCAGACATGAAAAATGTAGAATGACAGAATGAACAGAAAATATTATAAAAGACTGACAACAAATGACTAATGAGTTTGCCTGAGCAGTAATTTTATACTCTACACTTGCCTACATGAACATTTAGTTTGCTCAAGCTGGGGTATAAACCAACTCCACACAAGTTTGCTGCATACTAAGTGTCCATGTAGCCCCTGCTGCTGTGCATTACAAGCAGCGTAGTGTGCTTTAACATGCTCCACTTTAAAATGCAACTACATCGAAGTGCATTAAGGAACTGTTAGTGAGCATCACCAGGGTCCACACACACAGTTAGTGGCTGGCAGGTTACTAAGGGTTGATTAACACCGTAGCTTGCAGCAAATGAAATGTTTGTATACACAGGTTCTAAATTTCATCTTAATCCAGTATTTACAGATAAAAAACAAAGGTCAAATGAGTTTCTTACTTTCCTGAACATGGCTTTAGTTACTGCTACACTTATGTTTTGTATCTACAGAGGTTATTCATGAGGTCTTAACCTAGTGATTCATTGCTTAAGGCATTTCAGTAGGAAATATAAACAATCATACCATGCAGTTTTACATTGAAAAGGACTTCTGCTTTTGGGTCAAAAGTCAACAGGTTATGAGCATGTGTGTACTGTTTCTTTAAGTCTATAGCAGAAAGCCAGACAGAATATTGGTGGGAAAAGTTCTAGGCAGAAATTAGTATAACTGGAACTACATCTATTTACAACAGATGAATCTGGTCTAATATTGTTTTTCCTATTCAAAGTTCTTTGTTCAGTATTAGAAAAATGCAACTTTTTCTGCAATTCTTTACCAGTAACACATAATATGGTGCCAGAAGTTGTCTCATTTGGAATCAGTATAAAAGCAAAATTATGCTGAAGTTCATCCATCCACAAACTTTTCAAATATGATAAGCTCCTGGAACAGCCTGCGCAGAAGGAGTGCTTCCCAATATTCTGAATCACAAGAAATCTTAATTTAGGGAAATTTGAAGTACTGGCCAAGTTACTAATTTATGCAATAGGGATTGAAACTGAAAATATTTATAAATCATTTACATTCACTGAGGAAGGAGACAAAAATAGCTATTGCAGTGTCTTAAAAGCAGGGTGAGCATTTCCTTCCAAAAAAGAACGCAGTAGGCAAAGGAACATACTTTTACCAAAGGATGCACCAGCCTGGAGAAAGGATTCATATAGTAGTTTCTATGCTAACATATGTGAAAGAGAAAAGCACTGATATAAACAAGAAAGAACTAATAAAAGATTGTCTAATCACTTGGATTTTAATTAAGAAACTTTCTGACAAATTACTGTTAATATCTATGACTCCTCTGGAACAGGCAGTGCTACTGACCCAGCAATGTGAGCTAATGAAAATGCAAGTCATGCAGCAAGGAAGTAAAATAGCCAAGTGCAAGAAGTAGCAGCAAAAAAATCCCACAGGAAACAGAGAAGCAACATAACTAGTCCTATCACCTCCAAAAAAACTCCAAAACAAGACAAGACAAAGTAACAATCCCCACCCCACCCCAAAACAAAACCCTAAGAATTGTGTTTCCTGGTCAAAATGCGAGAATAATGTGCTATAAAAGACACCCAAATGGATGATGTCTGCCTAGAACGAGAAAGCACATACAGGAAACATCTATCTTGTAGACCTTGGAAAAAACTGTATTAGAGTTATATGAAAAAACAAGGACATATTTGTCCTATATGCACTGGATTTCTAGAGCTGTAGAAATTCTACTTTTTTGTCATCTGGGGTTGACATGTAGGTCTACTGAAGTTAAAAAGACTCTTTTCTCATTGGCGCATTCCAGAAGAAAGTGTCACTGACCACAGCCTACAGTTTGCTAGGTCTGAATTTCTACCTTTAGGGATGGAGTAAAATTTCAAGCATATTACTTACAGAACTATCAACCACATGGGAATGGCTTCCTGGAGAGAGAGCAGTCTTCTTCTTCCATATGGCTTGGGTAGGTAGGAACGATTACACATTTATATCTAGATCTGATAGCCAGCACACTGCCACAGCAGCGCGCTGGTGAATGTCCTTCAGGCCCCCAGGTGAAAGAATGAAGGGGACACTCAGATATGATGTGCTCCATCGTTTGTACCTGGTGACCAGTTGTATACAAGTGTTTGCTTGATTTTCCATTTAAAGAGAGTTTGTCCACATCTCCCATTAGATGTCCTGATGTGATTCAATCTGCACCAGTCTCTCGAACATAAATCAAAACACAGTGGTTCCTCAGTAGGGTTAATAATAAGCTTCAGAGGGGTAGACATGTTAGTCTGGATCTGTAAAAGCAGCAAAGAGTATTGGAGCATGAGCTTTCGTGGGTGAATACACACGCATCCAACGAAGTGGGTATTCACTCACGAAAGCTCAAGCTCCAATATGTCTGTCAGTCTATAAGGTGCCACAGGATTCTTTGCTGCTTTTAATAATAAGCTTATTTTGAGAGCTCAAAACATTCCATGTGGCTCTCTATTGAGCCTCAGTGTCGAAGTTGAATGTAGGGGTCTTGATGCGGTTCCATAGAGGGTTGTGGGATTTTAATCTTGTCTTTGCCAGGTTCTGCCGGTTGTTGTGCAACAGGATCCTCATGTTTGCATTGACATGGTTGAGAAAGCAAGATGTCTGGGGAGCTCTTCCAATCTGTGGAGGCTGGATGTGCGAAAGGATGGGAAGCCAATCAACTGGAGTAGATTTTAGCATCCCTGACACTCTGCGCATGGTGTTATTGAGTTGAGTACCAAGGAGTTTAGTGTGACCACTGTGAGAACACACTGGCACACAATATTGAGCCGCAGAATATACCAAGGCAATGATTGTGGTTCGTAAGATCCGAGGACTGGAGCCCCACGATGTTCCAGCCAATTCCTGATAAGCGCAGCACAGGACTTGACCTTGTCATGAGTGTTCTCGAGGTGTTGTCAAAAGGTCAAACTCCGGTCCAGTGTAACGCTGAGATACTTTAGTTAGAACAAGGGTAGGCAAACTTTTTGGCCCAAGGGCCACATCTGGGTGGGGAAATTGCATGCAGGGCCATGAATGTAGGCTGGGGCAGGGGGTTGGGGTGCTTGAGGGAGTGCGGGGTGTGTGAGGGGGTGCAGCGTGCAGGAGGGGGTTCAGGGAAAGGGGTTGCAGTGAAGGAGGTGTGCAGGGTATACGAGGGGGCTCAGGGCAGGGGGTTGGGGTGCAGGAGAGGGTGCGGAGTCTGAGAGGGGGCTCAGGACAGGGGGCTGAGGTGCAGGAGGGGTGCGGCAGGGGGCTCAGGGCACAAGGTTGGGGTATGGGCTCCAGCCCAGCACCGCTTATCTGGAGCAGCTCCGGAGTGGCAGTGGCATGCAGCAGGGCTCAGGTAGGCTGCCTGCCTGTCCTGGCCCCGAGCCGCTCCCGGAAGCAGCCAGCACCACGTCCCTGGGAAAGAGGGGACAGAGGGGACCATGTGCTGCCCTCGCCTGCGGGTACCTCCCCCAAAGCTCCCATTGGCCACAGTTCCCCGTTCCTGGCCAAGGGGAGCTGTGGGGGGCGGTGCCTGAAGGTGAAAGCAGCGTGTGGAGCCCTCTGCACCTAGCTCAAGGGTCTTCAGGGATGTGGTGCTGGCCGCTTCCGGGAGCGGTGTGGGGCCCACGGTGCCATGGGGGTGGGAATCTCGCAGGCTGTATCCAAAGCCCTGATTGGCCAGATCTGGCCTGCGGGCTGTAGTTTGCCCACTCCTGAGTTAAAATCAGGGACATCATTTTAGTAAACATATACAAGCCATCTAATATCATGTGGCCTGATCCCATCTTCCCTTCCCTTCTTCATCCGGCCATCTACATAGGTGACTTTAACAGCCATCAAGAAGACTGAGGATACCGCTCAAACGACACAGCCGGGGAACAGATCACAGAATGGAACTTCCTCAAAGATCTCCACCAGTTCTATAATCCAAAGCAATACAGATCTTTTCAGTCTCCAAGGTGGACAATGCATCACAACCCTGGCCTGTGTTTAGTGACCTGTAACAACACAGGTATCCCACTGGCCACAACAAGAACCATCTTGAGTCACTTCCTGCATAACCAATGTGGCCCAATTATCCTCCAGACTGGCCTCGAAGTGCCTCTTCTGCAGTTGGTGCCAAAGCCACTTTGGAATTTCCACAAGGCTGACTGACCTGCCTATGCTTCAGAAACAGAACATTGGATCCCACAGCTCAAACCGATACCTAGAAACTTTGGCAGTTTTACAAACATCCTAAAATCGACTGCTAAGAAGTATCCTGTGCAGTCACCACAAGGCTTTCATCTCCTGCTGAACAAAAGAATCCAAGTCCCTTCTGAGGAAATATGAAAGAAGTGACAACCCAGATAAAGCCATTGTGCTGCTCGAGTTCTTGCATTCGGTGCACCTGGGAAGAGATTATTAAAAGCCTTGATTTCACCCATTCGAGCTGCAAGGCATGGGCTATTTTGTGGCAACTTGGAGGATCCCAGCCAGCAAAGCGAGTCCCTGCACAGGTGACCAAAAAATGCTGATGCCTCTCATCTTCTTTCTAATAGCAAGACGCTAACAAGATTACACACCAAGCGGTCCAGTGGAAATTCCGCAGAAACTTTCACCAATGCCTGCAGGAATCTCCACTCTCCTCTCTGTACTTTGTAGAGAAGATCAACATTGCATTGTTGGAAACCAAAAGCCAGAAAGCTGCAGGAGTTGATGTAATTCCTCCAGGGTTTCTCAAGAACCTGGGGAGCTGGGGATGGGAATGGTGACAAGCAACAGTGGCTGTCCTACTGAAGCCTGGGAAACCGTGGGAAACAGCAGACAGCTGTCGTCCCATCGCTCTCCTCTCAACCACCAGAAAGTTCATGGAATGGGCACTGCTCCATTGTCTGTCTGACATTATTAAAGATATCCTCCCAGCGGAGCAGGCAGGATTTTGCCCAAAGAGGAACTGCTGTGACCAAGTAGCTTCACTCACAGGCCACATTGAGACAGAATTCTAACATAAATTGAAGACAGGGATCGCCCTTGTTGATTTGTCCTCAGCATATGCATCGTCTGGAGAAAGGCCTCCTCCTCAAAATCTCCTGTGTCATTTATTGCTGAAGAACAATCCGTCTCTTAGCAGCGTTGCCCGGGGACTGCCACTTTAATGTACACCTTAATGGCCAGATCAGTAGACGAACTCTTAACTCGGGCACCCCTCAGGGCTTTGTCCTGGCCCCGATACTTTTAAATCTATACACTGTGGATATACCACCGACAGAGTCGAGGAAATTCATGTATGTGGACGACATTGCCCTAGTTGTTCAGCACACAAGCTTCCAAACCATCAGCTGCACGCTAACCCAAGATCATAGCACAATGGCTTGATTATTTCCAACGCTGAAAAAAACCAAAAATATGGTGTCCACTTTCCATCTGAACAATAAAAAGGCTAATACCAAACTCGATGTGCAATTCTGTGGTTAGAGTGTCAGCCATGAAAGAGAGAAGTACAGATTGCTACAATTCTACAACTAAAAGAACCTATGGGTATGTCTATGCTTTGAGCTGAGGATGTGACTCCTAGCTCCAGGAAGCCTACTCATGCTAGCTCGCACCATGCTAAAAACAGACTGTAGCTGCAAGACTGGGAGTGAGGGGATGGGCTAACTGCCCTGAGAGTGTGCCTAGAGCCTCAGATGGATACATACGTGGGGTGGCAAGCCCATGCCGCTGCTCAGTCTGCCACAGCTAGGCTATTTTTAGCATGGTATTTCAATGAGAACTAGTACGGGTATGTCTTGTGCTGGAAATCACATCTCCAGCTTGAATGGTAGACATTCGCTATATTAGCTCAGCTGATCTATAGTGCAACTTTCACATTGGAGTAACCCCAGCCTAGTGGTTTGTGGGCTGATAGGTCAGAACAATGCTGTCTACCTTGGAGGTAAATCTTCCGACATGACTCTGTTTGCTTACATAGGAAAAGACAACGTATATGGGAAGCACAGAACAGAGATTTTAAGATTGGGTATCATTTATTTAATTCTGTACCAGGAAGCAAGGCAGGAGGGGCTGAGAAAGATTCTAGAAAAAGCTGTACAGTGAGGTGAGAGCAGCAGTGTAGTGCTAGCCTATTGGGAGCCCTAAGCAAGAATGTCTCCCTATTCCCCCAATCCTAAAACCGGCAAATTCTTACAATAAGAAGTGAATAGGGAGCCCCTTTGAGCTGCTCAGGGCCCTAAGTAATTGCTTACTCTGCTTATGCTTAGTGCCAGCTCTGGGTGAGACAGACGTCACTTTTTTCCAGTAAAGTTCTTTGTTCAATGAAGAAACCAAATCTCTGTGACTTTACTATTCTCTACCACTTGGGAACTGGAAACAATGCTCTTGTGAGAGATGCTCAAATGGGGGGAGGAAGACCTTAGACGGGGACAGAGCATGGACTGGAGATCTTGGAGCAGCTGGAATGGCAGGGGCAGAAGTGCCTGTAGAAAGCAAGGGGAGGCTATCAGTCCATGGTGAACGCAACACAAATCCTATTTAAAGAGAATTTTCCCTTTTCTGACACTCCCTTGGCTCTCACTCCATTGGGGGTTCCAGGGTACTTTGCAGGCCTGCTTAAAATCCTCTGAGTACTATTTCATTTTCTCAGGAGGAGATTCTCAAAGCCTTATTGTCCCAGATCTCTCACTTCCACAAAGAGTGGTGTGGGCCAAGGAGGGACCCAGTGTAGACTCCTGCTTTGTATATAAAAACTTAGTAGCATGGGCACATCCTGGTTCTGAAGCCCCTGCAGGAATTGTTCAAGCTGCAGTCCTGGCTCAATGCATGTGGGACTGAAGGCCCATAAACTGCTGATGCCTCACATGATGCTTCAGAAGCAGCTGTACAAGTCCATGTTTTATACCATCAGAACTTCTCAGGTCTACTCCTCTTGCACTTCTAGGACTACTCCACTCTTCCTTTTATGCATGGGAGAGACAGCCCACAGACCGCAGGTGATGTGATGCTGCAAAGTTAACTGCACACCACGGTTTGCCTGGATATCTTCTGAGGTCTACTCCATTTTCTCCTCCATTCTGTTCTCTTTTCCTCAGATGGAAAGGGTTCTAATACTTCATATCATGAAGAAAGAAACAGCTAATGGAGAAGGAAACCCACTGTAGGAAATGACATCACCAGAACTATCAATGTACGATTTCTCTGTGCTGGCAAAGAGAAATCATATCCAAGCATCTTGAAAGTTACAGAAGATGTTAAAGAAAAAAGTACTAAAATTTTAAAAAGCACAGTCTCAGCTTTAAAAAGGCACATTTGATGGGCAAATCTCATGACTAGGACCCTACCAAATTCGTGGTCCATTTTGGTCAATTTCACAGTCATACGATTTAAAAAAAATAGTAAATTTCATTATTTCAGATATTTAAATTGGAAATTTCACAGTGCTGCACTTTTAGGGGTCCTGACCCATAAAGGAGCTGGGGGGAGGAGGGTTGCAAGGTTATTGTATGGAGGGTTGCAGTACTGCTACCCTTACTTCTGCGCTGCTGCTGGCGGCAGCGTTGCCTTAAGAGCTGGGCAGCTGGAGAGCACTGGCTGCTGGCCGGGAGCCCAGCTCTGAAGGTAGAGCCACTGCCTTCAGAGCTGGGTGTCCAGCTAACAGCCATCACTCTCCAACCAACCAGATCTGAAGGCAGTGCAGGAGTAAGGGCGGCAATTTTACCCCACGTAAAATAATCCTGTGACCCTCATGCAACTCCCTTTTGGGTCAGGACCCCCCACTTGGAGAAATGCTGGTCTCCTCTGTGAAATCTGTACAGTATAGGGTAAGAGCACACAAAAGACCAGATTTCACAAGGGGAAACCAGATTTTCATGGTCCGTGACACGTTTTTCATGGCCAGGAATTTAGTAGGGCCCTACTTACGACCTAAGGTTAGTCAAAGTTGTGTTTCTCCATCAGGTGCAACTTTTTACACTTGTACCAGTGCAACTGAAGAGAGAGGAAAAAACAAAAAATAACCTATTCTTGTACATCAGTAATACTACTATGTAAATTACTTTGCTGCATGAACATGAATGTTGATAATTTTCATGTTTTCATAGTATTCCTATTAGATCGAATGTCATTTTAACCCATAGGTATTGCCAAGTATAGAAAATGGATATAAAAATGTCATGACGGTCTTATGGAAAAAATGCTATTACTACACACAAGCAAAACACTTAATTTAAAAAGGAAATCAAATGGTTTCAGGAAGTCACGCACTCTTGATCCTGCTCAACATCTTTACCACTTCCATGAGATAGTGTAATGTCTATTAAATCCAGCAGGAAGCAGTCTATTTTTAATTTTAAAAAATAAGTCACATATATCCACATGTGTTGATACAAAGAGATTCATTTATCACACAAAAGTATAATGCAGTGCACTACAAGTGAGTCATCCTCCCATTATACCCACATACAACACATAATTAAAATTGTAAGGAACTCCCACATACACCAAGTATTTCTATCGTTTCAGCTTGAAGAATGTGCATAGTTCTAATATTTAACAATATTTTAGGAATCTCTTGTTTATATTTTTATATGAAGGCATGCTAAGTTAATTCAGTGTTAATTCAAATAATTTGTTTGTGATACACTACACAATTAAAGATGGTCAAAAAGATGTATCACATGATTTGTGATTACAACAAAACGGCAGCTACAAGAAGACTTGTACAAAGAATCCTCAGTTTCTGTGATGATGACAAATGATTAAATCAACAAAATGCAAAATTTCAATATCCATCATCTCAATGACCTCAATCAAACCACAAACCAACACGTTTCTCCTCCTCCATTTTCTAAATAAACTTATAAAGAGAAAAAGAAAGTAAATATGTGAATCCTGCACTCCTTACCCAGACAAAACTCACATTTGCGCCATTAGGCATTTTGCCTGAATAAGGACTGACGATTTGTGGTAACATTTTCAGAAGTACCTAAGTGACTATGACTACACTATGAATTACTTTGGTATAACTTACATTGCTCGTGTGTGACTAATCCACACCCCTGAGTGACATAAGTTATATTGATGCAAGCACCAAGCTTCTCCCGCCGACATAGATACTGACTCTCATGGAGGCATTAGTTAAACCGACAGGAAAGCTCTCTCCCATCGGCTTAAAGCGTCTTCACAAGAAGCACTACAGCGGTGCAGCTGTGCTATGGTGCAGACATAGCTTTAGACATCATTATCCACTTTAGAGTTAACTCAGAACTGCAGAATCTTGAATATACATGGATCAATGTGCTAGCTGGCAAAATACAGGATAGGCTATGGTGAAGGTCTGTTACAAACCTCAGTATCAAACCAGAAAACAGGATGAGTTACTTACCACTGTAGCTGACCTATCTGTAATGTGTGGAGAGAAAAAGTGTGCTGTTACATGCTAAGTATGTTATATTTGTTCACTTTGGTGGGAGACATATGCTGGAGATCTCATGCCTTGTGGATGTGGGGAAGAAGTAGAGGAGATATATCTTGACTTGAGTAAGGCTTTTGATACTGTCTCACATGAACTTCTCATAACCAAACTAGGGAAATACAGCCTAAATGAACCTACAATAAGGTGGGTATATAACATGTTGGAAAACCATACTCAGAGTAGTTATCAATAATTCACAGTCAGATTGGAAGGGATATCTAGTGGGGTCCTGCTGGGATCTGTCCTGGGTCTGGTTTTATTCAATATCTTCATAAATGATCTGCATAATGACAGAATATACTTATAAAGTTTTTCTGAATGATACCAAGCTGGGAGGGGTTGCAAGAGCTTTGTTGAACAGGATTAGAATTCAAAAGGTTCTTAAATAGAAGACATGGTCTAAAATAAATAGAATGAAAATCAATAAGGACAAATGCAAAGTACTACACTTTGGACAGATCATCAATTGCACAAATACAAAATGAGAAATTACTTCCTATGAAGGAGTATGCCAGAAAAGAATTTGGGGGTTACAGTGGATCACAAACTAAATATGAGTCAATAAGGTAATACAGTTGCAAAAAAGTGAACATCATTGTGGAATGAATTTGCAGAAGTATTGCAAGCAAGACACGAAAAGTACCGTATACTTGATCATAAGCCAGTTTGTTTGTAAGCCGACCCCCCCAGATGGAGAAGTAAAAATGGAAAATTTTTATGACCCGTTCATAAGCTGACCTTATAATTCAGGGGTCAGCAAACTTTGGCTCCCGGGCCATCAAGATAAGCTGCTGCTGGGCCGAGATGGTTTGTTTACCTCGAGCATCCGCAGGCACAGAGGTAAACCTAAGTAAACGGTCCGAGACAGCTGGGGGTCAGGAGGGTAACCCCTGTGACCACCTCTCACTTGACTCAACCCGTATCCCGGAACCCCTGCACTCTCCCCACCCCATCCTTCCCACCTTATCTGGGGAGGGCCAAAGGAGGATGTCTCTGGCCTGGCTGGAGTTGCTCTGTCAGGGTGGGCAGCAGGGCCACAGCCTGCTACGGCGGGCCAGACCGGGTGGCGTGGCTGCAGCATGTTCCAGCAGGCTTGGCCGGGCGGCATGGCCACAGCCTGCTCTGGGGGGCAGGGCCAAGCAGCACGGCTGCAGCCTTCCAGCTCCGGAGATGCAGCTGCTTTGGAGGCTGGGGGCAGAGCAACATGGCCAGAAGCAGAGAGACTCTGGCCCCGCCTCTTCCCTTCTGGCTCTGCTGCCTTTTCTTGCTCCCTCTGTTGGGGGGAGGGGCTGTGTCCCACCTCTCTCTCTCTCTCTCTGTACTCGTTCATAAGCCGAACTCCTTCTCTGGTGCTTCCCTTTTTTTTTTTTTTGAAGTAAAAATCAGCTTATGAACGAGTATATATGGTAATTCTCCCACTTTACTTATCACTGATAAGGCCTCAACTGGAGTACTGGGTCAAGTTCTGGGAAGAATAGGATAAATTGGAGAAAGTCCAAGAAAACATGATGTTCAAGGAAACACTGAAAAAAATGGGTTTTAATCTGGAGAAGAGAACACTGATGGGGGACATGATAACAGTCTTCAAGTACATAACTGGCTGTTACAATGAGGAGAGTGAAAATTTTTTCTCCTTATCCATCAAAGACAGGACATGAAGTAATGGGCTTAAATTTCAGTAAGAGAGATTTAGGTTAGACATTAGGAAAAAAATCCTTCCTACCTGTAAGAGTACTGGAACAAATTATCTAGGAAGGTTGTGGAATCTCTGTCACTGGAGGTTTTTAAGAGCAGGTTAGACAAACACAGGTCAGGGATGGTCTAGAACAGGGGTAGGCAACTTACGGTACGAGTGCCAAAGACGGCACGCAAGCTGATTTCAGTGGCATTCACACTGCCTGGGTCCTGGCCACTGGTCCGGGGGGCTCTGCATTTTAATTTAATTTTACATGAAGCTTCTTAAACATTTTAAAACCCTTATTTACTTTACACACAACAATAGTTTCATTATATATTATAGACTTATAGAAAGAGACCCTCTAAAAACATTAAAATGCATTACTGGCACGCGAAACCTTAAATTAAATTAGAGTGAATAAATGAAGACTCGGCACACCACTTCTGAAAGGTTGCCCATCCCTGGTCTAGAATAATACTTAGTCCTGCCTCAGAGCAGGGACTTGATTAGATGACCTATTGAGGTCCTTCCAATCCGACATTTCTGATTCCTCCAAAGTCTCCTACTGGCTGTTGATCTGCAAGCTGTAGGCAGCCATTTCCCAGCTTCACTCTCTCAATTGGTCCCTGACAAGGATGAGAGGCAGCCACTTCCGATGGCCAACTGGGGAGCTTGCAGTTAAATTGGTGAAGAGAAATAACCTAAAATTCACTTTAATACTCTGTAAGTCACTCTGAAGATGAAAACCATTTCAATATCTATCTTTACAACATTCCAAGTAAGGTAAGGTCCTTATTTTACAGATGAAGAAAATAAGGGTTTGTCTACACTTACAGCAGTCCAGCGGTGCCACTTTAATTCTTAGCGAAGATGCTACATGCCCTGATGGGAGAACTTTTCCCATCAGCATAGGTAATCCACCTTCCTAAGAAGCAGTAGCTATGTCAACAGGAGAAGGCCTCCCATCCACATAGCACTGTTTACACTGGGGGTTCGAGCAGATTTTCTACACCTGTGAGTTACATAACTATACCAGTTATGCTAATAACCACCCTACTTCTCTGACACAACATAATCTTACTTAATAGGTGACCGTTCTCTTTTTCTACCTCATTAGTATTGTGCTGATTGAAATGTAACCTTCTGATTGAATAAGACTGAATGTATTAGGTGGTTAGTAGCTGACACGTGAATCATTAAAGACAGGTCCATGGTTTATTAGATGTTACAGTAACTCCTTACTTAACCTTGTTGTGATGTTCCTGAAAATGCGACTTTAAGCGAAATGATGTTAAACAAATCCAATTTTCCCATAAGATTTAACGTAAATGGAGGGGAGTTAGGTTCCAAGGAAATTTTTTTTTGCCAGACAAAAGGCATTATATACATAAACAGTATAAGTTTTAAACAATTTTAAACAAGCAATTTAATACAGGTATAAGTTTTAAACAGTTTAAAACAAACAATTTAAGACTATACTCACCAATGATGCTTGTAAAGCTCTTCCCCGCTCCCCTCCAGCCTCCTGAATGCTTGCAGAGTTCAGTCCCGGTGATGGTAAAAAATTAACAAGTGCTCTGCACCCACCAGCAGTGAAGCTCCCTCAACCCCAGCCTCCTTCCCCGAGCGCGCCACATCCCTGCTCCTCCCCCTCCCTCCCAGAAAGTCCTAAACTTGGCCAAACAGCTGGTCGTCTTGGGAATTAGCTCTCCAGCATATGGAACGCCCTCTTCAGGCCAGTGTCTCACCTGCTGCTGGCCCTGTGTCCCTCCCGGACCCCAGTGCCCTTTACTCATGGCTCTACCCCAGCAGTATCCCACCATGCTCTGGGTTTCCCCTCCCAGGGGAACCCTCAGCCCTCTAAACTCACCTTGCCTCAGTGGCTAGTGCCAATTATCATCTAGCCCCCGCTCACTGGGGCAGACTGCAGTCTGTGATGGCCACTCATCATTGGCAAGGGGTTCGGACCAGCTGCCTTTGCCTGTCCTCAGGCTGCCCATCTGCAGCCCCAGTACCTTTTGGCCTCAAACAAGGTCTGCAGCCTGGGAGTTTTACCAGGCTGGAGCTCCCCAGCTCCCTTGCCCTATTCCCCAGCCCTGCTCTACTTCAGATACCTCGCTGTCAGGCAGCTAGCCCTGCTCCCTCCAGGGCTAGAGTGAGACTCCTCCAGCTTCTGGCCCACAGCCCTCTTATCAGGGCCAGCTGGGCCCTAACTGAGCTGGCCACAGCTGTGGCTGCTACTCCAATCAGCCTAGCTTGGCTGTTTTAACTCCTGTTCTCCAGGAGTGGGGCAGTTGCCCGACTACAGGGTGGGAGGAGGTAGAGAAGAGGAAGTTGTGCAATGCTCTCTTGTAAAGTCACCAGAGAATCCTAGAAGCAGTGGACAGAGCAGGTAGCCAAACGATGTTATAAGAAAGCATTGCACAACTTTAAACAAGCCTTTTCCGTAATGGAGCAGGGACATAACTTCAAAACAATATTAAGCGGGAGGACGTTAAGTGAGGAATTACTGTACACATAACACAGAATTTGTTTAACAGCATAGTAATTATGCAAGGTATGTATTTCATCAAGTGCAGAATTTTTTTCAATGGCATAATCATCTCATTTTTTAATAAATATTTATGAATCATATCTAAAAACGTAGGGTGAAATACATACTTAAAATTATTACCTGAACCAGGTCCATAACTTCTCCTTCCTTTTATTCAGCATACATAGTTTTATACGTCTAAGTGGCATTTCAATTCCCATTATATCTGTTAGTACATCTAAGAACTGTAACCAGAACTTCTGGATATACATACATCCTCATATCAAGTGACAGAACGTATTTCCCTTTATATGGCACAATCTGAGATTTAGAGGTTTCTTTTTAACTTTTGCTAATTCAATTTTAATAATCTATGCCAAATCTAGTATTTTATATTGCATTATCACATATGAACACGTCATACCAGTGAGCCTATTTCACAGCCTGTGATTTGTTCCTATTTGTTTTTTGGGTTTTACTGTGCAGTATTGTTGTAGCTATGTTGGTCCCATGAAATTAGAGAGAGGAAGTGAGTAAGATAATATCTTTTATTGGACCAACCTCTGTTGGTGAGAGAAATAACCTGAAAGATATGATCTCACCCACCCTTGTCTCTCTTTTTGGCTTCACTAACATTTTGAATATTTTAGATATGGTGTGTGAAATCCTGATTCAAATGAAATCAATATTGCTTTCTAGATGGTTTATAGTTATTATATAAATGATTTGAGAGCAATATGTGTTCAATGTACATCTGAGGGGGAGAATACCACATTAGGCGCAATTTCAGCTTTACACGGTCGGTAAAAACAAGAAAAAAAAGAAAAACAACAACAATTTAAATACTGTTTCTGTAGTGCAGGTGATTCCGCCCACCATTACACACAATATAATTTTGACTATACGCGATTTTCGCTTTACATGCTGACTGAGGAACGTAACCCCAGCATAAGATGAGACAGACCTGTAGAATGTCTTGTAAATCAAAGGCCTAGTAAAACAATACTAGAAATCCCTGTGCCAACATATATATATGAAAATATTTACCTGAATAGTTTTATATGGAGGTTTTCCCTTTTCACATAAGTTTAAATAGTTCATTTGTTTTGCTTAAAATATTTTCCTAACACTTGACAGGGCATATTTTGTAGTAAATTAACAGTTTGGAAAGTTCTCTCATTTTAATTATTGCTACTCTGTCATTTATTCAGAACTCTGTTTTTGATTATGATATTTTAAGTACTTAATTTATTTACACTATTCTCAAATAGGTATGAGTGTAAAACACTAGAAAGACAGATGTGTTTTTGGGACCATTTAAAATATATATATTCCCTTTTTAGAAAAAGGCTTCAGTGGGAACTGTTGAGTGCCCAGGATTTATGAAAGCCATATGCCTTATTTGCATACCGAAATAGGAATTTAGGAAGTTAGTTTTAGACTTCATGGACTTGAAAATAGGCCCACATGTTTTGATACTTTAAAGAGAAAACTCCATGACACCAAGTCAAATATTTTTCTGTGTCTAATCTGACAATAGTATTAGACACCTTTTTGTCTAGATTTTCAGTTATAATATCATAAATGATGTATTTTGAAATGGCCTGTGTAAAATAAGCCTGCTATGAATGTACTGGCTTTGGCTTTAGAGGCCTTGCTACTACAATTTTGGCTAATATTTTAGTGTCTACATTTAGCAAGTATTTAGGTCTGTTAAACAAGAAATACATACGAGCTTTCCACCTGTTTTGGAGGACTATATTAGAACAGTTTTTTTGAATGTTTGAGTGTTTAATCTTTTGAGGTCTTTTTGTATACTTAAGAGAAATATAGGCTAATATATTTATGTATAGTTCATAAAATTTTATGGTAGGTCATCTAGACTTCATGTTTTACTTACCTGAATCATTTTAATTGCAGTTCTCATTTCTTCTTTCTCCCTTTCAAGCAGAATTTTAGTGTCTCCATCTACATATCCATGATTGTTAAGTATTTAATGAGTATCTATAGTAGTTACATTTTCTTTCAATATGAGGTATTATAATCATTAAAAGTATCATTTTATAGCTTACTAGCTATATAGCGTATTTAATTCCTTTTGTCTAATAGCTGTTATGCTTTTCACACCTTTTTCTCTGTTAGTAACCAGGCCGCTATGCACCTTTGCTTGTCCCTCACTTCAGAGGTATTCCCAGATATTTTCAGATATTATTGAATTATACTCCAATCTTTTTATTAGCTAAGTTTGGTTGTTATGAAGGCTTTCTGCAGTGTGGGAGGAAAAGTTAGGGAGGTGTTAAGTTTATTTCTTATTGTGCTTTTGTTTTAATTAAAGCTTAGGTTCTGCAGAAAACAGAAGTTGTTGTAAAACCCTACAATTGGTATAACAATGTTTTTATGCTTGCAAATTTACTGGTACCATACAGCCCATTCACATTAGTCAGGCACAGTAGCAGTTTTATTGTGATGGAGGAGGAAGAGTCAATTTACAGACTTCTTCACTGACTGGATTACTGAGAGTTTTATATATTCCAAGGGGCAGTGTCACTAAGTGGAAAACTTGGAATAAAAATGTTCATGTGTTATAGTTCTCCTAATACAGGATGCGGAGAATATGGAAGTTGTGTAGCATTTTTTTTTTTTTTTTTAAACTATTATATGCCCGTCAGGTTATCCGTTTATATTAACCTGCCTCAATGCCCAGTTAAACCAAAGGAGTTTGCAAAAGGGAGAAACTGACAGAAAATGAAATAATGGCAAAGATAAGACTCCTTGGGGAAACAATGTGGGGAAAGCTATCCATAAAACTCTGCAAATCTGCGGCTATCCACTTTATATTCATGGACCACGTTTGCAGATTCTGGATGGATACAGATCCAAATTTTATATGTAGAGCCCTGCAAATCGTAGTCTGCTTTAAATCCATTGATGTGGCTATCCGTGGACTGTTTGTGGATCACAGATCGAATGTGGATACAAACTTTGTATCCACGTAGGGCTCTGGCTATCAATGGGGAAATACCCCTTTTGGCTCCATTCAGGCTACAGAATGGCTTACTCTTCCCAAAGATAAGTGTTTTTACAGCAGACAAATTCCTGTTACAACCTCTGGAAAGCAAAAATTAAAATAGCTCTCAGGAACTGCTAATGCATCAATATCACTGCAAATCTCTCTGTCACCTATTTGCTTTGCTAGGGACTGTTGGTCTTGTCCAGTAATCTGAGTATTTGGCCATGTCTGAATTCAGATTCACCATAAATAAGATTACAACCGGGACAGGTAACCTATGGCATGCGTGCCAAAGGTAGCATGAGAGCTGATTTTCAGTGGCACTCACACTGCCCGGGTCCTGGCCACTGGTTGGCGGGGGAGGGGCTTTGCATTTTAATTTAATTTTAAATGAAGCTTCTTAAACATTTTAAAAACCTTATTTACTTTACATACAACAATAGTTTCGTTATATATTACAGACTTATAGAAAGACCTTCTAAAAACGTTAAAATATATTACTGGCATGAGAAACCTTAAATTAGAGTGAATAAATGAAGACTCGGCACATCACTTCTGAAAGGCTGCTGATCCCTGGATTACAACATACTTCATAGAAAAAAATTTGGTAGATAATTTATATTTTAAAAAATTTGCATCCTGATGCTTGTATGTTACACATATCCCCCAAGCCTTGGAAAGTGGACTGTCAATCAAAAGAGATGATTTTTTTCAGTCAGTCAAATAAATATGAAGAAAGTTATTCAGGACAACTCACAATGGCTGCAAAACCCTCCAATCGTTCCCAGGTTTAAATTATCTGTGCGTAGTCCCAGCCACAGTGAATAGTAATGGAAGATGTGAAGAAATCTGCTCAGCCTCTCATGTTCATATTTGAGTTTAGAGAGGCTGAGGAAAAGTTGCCCATCTTCTTCAATAAAATGAATACAGGCTATTTTAAACCAAATACAGCTATTTTAAACCAAAAACTAAAAATTCTAATGTGAAGAACATCCACAAGCAAGTGGTTTTAAAACAAATGGTATGATATAGTTTAGAAACAGTTTTAAATTGACTTATGTTATTAGATAGCCGCTGACTTATTTTTGTTTAGCGAACCTAATGAAACTCCCTTATCTTTATTACTCTGTAATGTCCATGCTTCTGCTCAGCCTGACAGGAAATGGTGTTGCTGTCCTCCAAGCATTTTACTTGAGGGAGATAGCAATGACTCAGTGAAGGCAAAAGCATGACAAAAAATCATTACATCATGATCTAAGATCATATAATGTTGCTGCATTCTGCAAATTCTAATTTATTCGTAAAAAGTTTCTAACTTTGCATATGCTATAGTCCAGATGTACAATTCATGCTTTGTATTCACTGCTAGAAGGTGTGGTTTTACTTCAGGGTAGGGAACACATGTGAACTATCCTGAAGTTAAAAATACAATGAAGACAAGACATTCAGTTTTACCACAAGGTCAACTCACAGAGTCAGCCTTAACAGATATTGTCTTACTTAGGTTACTTAAGTTGGAGAATACTGTTAAAAAATTCAGAAGAACTTAATTGAGCTAAAGAACAGAAGTACTTGTGGCAACCTTAGGACTAACAAATTTATTTCGCATAAGCTTTCGTGGGCTACAGCTCACTTCTTCGGATGCATAGAATGGAACACACAGACAGGAGATATTTATACATACAGAGAACATGAAAAGGTGAAGTATGCATACCAACTGGAAGAGTCTAATCAACTGAGATTGAGCTATCCAGCAGGAGAAAAAAAACCTTTTGAAGTGATAATCGAGATGACTCTTCCAGTTTGTATGCATACTTCCACCTTTTCATGTTCTCTGTATGTATAAATATCTCCTGTTGTGTGTTCCATTCTATGCATCCGAAGAATGAGCAGTAGCCCACGAAAGCTTATGCTGAAATAAATTTGTTAGTTTCTAAGGTGCCACAAGTACTCCTGTTCTTTTTGCGGATACAGACTAACATGGCTACTTCTCTGAAACCTGTTAACTGAGCTAGGTGGGTGAGCAACATAATGGAAGATGAAATTGAATGTTAAATTAAAAGTAATACACAACGGTGAAAATAATTTGAACTACTCATATACCTTTCTAGATTCTAAATTAACTCTCTGCTCAGGAAAACGACTAGACAACTCAATCAATACTTCTACTCAATATGCAACAGCAGTCATAAAAAGCAAACAAAATACAAGGTCTAGATAGATCAGGTCTACTGCTTCCGTTCATCCACTAAGCTTGTTATCCAACTTAAAAGTTAGACAGACACCTATGAGGGATAGTTTCAGTATATGTAATCTTGCCTCAGCATGAGGGGATGTATAAGAAAATTGACTGAGGTGCCTTCCAGTCCTACATTTCTATGATTCCATAAGGATTGTGATGGAGATTAATATGGAAAATATGACACTAAATCAATGGTATTCCCTCACTTGGAACACTGTGTTCAGTTTTGGTCACCCCATCTCAAAAGAGATATAGCAGCATTAGATGGCATTCAGAAATTGAATACTCTCTATACCAGTCCTGTGTGTGAGATCTCTAAATTGACTCCTAGAGTAAAACGTATTTGGAGAATCTAGGACAAGCCATTGGTCAGAGATGACAACAGGAATTATTGGGGTATGGAAAAACTTTTTATACAAGAGAAATTAAAAAGATTGCAATGGATTGCTTTAGAAGAGAGACAAATAAGAAGGGACATGACAAGAATGGGAGAGATAAAGTAGATGAGAAGCTTCTATTTTGACTAAGGGTGAACAGGAAAAGAGGCATTCAAGCAAACTGAAAGGTTCTCAATTCAAAACTCACAAAAAAGAAATATTTTTTCCACACAGCTTCCAATTAGTCTCTATCATTCATTACTACAGTGTATCAGACGCTAAGAGCACAGCAGGATTGAAAAAAGGCTCAGGCATTTATATGGATTTAAAAAAAAATTCCAGAGTTAGAGTAGCAATTTCTTTAAAAGCATTTGGAAGGAATATAAATCCTTCATATTTCTTTAATTGTGGGGTTGCTTTGCACCCAGTTCAGTCTTCTACATGAGAGGTCATCAGCCCCATGCCACTTTGAACATACACCCCTACGTCATCCTCAGCAGCAAGGGTTGACATGAAAGCAGAGTTATGGCAACTCTGTAAAAAGAATCTTCCTACACAGGGAAGATCTTCTCAGAGCAGATGTGCCCAATGTAGAACCATATTGCAGTTGTGGGTCAATGGTAAGCAGTCAAAGCATGGTCCAGAATTGAGGCCTCTGACTGTCTAAAGTCTGCCAGATCTCTGAAATACTTAAAATCTGTGTATCCTGCCAACTCTGTGGCCTGGTCTACACTAAGCGTTTAAACCAAATTTAGCAGCGTTAAATCGATTTAACCCTGCACCCGTCCACACAACGAGGCCCTTTATATCGATATAAAGGGCTCTTTAAATCAGTTTCTGTACTTCTCCTGACAAGAGGAGTAGCGCTGAAATCGGTATTGCCATGTTGGATTAGGGTTAGTGTGGCCGCAATCGACGGTATTGGCCTCCGGGCGTACCCCACAGTGCACCATTGGACCGCTCTGGAAAGCAATCTGAACTCGGAGGCACTGGCCAGGTAGACAGGAAAACCCCGCGAACTTTTGAATTTCATTTCCTGTTTGCCCAGCGTGGAGCTCTGATCAGCACGGGTGGCGATGCAGTCCCAAATCCAAAAAGAGCTCCAGCATGGACCGTACGGGAGATACTGGATCTGATCGCTGTATGGGGAGACAAATCTGTTCTATTAGAGGCTCCGTTACAAAAGACGAAATGACCAAAGCATTTGAAAAAAATCTCCAGGCTATGATAGACAGAGGCCACAGGGACCAGCACAGTGCTGCGTGACAAGCAATAACGGAAAAGCCAAAGAATCAAACAGACGCTCATGGAGGAGGGAGTAGGGGGGAACTGAGGACTCCCCAGCTATCCCACAGTCCCCACAGTCTCCGAAAAGCATTTGCATTCTTGGCTGAGCTCCCAATGCCTGAAGGGTCAAAAACACTGTCCGGGGTGGTTCAGGGTATATCTCGTCAATTTACGCCCTTTCTCCCCCATGAAAGAAAAGGGAAAAAAATCGTTTCTTGCCATTTTTCAATGTCACCGTATGTCTACTGCATACTGCTGGTAGACGCGGTGCTGCGGTAATGAACAGCAGCATCCAGGGCTGGCACTTCCATTTAAGGGGCCTAGGCAATAGCCTAGGGCGCCAGGATTATTGGTGGGCGGCGTTTTGCCGGAGGGGGCGGCAGCCGGCTCCGGTGGACCTACTGCAGTCGTGCCTGCGGAGGATCTGCTGGTCCGCTGCTCCGGTGGAGCTGCCGCAGTCGTGCCTGCGGATGGTTGGCTCCTTGCGCGGCTCCAATGAACCTCCCGCAGGCACGACTGAGGCAGCTCCACCAGAGCCATGGACCAGCCGACCGTCTGCAGCCACAACTACAGCAGCTCCACTGGAGCTGCGGGACCAGCGCACGGGGCGGCGAAACTGCCATGCGCCTAGGGCGCTAAAACCCCTAGTGCCGGTCCTAGCAGCATCCCCTCCCTTTCTTTTCCTAATGGCAGACGGTACAAAACGGTGGAAAACCGTCATCAGCCCGTGAGTGCTCCTGCCTGGCCTTGGTGAGGTCGGCCGGGGGCGCCTGGGTAAAAATGGGAATGACTCCCTGTCATTCCTGGCAGACGGTACAAAATGCTGTGTAACAGTCCTCATCATTGCAGCTGGAGCCTGAGCTCCATCAGCCCCCCTTCTTTCATGTCTAAAGAAAAGATTCTGTACTCCCTGGACTATCATACCAGCGGGTGGCTGCGATCCTCTCGCCTCACCCTTTAATGTCCTGCCTGGACTATCATAGGAGCTGGAGGATCCCTCCCCCTCATTTCATCTAGCTAAAAAGTCAGTGATTCTTATTTCTGCATTCTTTATTACTTCATCACACAAATAGGGGGACACTGCCATGGCAGCCAGAAGGGTTGGGGGAGGAGGGAAGCAACAGGTGGGGTTGTTGCAGGGGCACCCCCTAGAATGGCATGCATCTCATCACTTCTGCAGGATCTCTGGGGTTCTGACCCAGAGCTCTCTGGCTTTCTAGTAGACTTGCCCCATATTCTAGGCAGGACTGACTATTTTTAGACAAAACATAAAGAAGGGAATAACCCGGGGAATCATTCCCATTTTTGTCCATGCGCCCCTGGCTGACCTCAGTGAGGCCAGCCAGGACCACCCATGACAGCAGCAGATGGTACAACAAAATGATTGATAACCATCATCACCAATTTCCAATTGCAAACAGTACAAAATGATTGATAACCGTCATCTCATCACCAATTTACAATGGCAGACGGTGCAATAGGGGATGGTAACCATCTCTGCTACCTTGCAAAGGCAAATGAATGCTGCTGTGTAGCACTGCAGTACCATGTCTGTCAGCAGCATCCAGTACACATACGGTGACAGTGACAAAAGGCAAAACAGGCTCCATGGTTTGCCATGCTATGGCGTCTGCCAGGGCAATCCAGGGGAAAAAGGGCGCGAAATGATTGTCTGCCGTTGCTTCACGGAGGAAGGATTGAGTGACGACATTTACCTAGGAATCACCCGTGACACTGTTTTTGCCCATCCATTGCAATTGGGATCTCAACCCAGAATTCCAATGGGCGGGGGAGACTGTGGGAACTATAGGATAGCTACGGGATAGCTACCCTACAGTGCAAACGCTCAGAAATCGACGCTAGCCTCGGTACGGATGCGACGCACACCATCTAATTAATGTGGGCTTAGTGTGGCCGTGGCACTTGACTTTATACAATCTGTCTTACAAAACCGGTTTATGTAAAAATTGGAATAATCCCGTAGTGTAGACATACCCTGAGTTTGATAGGTATCTGTAGGGACTGATGAACTGCTTTTAATATACTGTTATAGCTTCAATGGCAAACAAATTCTGAAATCTAACTTTATTGGGACGTAGGGGGAGAGAGAAGGAGTGGAAATTTGAATAAATTTATATAGTGTTGGAACTTAAAGGCAGGTATCTAACTCCAAGGAATTAACTCTGAAACTAAACACGTTAGGCTTTGCAAACTAGGTCTATGTATGGACCTTTTATTCAGGCTCTTAGAAAAGAGAGTCTCAAGCAAGCAAGTATCAGTGAAAGATGACCCAATAAAAAAAGCACATGGGAAAATTTTTTAAAAGCAAAAACCACACTTACATTCTTTTTTCCTTTTGGGTATATGTTCAATAAACACGAAATGCCTGTGAACAAAGATTCACTTCAAATTTGGGCAGTGGGGGGGGAATGCCCAAAGCCCACACAATCATCCTTTCTACGAAAAAGAACACACTAAATTTCAAATGCAAAGGATTTTTTTGAACAATACAGAGAATGGGCCAAAATCAGGCCCTAATAATGAGAAGCTGATTACGGACCTGTATCTATGGCAAGATTAGTGTAGTTTCCCATAATTAACATTTGAATAGTTATTAAACTTTTAAAATTTATTCTGATAGGCACATGTGGTGCGTTTTTCTTCAAGATCTATGATCCTGAACTGCTCTGAAGCCACTTCTTTAGAATTAAAAACAACCATCAATAGAAGAGGCTAAAACGCCTTTTTTTCTTAGTTCAATATAAGGAAGAGAGTTTTCATGTAATGGAAGGTGAAAGTTTAATGGGATTTTTAAACAATATTGTTTTTTGTTGTTGCTTTTCTTAAATGCTTCACAAGTACAGGAGATGCATAGTGTTCTTTGTTTGGGATTTCATATGTTTGCTTTGTTTGTTTTTCTTTTTGCAAAATAACAGATTGGCACTGGAGTAAATTTAACACTAGTAGTCCGGAGCTGTTGAACGAAATGAAAGAAAACAGTGTATTACAAAAATTGACTTAAAAGAATGGCCCTTTTCATTGTGTGCTGTATATGTAAATGAGGGCTGTTACTTGAGGTTAACTTGCCAATTTAATTAATTAACACAAAACAAATTAACTAGATTAGAAAATAGCTGTGATTAATCTTGGTTTTATCAACACTATTAAAATCAATAATGATTACTAATAAAATTGGGATCATCAATTTTTTGGATGTTTATTCTACATTTTCAATATATTGATTTCAATTACAACACAGAATACAAAGTGTACAGTGCTCACTTTTATTATTTTTGATTTACAATATCAGCACTATAAAAAAGAAACAAAAGAATAGTATTTTTCAATTCACCTCATACAAGTTCTGTAAGTGCAATCTCTTTATCGTGAAACTGCGGACTTACAAAATGTAGGATTTTTGTTATAATTACTGCACTAAAAACAAAACAATGTAAAAACTTTAAAGCCTACAAGTCCACTCAGTTCCTACTGCTTGTTCAGCCAATTGCTAAAGTAAACAAGTTTGTCTACATTTATGGGAGATAATGCTGCTCGCTTCTCATAGACTCATAGACTTTAAGGTCAGAAGGGACCAATATGATCATCTAGTCTGACCTCCTGCACAAAGCAGGCCATAGAATCCTACCCATCCACTTCTATAACAAACTCCTAACCTACGTCTGAGTTATTGAAGTCTTCAAATTGTGGTTTGAAGACCTCAAGCTGCAGAGAATCCACCAGCAAGTGACCCATGCCCCACGCTGCAGAGGAAGGCGAAAAACCTCCAGGGCCTCTGCCATCTGCCCCGGAGGAAAATTCCTTCCCGACCCCAAATATGGCGATCAGCTAAACCCTGAGCATGTAGGCAAGACTCACCAGCCAGCACTCAGGAAAGAATTCTCTGCAGTAACTCAGATCCATCCCATCTAACATCCCATCACAGACCACGGGGCATACTTACCTACTGATAATCAAAGATCAATTGCCAAAATTGAGCTATCCCATCATACCATCCCTTCCATAAAACTTATCAAGCTTAGTCTTAAAGCCATATATGTCTTTTGCCCCACTACTCCCCTTGGAAGGCTGTTCCAGAACTTCACTCCTCTAACGGTTAGAAAACTTCGTCTAATTTAAGTCTAAACTTCCTAGTGTCCAGTTTATACCCATTTGTTCTTGTGTCTACATTGGTACTAAGCTTAAATAATTCCTCCTCCCACCCTAATATTAATCCGCTCTGATATTTTAATAAAGAGCAAGCTTCTGTTACAAGATCACCTGAAAAGAACAGGTATTCACGATGGCATTTTGTTGTAGGTGACATTGCAAGATATTTTACGTGCATATATGCTAGAAACATTCATATACTCCTTCATGCTTCAATCACCATTCCAGAGGACAGTTTTCCAATCCTGAATTTAAATTGGTATTCTATTATTGTTTAACAATTGCAATTAAAGCTGTGATTAATTGTGACTTTTTTTTAATCTTTGCAATTTTTAAAAATCATTTGACAACACATTTAAAAGGGTCCACCATCAATCTGAAAATCATATTTGTTTGAAAATAATGTATCTAGTACAGCGTCACGTTATAGTTATGATTAACACAACTGAAAGTTGGGGAAAAGGATATATTTTCCCATTTCTTTACTTTGTGGATTTGACAGCACTTAGTGTATAGTCGGTTTCATTGCGTCCAGTATAATCAGGAAGTTTCTCCCTTGATGAAAGGACCTTTGTAAACAAACTGTACAGTAGAAAACCCCTTTTAAAATATTTATTTAAAAAATATTTGGCGACATACTGTTTAACTGGTTATCAGAAACTGGATTTAATTCAGCATTTCTCTTTCATGAAAATAAACTTCAGTATACTCTTTCTGAATCTCTTTTTATTTACAATACGTATATAGTTCCTATTAATTTGTTGATCAAATTTGGATAAAAAACAGGGAAAGTAGCTGAAAAACTTACACCCCTCCACCCACCCACACACACACATACTTTCAGGGTGCCAGCAAAACAAAACCTTCAGCAAGCCAGCCGTCTCCTCTTCAGATGCTGCTTCCAACTATTGTGCCTCTCTGCCTTAACTGCTCTCATTAAATGCATGTGAAGGGTAGCTTAAAGTTACCATACCCTTGACAAAGGGCTCTTCTAAGAAGCTCCTAGACCCTGGGTGAGGTGTTAAATAACATTATATCCTGGATTAAAAACTGGTTAAAAAACAGAAAACGAACAGTTAATTTTCACTGTTAATTTAAAAATTATTTCTACACTGTTAATTTTCAGCATGACAGCGGCTGACTGTCCATGTTGTTTAATACATTTATTAATTAACTGAATAATGAATGTGAACAGGGTGGTGGCAACATTTTAGGACCACATTTTATTCTGGTTAAGAACAGAAAAAGCTGAAAAACTTCAGTGACCTAAGACAGACAGGTGAATGGACAAGTTTGATGGCAGATTTAAAATGTTGCAATACACTGCACACTGGAAGGAATAATTTGAACTATTCAAAACACATTGCTGGGTTCTAAATGAACTGCAACCACTCAGGAAGAAGACCTGGGCATCATTGTGGATTTTTGCTCATTCAGCTCTTGATGAATTAGTTAAGTGCTATCACATAGACAACAGAGAGTACACAAGAGCACATACTATTATATTTTTGATAAAAATGGTGAAAGTAAAAACAAAACCAAGATGACTTTACTCAATAGATTTTAATTCAATTCATAGCAGATGAAAAGTGTGCCTAAACTACTTTATCATTAAATTGTTACATTGAGGCCAACCAGGTCAGAGCCCTACTGTACTGTACAAACAGAGAAAACGACAGTCCCAGCCCCCAAAAAATTTATAATTCAAAAAGAGACCATACTACTATAAATATATAAAATCTTCAATTAAAAGATACAATCACACTCTTAAATGAATAAATTCATTAGCCAAATATAATAAACACTTTAGACTGAAGTAGTGATTTTCATCCAAGTATGTCAAAATGATTTACATATCATTCAGACTCAACACACCAAACAGGTGGGGAAGAAGTTTAATCTTATTATAATTGGGTAAATGGAGGTACAGTTAAATTAAATGACATCTTAAATAATATGACAAACTGGTGGCAGAGCAGGGAACAGAAATGAGACACTATTCAACATCTAATATGAAAACAGTAGTAGTGCCGACAGACTCTCCTCATAATGGAAGCAAGATATGAAAAGCATGAAGAAAATATCATATTTGTGAACAGTTCTTAGTGAAAAATTATGTATCTACTGTACATCTGAATGTACCTGCTTACTGTATATAGTTTATGTGGATATGCAATAAGCGGACAATATTTATTAAAAATTGAAATTGCTTTTATTGTTATATGAATTCTCATCAATGGAACCTGAAATAAAACAAAAGCTTCTAAAGATTACTGGGTACAGAACACATTGCTTGGCTGTTTAAAGAATGAAATGATATCCATAAAAAACACATCTAGGGTCTGTTCCAAAGCCAATGGAGTCTTTCCATAGACTTCAAAGGTCTTTTGATCAGGACCCTAGGGCATAGTAGATATAGTCATGAATCATAAAAGTTAAGGAACGTTCAGATCTGGGATTTTGCTTTAGACTCATCAGTTACGTATATTAATATTAAAAAAATAAAAGATTTGGATCAATTTGTATTTCTGAAGTAAGTATGTTGCTTCAATTTTACATGGTCATTTCTAAGAAAGAGGAAGGTAAACAATGACTCCCTTATCTAATATACTATACCATCTATAATTGCCTATTTTGCCTGAATTACTTACATAAAATGTCATCCCAATATCTATTTCTAGTCCAACTTAACCAGATTTTCAAACACATTGCATCTAATATTTAATTTTGAAAACCAAAATATAGGGTTTTTTTAGCAAGTCATTTAAAGCATTTAAGGTAGTGGAGGTTTTCTATTACTTGTGTTCCTACAAATAGAACAATACAGAAATAATAACTCAAAATGTCAAATTTAGTTATTGTAAGATATCTGGAGCTGTTACCTAAATATCAAACTTAAAAA
>NC_133770.1:178345772-178388494 GCF_003597395.2 Chelonoidis abingdonii | reverse complement strand
ACTGGATTACTGAGAGTTTTATATATTCCAAGGGGCAGTGTCACTAAGTGGAAAACTTGGAATAAAAATGTTCATGTGTTATAGTTCTCCTAATACAGGATGCGGAGAATATGGAAGTTGTGTAGCATTTTTTTTTTTTTTTTAAACTATTATATGCCCGTCAGGTTATCCGTTTATATTAACCTGCCTCAATGCCCAGTTAAACCAAAGGAGTTTGCAAAAGGGAGAAACTGACAGAAAATGAAATAATGGCAAAGATAAGACTCCTTGGGGAAACAATGTGGGGAAAGCTATCCATAAAACTCTGCAAATCTGCGGCTATCCACTTTATATTCATGGACCACGTTTGCAGATTCTGGATGGATACAGATCCAAATTTTATATGTAGAGCCCTGCAAATCGTAGTCTGCTTTAAATCCATTGATGTGGCTATCCGTGGACTGTTTGTGGATCACAGATCGAATGTGGATACAAACTTTGTATCCACGTAGGGCTCTGGCTATCAATGGGGAAATACCCCTTTTGGCTCCATTCAGGCTACAGAATGGCTTACTCTTCCCAAAGATAAGTGTTTTTACAGCAGACAAATTCCTGTTACAACCTCTGGAAAGCAAAAATTAAAATAGCTCTCAGGAACTGCTAATGCATCAATATCACTGCAAATCTCTCTGTCACCTATTTGCTTTGCTAGGGACTGTTGGTCTTGTCCAGTAATCTGAGTATTTGGCCATGTCTGAATTCAGATTCACCATAAATAAGATTACAACCGGGACAGGTAACCTATGGCATGCGTGCCAAAGGTAGCATGAGAGCTGATTTTCAGTGGCACTCACACTGCCCGGGTCCTGGCCACTGGTTGGCGGGGGAGGGGCTTTGCATTTTAATTTAATTTTAAATGAAGCTTCTTAAACATTTTAAAAACCTTATTTACTTTACATACAACAATAGTTTCGTTATATATTACAGACTTATAGAAAGACCTTCTAAAAACGTTAAAATATATTACTGGCATGAGAAACCTTAAATTAGAGTGAATAAATGAAGACTCGGCACATCACTTCTGAAAGGCTGCTGATCCCTGGATTACAACATACTTCATAGAAAAAAATTTGGTAGATAATTTATATTTTAAAAAATTTGCATCCTGATGCTTGTATGTTACACATATCCCCCAAGCCTTGGAAAGTGGACTGTCAATCAAAAGAGATGATTTTTTTCAGTCAGTCAAATAAATATGAAGAAAGTTATTCAGGACAACTCACAATGGCTGCAAACTCAATCTTCCCAGGTTAAATTATCTGTGCGTAGTCCCAGCCACAGTGAATAGTAATGGAAGATGTGAAGAAAATCTGCTCAGCCTCTCAGTTCATATTTGAGTTTAGAGAGGCTGAGGAAAAGTTGCCCATCTTCTTCATAAAACTGAATACAGCTATTTTAAACCAAATACAGCTATTTTAAACCAAAAACTAAAAATTCTAATTGTGAAGAACATCCACAAGCAAGTGGTTTTAAAACAAATGGTATGATAATAGTTTAGAACAGTTTTAAATTGACTTATGTTATTAGATAGCCGCTGACTTATTTTTGTTTAGCCGAACCTAATGAAACTCCCTTATTCTTTATTACTCTGTAATGTCCATGCTTCCTGCTCAGCCTGACAGGAAATGGGTTGCTGTCCTCCAAGCATTTTACTTGAGGGAGATAGCAATGACTCAGTGAAGCAAAAGGCATGACAAAATCATTACACACTGATCTAAGATCATATAAATGTTGCTGCATTCTGCAAATTCTAATTTTATTCGTAAAAAGTTTCTAACTTTTGCATATGCTATAGTCCAGATGTTACAATTCATGCTTTGTATTCACTGCTAAGAAGGTGTGGTTTTTACTTCAGGGTAGGGAACACATGTGAACTATCCTGAAGTAAAAATACAATGAAGACAAGACATTCAGTTTTACCACAAGGTCAACTCACAGAGGTCAGCCTTACAGATATTGTCTTACTTAGGTTACTTAAGATTGGAGAATACTGTTAAAAAATTCAGAAGAACTTAATTGAGCTAAAAGAACAGAAGTACTTGTGGCACCTTAGAGACTAACAAATTTATTTCAGCATAAGCTTTCGTGGGCTACAGCTCACTTCTTCGGATGCATAGAATGGAACACACAGACAGGAGATATTTATACATACAGAGAACATGAAAAGGTGGAAGTACATACAACTGGAAGAGTCATCTCGATTATCACTTCAAAAGGTTTTTTTCTCTGCTGGAGGAAGCTCAATCTCAGTTATTAAGACTCTTCAGTTGTATGCATAACTTCACCTTTTTCATGTTCTCTGCTATGTATAAATCTCCGGTCTGTGTGTTTTCCTTCTATGCATCCGAAGAAGTGAGCAGTAGCCCACGAAAGCTTTATGACTGAAATAAATTGTTAGTTCTAAGGTGTGCCACAAGACTCAGCTGTTCTTTTGCGGATACAGACCTTAACATGGCTACTTCTCTGAACCTGTTTAACTGAGCTTAGGTGGTGACAATATTAATGGAGATGATAATTGAATGTTTAATTAAAAGTAATATACACAACGGTGAAAATAATGTTTGAAGGACCTACTTCATCATACTTCTAGCTTCTAAATTACTCTCTGCTCAGGAAAACGACTAGACACTCAATCAATACTCTACTCATATGCAACACAGTCATAAAAGGCAAACAAAAATACAAGGTCTAAGATAGTTCAGGTCTACTGCTCCGTTCATCACTACGCTTTGTTATCAACTTAAAAGTTAGACAGACACTTGAGGGATTATTTTCAGTATATGTAATTCTTGCCTCAGCATGAGGGGATTATAAGAGAATTGACTGAGGTGCCTTTCCAGTCCTACATTTCTATGATTCCATAAGGATTTGTGATGGAGATAATATGGAAATATGACACTAAATCAATGGTTATTCCCTCATTGAACCACTGGTTCAGTTTGGTTTCACCCCATCTCAAAAGAGTATGCAGCATTAGATGGCATTCAGGAAATGTACTCTCTAACCAGTCCTGGGTGTGAATCTCTAAATTGACTCCTAGAGTAAAACGTTACTTTGGAGAATCTTTAGGACAAGCCATTGGTCAGAAGATGACAACAGTAATTATTGGGGTATGAAAAAACTTTTTATACAGAGAGAAATAAAAGATTGACAATGATGCTTAGAAGAGAGACAAATAAGAAGGACATGACAAGAATGGCGAGAGATAAAGTAGATGAGAAGCTTCTAATTTTGGACTAAGGGTGAACAGGAAAAAGAGGCATTCAATTTCAAACTGAAAAGTTCTCAACTTCAAACTCACAAAAAAGAAAATTTATATTTTTTCCAACACAGCTTCCAATTGTCTCTATCATTCATTACTTACAGTGTTATCGACGCTAAGAGCACAGCAGGATTTGAAAAAAGGCTCAGCATTTATATGGATTTAAAAAAAAATTCCAGAGTTAGAGTACAATTTCTTAAAAAAGCATTTGAAGGATATTAAATCCTTCATATTTCTTTAATTGTGGGGTTGCTTTCAACCCAGTTCAGTCTGTCTACATGAGAGGTCATTTCAGCCCCTTGCCACTTTGTAACATACACCCCTACGTCATCCTCAGCAGCAAGGGTTGACATGAAAAGCATGAGTTATGGCAATCTGTAAAAAGAATCTTCCTACCGGGAAGATCTCTCAGAGCAGATGTCCCAATGTAGACCATATTGCAGTTGTGGAGTCAATGGTTAAGCAGTTCAAAGCATGGGTCCAGAATTAGGCCTCTGACTGTCTAAAAGTCTGCAGATCTCTGAAATACTTAAATCTGTGTATCCTGCCAACTCTGGTGGCCTGGTCTACACGTAAGCGTTTTAAACCAAATTTAGCAGCGTTCAATCGATTGTAACCCTGCACCCGTCCACACAACGAGCCGCTTTATATCGATAAAAGGGCTCTTTTAAATCAGTTTCTGTACTTTCTCCTTGACAAGAGATTAAGCGCTGAAATCGGTATTCCATGTTGGATTAGGTTAGCGTGGCCGCAGATCGACGGTTTTGGCCTTCGAGTGGTACCCCACAGTGCACTTTGGACCGTCTGGAAAGCAATCTGAACTCGGAAGCACTGGCCAGGTAGACAGAAAACCCCGCCAACTTTTGAATTCCATTTCCTGTTTGCCCAGCGTGGAGCTCTGATCAGCACGGTGGCGATGCCAGTCCCCAATATCCAAAGCAGCTCCAGCATGACCGTACGGGAAGATACTGGATCTGATCGCTATATGGGAGACAAATCTGTTCTATCAGAGCTCCGTTACAAAAGGACGAAATGAAAGCATTTGAAAAAATCTCCAGGCTATGAGTAGGACAGAGGCCACACCCAGTTGCTGCCGTGCTAAGAATAACGGAAAGCCAAAAGAATCAAACAGACGCTCATGGGGAGGGAGTAGGGGAACTGATGACTCCCCAGTCCATGCAGTCTCAAAAAGCATTTGCATTCTTGGCTCTGAGCTCCCAATGCCTGAAGTCAAAACACTGTCCGGGTGGTTCAGGGTATATTCTCGTCAATTACGCCCTTTCTCCCCATGAAAGAATAGGGAAAATAAATCGTTTCTGGCCATTTTTCAATGTCACCGTATGTTCTATTGCATACTGCTGGTAGACGCGGTGCTGCGGTAATGACAGCAGCATCGGCTGGCACTTCCATTTAAGGGCCTAGGAAATAGCCTAGAGGCGCCAGGATTATTGACGTGGGCGGATCGTTTTTGCCGGAGGGGGCGGCCAGCCGGCTCCGGTGGACCTACTGCAGTCGTGCCTGCCAGGATCTGCTGGTCCGCTGCTCCGGTGGAGCTGCCGCAGTCGTGGCCTTACGGATGGTTGGCTCCTTGCGCGGCTCAATGAACCTCCGCAGGCCACGACTGAGGCAGCTCCACCAGAGCCATGGACCAGCCGACCGTCTGCAGCCACAACTACAGCAGTCCACTGGAGCTGCGGGGACCAGCGCACGGGGCGGCGGAAACTGCCATGCGCCCTAGGGCCGCTAAAACCCCTAGTGCCGGTCTAGCAGCATCCCCTCCCTTTCTTTTCCTAATGGCAGACGGTACAAAACGGTGGAAAAACCGGTCATCAGCCCGTGAGTGCTCTGCCTGCCTTGTTTGAGGCGCCGGGGCCTGGGTAAAAATGGAATGACTCCCTGTCATTCTGGCAGACGGTCAATTGCTGTGTAACATCCTCATTCATTGCAGCTGGAGCCTGAGCTTCCCATCAGACCCCCTTCTTTCATGTTCTAAAGGAAAAAGATCTGTTACTCCCTGGACTACATACCAGCGGGTGGCTGCGATTCCTCTCGCCTCACCCTTAATGTCCTGCCTGGACTATCATTAGGAGCTGGAGGCCCTCCCCCCATTTCATCTAGCCTTAAAAAGTCAGTGATTCTTATTTCTGCTCTTTATTACTTCATCACACAAATAGGGGGACACTGCCATTGGCAGCCAGAAGGGTTGGCGGGAGGAGGGAAGCAACAGGTGTTGTTGAGGGGCACCCCCTAGAATGGCATGCATCTCATCACTCTGCAGGTCTCTGGGGTTCTGACCCAGAGCCTCTCTGGCTTTCTAGTAGACTTGCCCCATATTTCTAGGCAGGACTGACTATTTTTAGGACCAAAACATAAAAGAGGGGAATAACCCGGGGAATCATCCCATTTTTGTCCATGCGCCTGCTACCTCAGTGAGGCCAGCCAGGTACACCCATGACAGCACAGACTGTACAAATGATTGATACCATCATCCACCACTTTCCATTGCAAACAGTACAAAATGATGATAACCGTCATCTCATCACCAATTTTACAGTGGCAGACAGTGCAACAGGGATGGTAACCATCTCTGCTACCTTGGCAAAGGGCAAACGAAATTTCTGCTGTGTAGCTGCCAGCACCACCTCTGTCCAGCGGGCATCCAGTACCACATATGGTGACAGCTGAAAAAAGGCAAAACAGGCTCCATGGTTGCCATGCTTATGGCGTCTGCCAGGGAATCCAGGAATAAGGCGCGGAAATGATTTGTCTGCCGTTGCTTTTTTCACGGAGGAAGGATTGATTGACGACATTTACCTAGAATCACCCGTGACACTGTTTTTGGCCCCCATCAGCTTGGGATCTCAACCCAGAATTCCAAATGGGCGGGGGAACTGTGGGAATATAGGATAGGCTACCGGCGGGCGAGGGAGACTGCGGGAACTATAGGATAGCTACGGGATAGCTACCTACAGTGCAACGCTCCAGAAATCGACGCTAGCCTCGGTACATGGACGCACACCATCTAATTAATGTGCTTAGTGTGGCCGTGTGCACTTGACTTTATACAATCTGTCTTACAAAACCGGTTTATGTAAAATCGGAATAATCCCGTAGTGTAGACATACCCTGAGTTTGTAGGTTCTGTAGGGACTGATGAACTGCTTTTAATATACTGTTATAGGCTTCAATGGCAAACAAATTCTGAAATCTAACTTTATGGGGTAGGGGAGAGAGAAGGAGCTGGAAATTTGAATAAATTTATATAGTGTTGGAACTTAAAGGCAGGTATCTAAACTCCAAGGAATTAACTCTGAAACTAAACACGTTAGGCTTTGCAAACTAGGTCTATGTATGGACCTTTTATCAGGCTCTTAGAAAAGAGAGTCTAAGACAAGCAAGTATCAGTGAAAGATGACCCAATAAAAAAGCACTGGAAAATTTTTTAAAAGCAAAAACCACCACTTACATTCTTTTTTCCTTTTGTTATATGTGTTATAACACGAAAATGCCTGTGAACAGATTCACTTCAAATTTGGGAGTGGGGGGGGAATGCCCAAAGCCCACACATCATCCTTTCGAAAAAGAACACACTAAATTTCAAATGCAAAGGATTTTTTTGAACAATACAGAGATGGGCCAAAATCAGGCTAATAATGAGAAGCTGATTACGACCTTATCTATGGCAAGATTAGTGTATTTCCATAATTAACATTTGAATAGTTATTAAACATTTAGAAAAATTTATTCTGATAGGCACATGTGGTGCGTTTTTCTTCCAAGATCTATGATCCTGAACTGCCTGAAGCACTTCTTTAGAATAAAAACAACCATCAATAGAAAGGCTAAAAGCCTTTTTTTCTTAGTTAATATAAGGAAGAGAGTTTAATGTAATGAAGGTGAAAGTAATGGGATTTTAAACAATATTGTTTTTTGTTGTTGCTTTTCTTAAAACTACAAGTACAGGAGATTGCATAGTGTTCTTTGTTTGGGATTTCTATGTTTGCTTGTTTGTTTTTCTTTTGCCAAATAACAGGTTAAATTTAAACTAGTAGTCCGGAGCTTTGAAGAACAGTGTATTACAAGAAAATTGACTTAAAGAATTATCCCTTTTCATTGTGTCTGTATATGTAAATGAGGGCTGTTACTTGAGTTAACTGTAATTAATTAATTAACACAAAACAAATTAACTAGATTAGAAAATAGCTGTGATTAATCACGGTTTTAATCACACTATTAAACAATAATAGAATACTAATTAAAATTTATCATCAATATTTTTGGATGTTTTTCTACATTTTCAAATATATTGATTTCAATTACAACACAGAATACAAAGTGTACAGTGCTCACTTTATTATTTTTGATTACAAATATCAGCACTATAAAAAAGAACAAAAGAAATAGTATTTTTCAATTCACTCATACAAGTTCTGTAGTGCAATCTCTTTATCGTGAAACTGCGACTTACAAATGTAGATTTTTGTTATATTACTGCACTAAAAACAAAACAATGTAAAACTTTAAAGCCTACAAGTCCACTCAGTCCTACTGCTTGTTCAGCCAATTGCTAAAGTAAACAAGTTTGTCTACATTTATGGGAGATAATGCTGCTCGCTTCTCATAGACTCATAGACTTTAAGGTCAGAAGGGACCAATATGATCATCTAGTCTGACCTCCTGCACAAAGCAGGCCATAGAATCCTACCCATTCCACTTCTATAAACAAAACTCTAACCTACGTCTGAGTTATTGAAGTTCTTCAATTGTGGTCTTGAAGACCTCAAGCTGCAGAGAATCCACCAGCAAGGTGACCATGCCCCAGCTGCTGACAGAGGAAGGCGAAAAACCTTCAGGGCCTTGCAATCTGTCCCCGGAGGAAAATTCCTTTCCCGACCCAAATTATGGCGATCAGCAAAACCTGGATTCATGTAGCAAGGACTCACCAGCAGCCCTCAGGAAAGATTCTCTTGCACGTAACTCTGATCCCATCCCATCTTAAACATCCCATCACAGACACGGGGCATACTTACTCTACTTGATAATCACGAATCAATTGCCAAATATGAGCTATCCATCCATACATCCCTTCCATAAACTTTATTCAAGCTTAGTCTTAATAGCGCATATATGTCTTGTTCCCCACTACCCCCTTGGAAGGCTGTTCCAGAACTTCACTCCTTAAACGGTTAGACAACTTCGTCTAATTAAGTTCTAACATCCTAGTGTCCAGTTTTACCCATTTGTTCTTGTGATTACACTTGGTACTAGCTTAAATATTCCTTCCCACCCTAATATAATCTCTGATAATTTTAAAGAGCAAGCTTCTGTTTTCAAGATCCCTGAAAAGAACAGGTATTCATCGCATTTTGTTGTACGGTGACATTGCAGATTATTACGGGCATATATGCTAGAACATTCAATATACTCCTTCATGGCTTCCAATCACCATTCCAGGGACATGTTTCCAATCCTGAATTTAAATTGGTTATTCTATTATTGTTTAACATGCAATTTAAAAGCTGTGATTAATTGTGACTTTTTTTATCTTGCAATTTTTAAAAATCATTTGACAACAACATTTTAAAAGGGCCACCATCATCATGAAAATCATATTTGTTTGAAAATAATGTATCTAGTGGTCAGCGTTATGTTTGACTTACACAACTGAAAGTTGCGGGAAAAGGATATATTTTCCCATTTCTTTACTTTGTGGAGTTGACAGCACTTAGTTTGTATAGTCGGTTCATTGCGTCCAGTTATCAGAGTTTCTCCCTTGATAGAAAGGACCTTTGTAAAAAACTGTACAGTAGAAACCCCTTTTAAAATATTTATTTAAAAAATTATTTGGCCGACATACTGTTTAACTGGTTATCAGAAACTGGTTTATTCAGCAATCTTCTCTTTCATGAAAATAAAACTTCAGTATACCTTTCTGATCCTTTTATTTACAATACGTTATAGTTCCTATTAATTGTTGATCAAATTTGGATTAAAAAACGGGGAAAGTAGCTGAAAAACTTACACCCCTCCACCCCACCACACACATACTTTCAGGGTGCCCACAAACAAAACCTTCAGCAAAGCCAGCCGTCTCCTCTTCAGACGTGCTCCAACTATTGTGCCTCTCTGCCTTAACTGCTCTCATTATAATGCATGTGAAGGGTGAGCTTTTAAGTTCTTCCCTTGCAAAGGGCTCTTCTAAAGTCCTCACCTGGGTGAGGTGTTAAATAACATTATATCTGGATTAAACTGGTTAAAAAAACAGAAAACAACATTAATTTTCACTGTTAATTTATAAAATATTTCTCACTGTTAATTTGCATGACAGCGGCTGACTGTCCATGTTGTTTAATACATTTATTAATTACTGAATAATGAATGTGAACAGGTGGTGGCAACATTTTAGGACCACATTTATTCTGTTAAGCAACGAAAAGCTGAAAAACTTCAGTGACTAAGACAGACAGGTGAAATGGACAGTTTGATGGCAGATTTAAAATGTTCTGCAATACACTGCACACATGGAAGGAATAATTTGAACTATTCAAAACACATTGCTGGGTTCTTAATGAACTGCAACACTCAGGGAAGAAGACCTGGGCATCATTGTGGATTTGCTTCATTCAGCTCTTGCTGAATATAGTTAGTGCTATCACATAGACACAGAGAGACACAGAGCACATACTATTATATTTTTGATAAAATGGTGAAAGTAAACACAACAAGATGACTTTCTCAATCAATTTTAATTCAAATTCATAGCAGATGAAAATGGTGCCTAACTACTTTATCATTAATTTTACATTGAGGCAACCAGGTCAGAGCCTACTGTACTGTACACAGAGCAGGAAAACGACGCCGCCCCAAAAATTTATATTCAAAAAGAGACCATACTCTATAAATAATATAAAATCTTCAATTAAAGATACAATCACACTCTTAAATGAATAATTCATTAGCCAATATAATAACACTTGACTGAATAGGTTTTCATCCAAGTATGTCAAAATGATTTACATATCATTCAGACAACACACCAAACAGTGGGGAGAAGTTTAATCTTTTATAATTGGTAAATGGAGGTACAGTTAAATTAAATGACATCTTAAATAATATGCAAATGGTGGCAGAGCAGGGAACAGATGAGACACTATATCAACATCTAATATGAAAACATAGTAGTGCCGACAGACTCTCCTCATAATGGAAGCAAGTATGAAAAGCATGAAGAAATATCATATTTGTGAACAGTTCTTAGTGAAAAATTATTGTATCTAGCTACATCTGAATGTACCTGCTTACTGTATATAGTTATATGTGGTATGCAATAAGCGGACATATTTATTAAAATTGAAATTGCTTTTATTGTTATATGATTCTCATCAATGGAACTGAAATAAACAAAAGCTTCTAAAGATTACTGGGTACAGAACACATTGCTTGGCTGTTTAAAGAATGAAATGATATCCATAAAAACACATCTAGGTCTGTTCCAAAGCAATGAGTCTCCATTAGACTTCAAAGGTCTTTTGATCAGGACCCTAGGGCATAGTAGATATAGTCATGAATCATAAAAGTTAAGGAACGTTCAGATCTGGGATTTTGCTTTAGACTCATCAGTTACGTATATTAATATTAAAAAAATAAAAGATTTGGATCAATTTGTATTTCTGAAGTAAGTATGTTGCTTCAATTTTACATGGTCATTTCTAAGAAAGAGGAAGGTAAACAATGACTCCCTTATCTAATATACTATACCATCTATAATTGCCTATTTTGCCTGAATTACTTACATAAAATGTCATCCCAATATCTATTTCTAGTCCAACTTCACCAGATTTTCAAACACATTGCATCTAATATTTAATTTTGAAAACCAAAATATAGGGTTTTTTTAGCAAGTCATTTAAAGCATTTAAGGTAGTGGAGGTTTTCTATTACTTGTGTTCCTACAAATAGAACAATACAGAAATAATAACTCAAAATGTCAAATTTAGTTATTGTAAGATATCTGGAGCTGTTACCTAAATATCAAACTTAAAAATTTCAGCACATTTTGCACTCATTGAGAGAAATAAGGACTCTGTTTTCCTAGCCATTGTACTATTAAGGCACTAATGTCTGTACTAACGGGTGCAAATAAAATTTGTACCAGGCAAGCATTTTCAAAGAAGGGTGTAATCAGGTTGAAAATAACTTTGGAAAATATGGCAAAACAAAATAGCTGAAGATAACTGCATAGTCTTGTATAGACATTTAAAGGGCAGTTTAGTCTGAGAAGATCTTGAAATTATAGTCTGGAACATACTGGAAAATCGTTATGATAGGTGATGATGTGCTACAGATTGGCCACATATCTGAAAAATCTCTGTCTCCTTGCGAGACTAGGTAATATTGGTCATCTGATGTGCATAAGAAGCCTCTGAATATTATTGAGCCTAGGTAACACTGAAAACTACTTCCCTGTCTTTACTTTCTATTCTTATTGTTTCTTATGACACATCTATTGATTGGCAGAGATTGATGAATTGTGTATAGGGGAAAAAAAGTAATTCCATATGAAGAGCAAAGAATACACTTATTTGCTGATATAGCCAAGGTTCCTCAGGCTTGGAGAAAAGTTACTTTTCTTCATGGTAAATTTTATGTCTGTGCACTTTATCATGGCTGTCTTATTTCCTACTAAACTGAGACACTGTACAGACAAGAGATTTAAACATATATATAATTTTAAACTCAAAGTCTCTTTATATGTCCTAGATTTATAACAATCTGGGAAAAGGGAAACTGATGCTGCCCTATTTGATTCTGTGATAGTCACATTGTGAGCTGCTGTCTGCAGCTGTTTTTTCTGCCTAGTGTAAAATAACTGACTTATGTTCTAGATAGATTTACAGATTTGATTTTTGGATGATGATTTTTTGCTTTGCCATTCAATAAAAAAATAATTTCAAACTACTAGGGTCAGTGGAATGGCGGCAAAACAGTAGTTTTTGCATTAGACCATATATTACATGGGATATTTCAGAGTTGCTAAGCCATTATTTTCTGTTGCCTAGTATTTTCCTAGTAACACATTTTTCATTACATGTTATTGTGTTTTAGTATGGAGAAAGCTCAAATTAATATGTAGTATTTTGACTTCCAAGTTTCTTCACAATACAGCTGTGTCTGAACGTTATTAAAGCTAACCTTCTTATCCTGCCCTCATACTGTTTCCTGCCACATCCGTGCACCTATGATTGTCTGAGTATTGCACTGTGTCAGGTCACTGGAAAAGCATTCATGCTCAAGCAGCTGGCATCACAGGAGATGATTCATATTTTGAAGCTCTCTGCCACAGTCACAGATATTGGAGCCAGTGACGTAGTCCCACTTGATCATCACATCTCTGGATGAGCCAATTCCAGTGAGGAGTCAATTAAGGCAGTATCACATAGGCCAGGACTGATCTGCACCAGGTGATAAGTGTTTAACTGGTGGGAGCCAATCCCTGTTAGCCTTAAAGGTGGTGAATCCTGCTAAACACCTCGTACTACCACTTTTCCACTTCTTATTATCGTGTTGCTACAACCTCACATTAATAATCACAACAAAAACCCCACAAGCCTGGTCTTTTTCACTCAATGTGGAAATAGGACAGTGAGACACTTCAGGGACAAGTGATATTGAATACACCACAGACTTAAAATTATTTGAATCATGTTTTAAAAATGCTCAGCTTTCTTTATGGGGAAGGCAATCGCTTGCAATAACAGAGGTGTATAGTGTTAAAATGATGCTTTTATATTCTATACACACTTATTTATGGAAGGGTGAGAAGCAGTGAACTCCATGTATAATTCCTGCATGCTTTAGGCTCAGCATATCCAGCTGTACTGATAACCAACCTGTTCTATTGTATGCCATAACTGACACTCAAGCTATGCCCTGGAATGTTTTGGTTTGGTACTGTTGAAGATGATTCTGGCTCCCTCTTTTCTAACTGTACGGAAGGGTGTCTTGCAGAAGAAGTGTAGGCTGGCTGCCTGTCTGTATCAGTACTTGTGTTGAGTCACCTTCAAGACCTGGGGTTGACAGAATTTTCTTTATCTTAGTGTTAAATAAGTAGAAAAGAATTAAGGCTAAAATTGCTTTCTGTACTGAAAACTGCAACGTAAATAACGTATGTTTACACTGCAATTGAGAGCAAATGGGGCTCAAGCTAGTTCTCTAAGAATACCAGTGACCTTGTGCTTTGGGCTGCAGCTTGGGCTACCAAACTGGGGCGGGGGGTGGGGGAGGTGTCTGGTGGTCTTGAGAGCCTGAGCTGAAAAATCCACATTGTTACGTTTAGTGTGTTAGCTCAAGCCCCACTAGCACAAGTCTGTCTACCTGGGCTGGGAGACTCATTCCTAGCTGCAATATAGCCAAACACATACACTCTAAATTATACTTTTGACAACAGGTCCTCACAATTGCTGCTACTTTTTGCATCCCCAAATTATTTCAGCATTCATTAAAACCTTATTTCATAGTGAATATGATTGCCATTTCGAAATACTCCAACAGTTAGTATGGGCCATAGGAAATAAAGAAATTGACAGGAATTGTGCAATCACGTGTGTGGACAAATGCCAATTACTCAACAGGCAAGTTGGATGCCTCTAGGGAACAGCAGAGAACAGACCAAGGCAGCATGTCTGAAGGCTGCAAGGAAACAGAAATCTAGTGCGAGCTGAATAAATATGTTTTATCATTTAGTAGTGTTTTCCTCTCTACTCTGTGAGCGGAACCATGAAGGCACATAGTCAACATTACACCTGCCCCTTTCCCCAACAGACAGTTTGTCCATGAGGACCCTCAGGAAGATTCTCCCCTCCAGGCCAGGTTCTACACTGCGACTTAAATCGGTTTAATGGCCGATATACCGATTTAACGCTGTATCGTTCACACGACGCTCGTCATTATATTGAGTTAACCGCCTCCTTAATCGATTTCGGAACTCCTCCCAACGAGAGGAGTAGCGCTATAATTCGATAGTGATAACTCGGATTAGGGTTCGTGTGGGACGGAAACGACGTTATTGGCCTCGGGCGGCATCCCAGAGTGCTGCACTGACCGCTCTGACAGCAATCTGAACTCGGATGCAGCGGCAGGTAAACAGGAAAAGCCCCGCGCACTTTGAATTACATTTCCTGCTTGTCCAGCGTGGAGCTCTGTCAGCACGGCTGGCGATGCAGTCTCAAATCCAAAAAGAGCTCCAGCATGGACCGTACGGGAGATACTAGGTCTGATCGCTGTATGGGGAGACAAATCTGTTGTATCCAGCTCCGTTACAGAACACGAAATGCCAAAGCGTTGAATAAAAAACTGCAGGATACACAGCACTGCGCTGACAAGCGTAACAGGAAGCCAGAGACTCAATGGACGCTCATGAAGGAGGAGGGGTACTGAGACTCCAGCTATCCCACAGTCCACAGCCAGTCTCTGAAAATTATTTTCCATTCTTGGCTGAGCTCCAAATGTCTGTAGGTTCAAACACAGTGTCTGCCGTGGTTTCAGGAAACAGCTCCTCAGTTTCTTTCCCCCCACCACACGTGAAAAGAAGGGAAAGAAATCATTCCTTGACTACTTTCTATGTCACCCTATGTGTACTGAATGCTGCTGGTAGACGGGCGCTACAGCAGTTGAAGAGCGTATCCGCTCCTCTCCATCTCCTCCTCTCTGGTGGTAGACGGTGCTGCAGACCTGCACCATCCAGGAGAAAGCCATGCCTGACAATTGCTCATCGAGAGGCAATATTCCTGGTTACTCGCAGTAAGATAGGACAGAACGCTAATAACCAACTTTATACACGAAACTGGGGGCTGAAATTTTGAAGCAAATTTGGATTGACTCGCTAGGCAAATGGAGGGGGAGGGGGCAATGTTTTCTGCCCCATCAGGCACTGTGCTCTCAACACGGAAGTGGGAACTATGGGATAGCTGAGGAACAGCTACCCACAGTGCACCGCTCCTTAAATCGATGGTAGCCTTGGACCATGGACGCAAGCAATCGATTTTGTGATTGCACTGTGGACGCGCAAAACCGATTTTATAACATCGGTTTTGTAATATCGGTTTAAACTACTTCGAAATAATCGTGCAGTGTAGACATACCCTCATAGACTAACAGGCCAACATCCCAGACATTTCTGTCTGATATGGTTATCACAGATTTAAGGGGTTTTAGGAGGCTTTTCAGACTGTTTGTACTCTCCTTAATAGCTTCTTTTCATTACACACAATCAGTGAACATGTTCATATTATAAACAAAACTCACTGGGATGCCATGGGATGAACACAATTTCTATTGTTTATCACTTTCTTTAGTGACAGCTGGGACATTTGCCAAGATATCTCAGCCTTTCTCTGACTTCCAGTATATCAGTGTTGATGACTTTGACTGCTCGGAGCCCTCTCTTCCCTTTCTATCATTGATAGAAAAGATTAAAAATAGAAAGGAGCATACACTCTGGCAAATGAAGTGTAAAAATATAATTCGGAAGGCCAAAAAAGAATTTGAAGAACAGTTAACCAAAGATTCAAAAAGTAATAGCAAAAAAAAATTTTAAAAAAATAGGGCACATCATTGGCCACAGTCAGAAGATAGGATACTAGGCTAGATGGACTTTGGTCTGACCCAGTATGGCTGTTCTTATGTTGATTCTCTCTCTTGATTCACTCTCCTTCACCTTTTTGCCCCTTTCCCACAACAAAGTCCTCCTTGCCAATCCCCAGCCCTAGGAAACCCCCAACATCTCCTCTTGCTCTCTCATTGCAGGATTGGCAACAGCATGATTATTGGGTCAGATCTGAGTTTTGTATTGACTTGGCTATGTGGCTGATCTCATGAGATTAGAAGAACCTGCTTGATGAAATCGGTTTTCAACAACCACACATCATTAAGTCTAGTGTCTGGATGGTAAAACAAAGGCTAGGATACCTAAAGAGACTGCATTTCTGACTTCTAGTTAACCACTGTCGTGAGACAGAAGTTTACTTTTGTTACTGGCTTGGTATATCTTATGGAAGAACCACCACCAGTTTGGGGTGGGTCTGCCCCATTTCTCAGCAGTTTGTCCTAAATCTGGTATTCTCAGCTGTGACCCACTGAGGCATGGTGATAACTTGACAAATGCAATCTTGTCCCACTCACATCTATTTAGAATGCTGCTCCAAAGATCATTTTGCTAGCCTGTCTCTTTGATCACGTCGCCCCTCTTTGCATTCCTCCACCAGCTCTCTCTTCTTTATTGCACATCAAATTTATTTGTCTTCACTTTCAAGGCCCTTTACAGACTTTCCCCACCATACCCATAATCTCTCACTTGCTACAGAGATATTGACTCTTGCCTTGGATGGGCCCACGATGCCAGCCTCCATTGGGCACTTATTAAATTTTCAAATGAGCATTATCGTGCTTCCTCTCATGCTATCTCTCATGCTTGGGAGGAACTGCCCATACACAGTCACAAAGGTACCTCATTATCCCCCTTCACATCCCTCTCTCCTTTGTCCATAATGTCTACAAAAAACTTGGTAACAGCTATGTTCGGAGACCACTGCCTATCATGCTGAGCAATATTGTCTCATTGTTTTCTCACACTTCCCCATCTGTCTGTATCCATCTGTTGTCTCTTGCCATATTCTTAGATTGTAAGCTCTCTGGCGTATGGACAATCTTTTGTTCTGTGTTTGTACAGTACCTAGCACAATGGGTCCCTGGTCCATTACTAGTGATCCTAGCTGCTACAGTAATACAAATAAATAAAATTATTAATAATAATGATCTAGGCCTTAGGTTTCCTCTGCACATGCATTGTTTCAAGGCATGTGCTCTCAATGTACATTAGATAAGTAGAGCTGTGTGCGTAGATGGTTTTCCCATCCCAAAAGGTCAAAATCTTGAAGATTTTCATGAACTGATAATCTGAAAATTATTTTGATATGAGTCAATCGAAATCTTGTGTGTCCATAATTTAGAAGTATTTATTTTTTTTTTCAGCCTAGTGATTTAATGTTTTACTATAATTAACTTAAATTTTAAAACTAAAAGTAGTTTTGAACTGAAAAAATTGAATGTTTTGTTTTGAAAAATGTCTAAACGTCCCATTCTGACAAATTTGAAACTTTCTTCCAAAAACTTTTTGAAACCAGATATTTGTTAAAAATCGACCATTTCCCAGAGTTTCACTTTCAATGATCTGGCATTTTCCAACAAAAAACGCTTTGTGGAAAAATTCCCAACCAGCTCTAATAATAAGTTTGTTTTGAAAATATCGCATGGTTTAAGTCCTCCTGACTACATTCCCCTCCCCGCTTCTTTTTTGTCCTATTGTATCCGCATCTATGAAGAAATAGAGGAGAGCCCAAACATTTACACAGTGCCACAATCGTAAGTGTTAATAGGCGGGCTTTTGAAGACATTCCTGAGAAGATGTTTTGTTGACATGACAGTATGTTGACTACCTGGTCAGTGTATCTACATCTTCTTAAATGCATGACAGCAGTTGAGAGAAACAGTAACACCTTAGCAAATATACAGGTATATACACCTGACACAATACCACTTATCCTCTACACGACTGAAGCATCCTTCATTTCTAGTCATGTGAGACTCCACGCAATTCTCCTCTCTCCACTTTCACTGGAGGCACTGTATTGTCCCCTATATTGCCAATGCTACTAGTGTAGAGGGACTGGATGCTGGAAATGGTTTTGTCATTTGTGGCCAGTTATTTGCCTGACAAGTTTCTTTGTTTCCCCTGTTTCTTTCTCTGGATGCTAGGAGGCAACTACACTGAAGAGAGAGTACATTTGTCAGTTCACAGTGGGCATCCATACAACACTTTCTCACCGTATCAGTTATCACAAAACCATTGCATGTGCACACACCTCTAGTTCATCCACACCAGTGACTTATTGACAGTAAATTTCATACACTGCAGTCTCTCATGTTTATCTTCAGCTTCTGTTTGTGTCCTTTGAGATTCACATTCCACATTCACCCCATGCACAGCAAGAGATTGTCCTGCCACCAATGTGTGCATTAAAACGATTCCCTAGTTCATCTGAAGCACAGTGGATTGATTTGTTACCTCACACCACAGCTCCTAGAATGAGTTCCTCACTGCCCACCGCTTTTCGAACTCTCCTATTGTGTCTGGGTTTTCAGAAGATCTGAAGAGGAGCAACAATATGTATGAGCTACAGGTAGAAGTGAAGTCCTCAGAACAATCTCTTTTGTGTCCATCAGTTGTGCCTGTGGCTGCTATGTTTGCAAGGGCCAATTCTTAGTTTCTAAAACATTTTTGTCACCCCTTCAGCCTCAATAGTATATCTGCAGATTTTAGCCTCTGCATCACATTTGCAGATGAAATTTTACACTTTTGAAAATGTAGCCCTAAAAGTGCACTCACAAGAATATTTACAATTGTATAGAACAGTCTAAATACTTTTACAGTTATTCTTCCCCTTGAAAGAATAAAGACTTGGGAAATCAAAGGAGTGAACATGAAGTTTTTAAACAGGTTTCAATTATTAAAAAGCAGTTTGTCCTTTTATGGTGTTACAAGTTTTGTAAAACCACTTGAATAAATTCATAATAGGTCATTGAGATATTAGTAAATTTGGTCTTTAATCTAAATGAACTTTCAATGTAAAGTGAATTATATACAGCCAAATACTGCTAAATTTAATCAAAATGCAAGACAGAATTCATTTCAGAAAGAAAGTGCATATATCTGCCCAATTGGCTCAAATTTGCACAGAAACCAACCATAAGAACATTATTATTTAAACCATATAATTCTGATGGCTTTATTCCAAGCAACAGTTAGGCAAAAAGATATGTAAACCAAAAGAGAGAACCACTGTAAAGAACCCCTACTAAAAATTACGTGACTATTTCCATCATTTATATTGCTAGCATTCATGACAAATTTGAGTCTCACCTATTTAGAGAAATTTAAAGCAATGATGTAATCTTTGGGAACGGTACACTGATGTCAGGTCAAACACAGATGTATCTTATGTTGATTTTTAAAACACAAATGCCAATGGAATTCAGTGAAGAAAGCAAAAGCTGGCAAACCTCTCAAAGGCTTCTGCAGTCACAGTTATTTTAAAATAAAGCAATTGTGAAATTCTCCAGATTTGGTTTAGTACAGCAGTTATTCTCTCAATCAATCAATACACTGCTCAAACAGATCAGCTGAACAAGTAACTGTTTGCATATGACAAATAACAAAAGAGTCCAGTCAAAAGGCTAATCTACATAAAAATATCAAACGTATACACTTACCTTTTCCATTTATTGTTAATGCTGATGCAATTGTGGCTGTTACTGGCACTGGCAGCTGTGGCACTAATGGATGTATTCTTGGCCGGCTCCCCATCCTAGCACGCTCTGCACCAGGTCCTAATAAAGCTCCCATCGGTTTTTCTGCTGCTACTTCTGGTGCTACAGAGTCTTCTTGATCCTGTTCTATGTGGTCCAATTTATCAGGGCTTTCATTCTGAAAGTCATCAACTGCTGTCCTGCTTTTAATAGGACTTTTGGGAACAAGGATTTTAATACCTGATTTTGCAAGGTCCATATTTTTCCTGCCAGAAAGAGATGGTGAATTGTTTTTCCGGAACTTCTGGGTGGCAGTAAACAATTGATTATTTTTTGACTCCTGGTCTTTGCCAATCACTAAAGATTTAGGTGACGTCTTTGAAAAAGAGCTATTGGTAGATCTAGAAATTTGTTTTCTGGCATTATTTGGAGAGGTCCTGTTTGTCCGGGTTAACGTGCTTTCTTTTTGCTTTTCATTGTGACGCCTATTAAATTCATGTATATATTCCTCACAATTTACAAGGTGCTGTTCAGGTTCCCAGGTGTCATCTTCACTCTCATATCCTTTCCATCGCACCAAATATTCTATTTTTCCCTTCTTGTTTTTCCTCTTGTCAACAATTCTCTCTACCTGTTGAAAGGAAAATTAAAAGTTAAACACGGATTTAGATGTAAAGAGGAAAAAATATGAGAGAGCAATTGCACATGATATTAGATGCACATGGAACACTTTTACAGGAATATAGATTAAAATATTTTTATGATTCTACCGTGAGATTGTATTCTTCCACTGCTGACTGGTAATGCAGTTTAATGTATCTCAGCTCATTACTTCGATCTGATAAAAGCTGTTTGGAATATCAAAAATGTTCCGATACAGAAAATATTTTGTATGTTGATGAATCTGAATCTAGCATATCTCAGGGCTTGGCTACACTCACACTTTACAGCGCTGCAACTTTCGCGCTCAGGGGTGTGAAAAAACACCCCCCTGAGCGCTGCAAGATGCAGTGCTGTAAAGCGTCAGTGTAATGAGGGCAGCAGCGCTGCACGCGTGGCTCCCAGCGCTGCACGCTACACCTGCAAAGGATGTGGTTTACATGCAGCGCTGGGAGACCTCTCTCCCAGCGCTGCAGCTCTGACCACACTCACACTTCACAGCGCTGCCGCGGCAGCGCTTTGAAATGCCAAGTGTAGCCAAGACCTCCGTTACCACTTTGAGTGAAATCTTGGCCTCACTAAAATCAAGAGATGTTTCACCACTAACCTTGATGGGGCCAGAGTCCTTTTAACTTTAAGGAAAAAATGTCTTAATATGTTTAGACAGAATGTTTAGATAGCAAACTGTTTATTTTACAAAACATATTAGTTTAATATTGTTTGATAATCTATTTATTTAGCATGAGTCATGTGTGAAGTTATGGGTCCTAATGATATATTCTTTGGTGATCAAGGACACAGTATAGCTCAGGAATCAAGGGAGGATATGTGCCATTACATGAGGAAGGCTTTTCTTCTGGCAAAGACAAATAACTGAGAATCAGGAGAACTGGTCCTCATTCTGGCTCTGCCAGAATTGTGTGTGTCCCTGAGCAAATCATTGTGCCTCAGTTATCTCTAAAATGGGAATGGATAGTTTTATATCTTACTTTTATAAGCAATGCAAAAACAGTCACAGGATTATCAGTTTCTTCCGTTCCACTTCCCCCACAGGAGATGTCTTTTGCTCACCCCTTCCATCCTATCCTATTTTTGTTATGATGATCCTGCTCCTCCCCTTTCTTCCATGTTCTCCTTGTTTTTGTTTATATGTTTTGTTTTTTAAAAGGGACTCTTACTTTACTGCTCCTCAGTGTTTTGACCCATCATGAGCAAGGGCTCCCATGTATTACTATACTGAATGCATGTATCTAGGATTACCTCTGAAGGATACTTCTACACATCAAATTCACAAGTATGTGGTTAAGCTAAATTAATATCTATAGACTGATTAGAAGAATGGAGGACAATATACAAGTGCAAATATTATTGTTGAATCATATTGCTGCTGACAACAAATTGTGTTAAACGTACCTCTTAGTTTTGAATTAATCTATTTAAAATTGCATGTTTCTGATTTGTATTGAACTTCAAATTTTTGTTTCATTTAGACTACATAATTATTTTAACTTGCTGTAACAGACCTTTGTGATAGACCACAGGTACTCTACCATAAATATCCAGCCACCGGGATGTTACAAAGGCCAAACGTACAACTGGGTTCAAAAAAGGATTAGGTAAGTTCATGGAGGACAGGTCCATCAATGGCTACTAGCCAAGATGGTCAGGGACGCAACTCCATGCTCTGCCTGTCCCTAAACTTCTGACTGACAAAAGCTGAGACTAGACAATAAGGGATGGATCACTCAATTTCCCTGTTCTGTTCATCTGCTCTGGTCTACATGGACCATTGGTCTGACCCAGCATGACCATTCTTACACATCTGCATTCGACTAAAGCTAACAGAAGCTTTTTACCAGAATTCCCTTAATAAACATTACTTTACTGTTCAAATATATGGTATTACTATTTCAATACACTGAAACAAAATTTGTGAAAAATAAATTGTCAAAACATTTAACTGGTGACATTTTCTAATGGCTAAACAAAGAAAACTTGAAATATTTATAATTTATTTTAGAGCTGATTATATTACTCTTTTACATATTCATGGGACTAATGGAGAATGGGCTAGACATCAGAATATGAAATCAAGGTATTCGCTTTTCCATAAAACAATATATGGAAAACAGCCTGAACAAAAATGTTGTCTCAGACTGAACGAATACAAAGTTTACCATATGGATGTAAGGAAGAACAAGCTATCAAGAACTACTGTTAAGAGAAAGACTGCCTAGAAGTGCTTATCAGCGTAAACCAGAAATGTCAAATTAAAAGCAAGATGAAAGAACACAAAAACACCAGAATCTTGGTCTTGTATTGTGAGAGAGTAGTGATGACGACTCTGTCTTCCTATCTCCATCTTTCTCTAACCTCAGAGAAGATGAGCTACAAATAGCGGTAAGGAAATTTATGTTCTCTAACTCAAATCTTCATAATGAACACACCTAATAGGGGCTATATCTTTCAAGGATGACCAATTACTAAGTACATGCTCTTTTAAAGTAGTAGGCAATTACACCTGCATACAGAAAGACACCTCAGAGACATAACAGATAAACTGCTGAACAATAAATACCAAAAAGTTTCCTATTAGATGATTTGTAGAGCAGACGCAGCAAAGGCATGAAAAGAACTCTGAACAAAATGTTATGTTTGCTCTTTCAAAAGTTTACAACTGAACACTGACTTAATATAGCTTTGAAACTGTACTATGCAGAAGAAAATGCTGCTTTTAACATCTCAATTTAAATGAAAACAAGCACAGAAACAGTTTGCTTACCTTGTCAAAAAAATTTTTTTAAACTTTCTCTTTATTTTTGAGTAATTTATGTGTAACACAGCATTGTACTGTATTTGCTTTTAAAAATGTATTTTTAATCTCTGCTGCTGCCTGATTGCGTAAGTCTGGTTCAAAACAAGGTGTATGGTTGACCCGTCAGTCATAATACTGGTGTTCATAACTCTGATGGTCTACTGTATTTATATTATGATAATACCTATAAATCTCAATCAAAGATCAGGGCACCATAAAGACAAGCAACAGAAAACTGTATCTACCTCAGAGAGCTTAATATCTCGATGCTGGACAAGCCATAGTAGGTGGACAAGACAGACAGGATATGGGGGTACTAGGAAGAAGAGTTCAGACCTTGCGGCCCTTGCAGGCTGAGCTTATCACCTTTCTGCACCCTCTGTCCCCCTCACAATGTCCATGTGGGGCAGGACTCAGAATGAGTCCTGGGTGTGGAGTGAGGAGCGCCTACCTTGAGTTATGGGTTATACAGTTGGAGCCTTATACCCCCCTGCCCCATGGAAACCACTTAAATGCCTAGTGTCTGAAAGTATAGGTGATGGACGGATAGTATCCTTGCCCTGTGTTTAAGTTAATAAAAGTTGCAGCCTACTGCTTAAATGCGTCCATGTATCTGTCCTCATTTCACCCGTGTATCTGGATCAATGGAGCCGGGCAGAAAGGCAAAAGTCACAATTCCCTACTTGCCTAACAAATGCTAGATCAGGGGTAGGCAACCTATGGCATGCAAGTTGATCTTCAGGTCCTGGCCCTGGTCTGGAGGTCTCTGCATTTTAATTTAATTTTAAATGAAGCTTCCTGAACATTTTTAAAACCTTACTTACTTTATATACAACAACAGTTTCGTTATATGTTATAGACATAGAAAGAGATCTTCTAAAAATGTTAATATGTATTACTGGCACGCGAAACCTTAAATTAGAATGAATAAATGAAGACTCGGCACACCACTTCTGAAAGGGTGCCGACCTCTGTGCTAGATGATCACAATTTGTAGGCTTCATGCCAGAGATGCTGGAAACAACTGGCTTTTGGCAACTACTGGATACTAGACAACCAGCCATCTTCTGCTACAGAATACATTATCCCTGGGTAATAGCTATTATTTAGATTGCTGTAGTGCCCAAAATGTGGTACCAAAGATTGGTTTCCAAACACCAAGTAGAAGGTCCAGTCTTTGTGCTGAAGAGAATATACAGTCTAAAAAGATGAAGATAGACTAAAGGTGGGGGCGGGAAAGGTATGTATCAGACAAGCAACATTATGTGGATGGCAATAGGCACACTTCCTAGTTTTATTTATTTTTACACATATTAAATTATTCTTCCCCACCACTCACAATTCAGTTTCAGTTTGAGGTATTAATGTACACTGTTGTATAAAGAGAGGATGTTCTAACAGTCAGAGCACAGGAACACCTGAGTTCTAATCCCAGCTCTGACAACACATCTGTGGCTTTAGGTAGGCTACTTAACCTCTGTGTCGCAGTTTTCCCATCTGTAAACTTGGTTATAATATTGCCCTCCCTCCAGTGGATGTGGTGAGAATTAGTTAATGTTGGTCACTTTTTTCAAAGAGGTAAAAGCACTATGTAATGGCTAAGCATTATTAATGAAAGTAACTGAAGCAGATATAAATAAGAAAAACAGTTTATTGTACATTTCCAGAGCACCCCAACCATGGTATCTTAAAACCATTATCTTCAAGATTTGCAAACTGAAATAAACAGCACTGAAATTATACTAGCATGCTAGAAGCCTAATTCTTGAAGATTGTCAAAAAGCTGAAGAAAACAAATATTTAGACATCCACACACTCGTTACACCAAACAAACAACATGGAACATTGGAACCCATTAATATGGGAGAATTAGTTAAGGTGATAAACACCCAAGCTGTTCCTGTCAGGAACAGAGATGGAAATATGTAGGATAACTACCAACAAATTGAATAGTTTTAGGATTCAGTGGGAACTGCAAGTGGAAAATAAGCAGCAACCATAATCTTTCAAGAGAGTGAAAAGACAAGAACTAGATTCCGGAAGCAACAGGAAAAATGGTTTTCAGCATTGTAGTAGAAAGAAACAACACAAGCATAGACTGAAATAACAGCAAATGGTGGCAGGAGTACAGGATTTTGATCCTTTTTTAAGGTTAGTATTAATGGATGGGAAAGCAATTCAGAAACATGGCCTAGCCAATAATGTTCAGAGACCCAAAGTAAACAATCAGCTGAATCATGAACAAACAAGGACTGGCTAAAGGTGCAGTGACTAGTGTGCAGTGCACCATGTTTGAAGATGAAAATATTTAAAAAGCTGGAATTTTATTTTACACTGGGGAACAACTATGTTACTCTGCATTTCAGTAGCAGCACACAGACATTGTAAGCTCACTCCAATGATTCTGTGTCCCATTCAGAACTGAGCTCTTCACACCCACACTCTGTGTAACACTCCATCAATCCCATGTGACCAAAGCAGGATCTCAGATTTGCGTGATAGGAGGTCCCAATTTTTACCTCAGAGATATTCAGTAAAAGACATTTTTAGTCACAGAATTCAACCTTGCTTGGGTGCTTCAGCCTACACCATGAAAAAAGTAATTATGTTCCCCCCAATTGCAAGTGCCAGTCACTAGACTTAGTACTTCTGGCTAAAGAAAGAAATTCCAAGTTCTAGTGAATGCTTCCCTACACCTCAGACAAAAAAGGCTGCACACACAGTGGCATACTGCTACATCCAACTTGGGAGTTGAGCTTCTGGCTCCAACACTCTCAGTCAACTTGGGAAGCAGCATCTCGTTACCAGCTGAATCCAGGTCTCCTGCTTGACACTATTTACCACAGCTTTTTAGGATGATCCTTAAATTCCTGTTTATGGCATAAAGTAGTTGCGTAAGAAGTTCTTTAGGCAAAGGTACATAAACATAAGTCACTAAAGGCCAACACAAGTTTACAAAACAAAAACAATCGACAATTTACCTGTTACAAATAATCTTGAAGAAATCCAAAATGATACAAATAACTCTGAGGTTGTATCAGCTCAAGCGGTTAGATAAATGAAATTTAATCACTGTGTCTTTTAAACTGCCAGGTCATTTTGGATCTCTACCACCAACTTTTTGGCACTCCAGATCAACTTTCAGTCACTGAATCAGAATTTCACTATGATCAGACTTCTTAAAAGTTAAGCAGCAGAATGTTCTAATATTTGAAATTTAAATATTAATATACCTTTTAAAAAGATATTGCTTGCACAAGAAATATAAGCACAAGGATTCTAGGCCACATTTTACGGACAGTATTTCAGGATGGACTGCAAAATGTTTTGTAAATTGTTCTAGATCCTTTTTTCCTAGTTTTTATGATGAAAGTTTCCTCCTGACAGACAGACAGACACACACACTTCTCTTATCCTCATCCCTGCAAGGATTTTTTTTTTAAACCTTATAATAATCAAGAACGTCAAGTCTGCTTTCCCTTGAAGTGGTGGTTCTCAGCTCTCAAGGATGCTTATTGTGAGCTCTTGCTTGGTAACAGAAGGATGGAGTTGAAACTTTAACAAACACAACTTCTCTAAAGCATTCACAATCATTTTAACTACATGATGTTAACAACAAACAAAAAGCAAAGACTCAAACAGTCTTACTAAAAAAAATACCTTCCCTTCCTAAATTGCTTAGCTTTCCACCTTTTGATTTTTATCTAGTCTCCATAGCATTTACTTTACCTAACACTTTCCCAGGAAATTTTATTGCGTTTAAATTGTTCCAACATAATTGTCAAGAGTCGAATCAGCTGACATAATGCTGACCATGCCTGACTGGTCAGTCTATACCAGTCAACATTGGGTCAGCTAGTTGCAGTTAAACCTTGGTGAAGGTGCAGGTGTTTGGACAAGATGTAAAAAACCTGACTGACAGAAGAACTGCTCAGGGAATTGTTAACTGAATTAGCCTTTAAGTCACCAAGACCAAAGTAAGAGAGGGGAAGTAATATTTGGCTGAAGTATATAACTGGACAAATTATTCACTATGAATGTAATATGAGTTTAATTCTTTTTTCTGTTTCTGAATTATCTACAAACATGCCACAATTTTTAGAAATATATTCATTATTCACAATTGTTAAATAAATAGTTTGTGCAAAGAAATTTTAGCCTACAGTTTGTTTGCACATTGATCACTATGCAAATATTTATTTGTCACCAAAGTGCACATAAAAAAAGCTTTTGGATGTGTTCATGACAGCACTTTTGCTTCAAATGATTACTAATATTTATTCAATGTGCTCAATCATACTGGCTCTATCTATGCAAGAAAATACAAACGTTGTTTTAGAATGGAAATCTAAGAGCTATGTATAATAGAATCAAGAAAGCAACCAGTTCTTCAACTGAGAAGACTGTCCCACTCAAATCTCTAAATGAAGACATCACGTTGACAGAAACAGATGCAATGCTGGGTGGAATGTTGTCATGAACGCTATTAATGTGAAACCACTGTTTCTGAAGCAGTGCTAAAACATGATCCCAAAGTTCCGGATTGTGATACAGGGGCTCATGGTGCCAACAGAGAAAGTGTTCACTGTTCTTTACAAGCAACTCCTGTCAGATCTGACATACTCACTATACTTAATACAGCAATTTTATGGTATTTATCTGTGAAGGTAGCATGCCAGGTCCCTACCGCATGCTTGCAAATAATCAATACACAATTATTGTGAGGTGCGTGGATGGATAATATTTAAGGAATTTTGACCAGGAGGTCAATGAATGATCTTTCAGTCTCCAAAGCAGTGGCAATAGTTCGTGTACACAGATAAACGTATACTGAACATGGACGACCATGTGAAGGTTGCCACCATCACTCCTTGTGAGCATCCTTCCCGCAACCATCCAGTGAGAGAGGACTATGTTGTGTGAGTACAAGAAAGCGATCGCTAACCAGGAGCTCCCGCTCCATGACCACCTCATTCACTCGCCTCACACTTGCCTTAAGTCCTGCCAACCATTCTGGACAGCTGGAGAAGCTCTTCTGTTGTCCAGCTTCAACCCAGAAGACACCTGGTAGGTGCAATGGGCAGTCTCTGATGTAAACAACAAACACCTCATATATGACCCTACTATCGAACTGCCAGGTTTCTTGCTCTGCTGAAGACAGTGGACAACCATCAACCATGTTAGGACGTTACATGGAAGAGGAGTACACATAATGCACAAATGGAGAATCAAGGATTCACCACAACGTGAACATGGAGACCTCCAAACCACCCAATACATTGTGAACAGAGCATCCCATCTTTTCATTTCCAGGAGATAGAGCTCTCAATTGGATTTCAACCTATTAACTTGTAAATGTTGCTATTTCCATACGAAAGAAGATTTAAAGAATAATATAACTATACTGAAAACTATGCCTTATAGTCTTGGATTAAAAGTTAGTTTCCAGGGAATCATATCTCAGTGGGTAACTGGGGACTGTCACACACACTATTGAAGAGCTTAATGTATAACCATCTATTAACAAACTTGAAAATGCAATTGTCACCCACTCTGGCTAGCCAATTATGTAATGTATTATTCAATTGTCCACTGCTGCAACAACACAGAAAGGTCAATGGAAAACCATCAAAGATAAAGTACAAACATCAAAGCCACTTGCAGGTAAAAAGGAACATTCTACAGACAGCGGAGTGCCCTGTCTGGAAATAAAGACAAAAGACTGATTCACAGGTTAGGGAAAGACACTCCATCCATTCACTGAGGACATATCTTGATGAGCACAGGTGTTTCATAAAAGACTGGATTCTGGTTCCTGGGAACTGAAGTCTGGGGGGAAAACCTACTTTATTAGATTGGAAAGGTAATACTAATAAGTGTAGGTCCTAGTACACGTTTTATGGTTTTGTTTCATATTGTAAAGTTCACATCTCTCTCTCTTGTTTCTAGTGGAACCTATCTTTTGTTTTATTAAAAGTGCTCCCAAGTGCTGTATGTTATACCGGAGTGACGATTCAAGGTAAAACAAATAAACTAGGGTACACTACTCCTCTGGGAGCAGAGACTCTGGGATTTTTGAGTGTGTCAGGATCTGGATATCACAGGGAAATGCTTCAAGGGGTCTCAGGTGCATCTCTTGTTAACCTGTAAGGCAAAGATAGCACTGGTATAGCCAAGAGGAGAATGCTGGAATCGCTGATAGGTTGGCGGTGTCAGGGAGCTAACACTCTGCTACCGCAGGCAAGACTCCCTCTCACTGCCAGTCGGGGGTAACAAGGTGACTCTCAGTCCCGGGCACCTGACTGTCACACAGACTATCAAAGAACTTAATATAGAACCATCTATAAACAAACTTGAAAAGGCAATTGTCTCCTAGCACCAGGAAAGGCCACAGGAAAAGATGGAATTGCAGCTAAAGCAAGAAGGATAGGTTGTGCTTAAACATCTGCACAATGTCCTGCTTGCCTGCTGCAGGAAAGGAGGAGTACCACAAGACATGACGGATGCCACCATCTTAACACTGTATAAAAACAAAAGGCTGAAGTGACTAATGACTACAAAAGAATCTCTCTTCTTAAAGTCGCTGGCAAGGCATTTGCACGGGTCATTCTCAAAAAACTGCAAGTTCTTGTCAAACGTGTGTAACCAGGGAGTCAGTGGGGCTTCTGAGATAGTAGATCAACTATGGACATGGACTTTGCACCACGGCAACCAAAAAAAAAAAAAAGTGTCAAGAACAAGGAAAATCTCTCTACATGGCCTTCATAAATCTTACAAAGGCTTTTGACTTAGTCTGCACAAATGGCATTTTCCCATTTCCCCTCCCCATTTTTTCTCCCTGTATTTTCAGAGATTCATAGATTTTAAGGCAAGACGAGACTGTTACATCTCTAGGCTGAGCTCTTGCATACCAGAAGCCATTCAATTTTACCCCGTTACCTCATATTAAGCCCAATACATTGGGCTTGATTAAAGCATCTATCTTTCAGAAAGACATTCTATCTTGACTTGAAGATATTAAGAAATATTAGAAAAGGGATGGAAAATAAGACTGAACTACCATAATGCTATTATATAAATCCATGGTGAGCCCACACCTTGAATACAGTATCCAGTTCTGATTGCCCCATTTCAAAAAGCATACAGGAGTACTCGGAAAGGGTTCAGGGAAGAGAAACAAAGATGATCAAGGGTACAGAATAGCTTCCAAATGAGGAGACTAAAAGTATTACAGCTGTTCAGCTTAGAAAAGAGAAGACTCAGGGAGAATATGATATAGTCTATAAAATCATTAATGGTGTAGAAAAAATGTTATTTATCTTTTCACAAACCTAGGAGGTCAGGCAGCAGGTTTAATACAATCAAGAGGAAGTACTACTTCACGCAACACACAATTAACTCGTGGAACTCCTTGTCTGGGATGCTGTGATGGCCAGAAGTACAACTGGGTTGAAAAAAGAACTTGGTAAGTTCATGGAGCATAGGCCCGTCAAAGATTATTAGCCAATATCATCAAGGATGCAATCCCATGCTCAGGGTGACCCTAAACCTCTGATTGTCAGAAGCAAGGAAGGGAAGACCAGGTTGTCTTCTGTATTCTCCAATGGCCCTGTTCTGTACACTGTTCCTGAAGTTCTGGTATGGGTCACTGCTGGAGACAGGATACTAGGCTAGACGAAACATTGGTCTGACCCAGGATGGCCGTTCTTATGACAAAAAGAGTTCATCACTTCCCTTGGTAGCTTGTTCCAAGGGTTAATCACCTTCATTGTTAAAAACTTGTGCCTTATTTCTAATTTGAATTGGTCTGGCTTCAGCTTCCAGCTTCATTGGTTCTTATTATGCCTTTCTCATCTAGATTAAAGAGCCCTTTAGTACCTGGTATTTTCTCCCTCTGAATGTACTTACACAATGTAATCAAGTCACATCTCAATCTTCTTTTTGATAAACTAAACAGATTGAGCTATTTAAGGGATTACTATAAGGCATTTTCTCTAACCCTCAAATCATTTAGTGACTCTTTTCTGAACCCTCTCCAAATTTCAACGTCCTTTTTGAAAGGCAGATACCAGAACTGAATGCAGTATTCTAGTATCGGTCTCACCAATGCTGTATACAGAGGTAAAAATAACTTCCCTGTTCTTATTCACTGCTCTCCTATTTATACATCCAACGATCATATTAGCCCTTTTTTGTCACAGCATCACCCTGGGAGTGCATGTTTAGATGTCTGTCCATTATCACGCCTGAATCCTTTCCATATAGTCCTTCATTCTATGGGCATGCTTTGCATTCTTTATTCCTAGATGTATGACCAAGCATTTGGTGGTATTAAAGCAGTGTTTCTCAAATGCAGCCACCAGGGGCTTTTCTTGCAGCCACAGCCTCATGGGCTGTGATGGAGGGGGAGGGCAAAGGAGAGACACTTCCCCCTCTGGAGTCACCTGGGGCACAATGCTGTTGGAGCAGGCAGTCAGCGAGTTCTCACTTTCCCATGGGTAGCAGAGCTCAGGTGTTGAGCTTCAGCCTTGGGGCAGCAGCGCAACAAGCTCTGTCCATGGGGCTTCAGGCTCCAGCCCTGGGCTCTGGCTGCACAGTTGCAGGCCCCAGGCTCCAGCGACACAGCTTCAGGCTCAGTCCCTGGACCCCATTCTCCAGACGTGGGGCTTTGGGCTCTGGCTGCAGGGCTCCAGCCCCGCCACTGTTTCCCCTAGCCCTATCTCCCCTGGTCCCCATTGCCTCCCCTAATCCTCCATCAATGGCTTAATTTGTCCCCAGGCTTGCCAGGGCTGATCAAGTCTGCTGTGAAAAGTGATATTTGTATGTTTGTTAATATCACTTTTCAGAACGGACTTACTAGCTAGCAATAAATAAATTATAATGATTTGGAGGTGTATATGTGTATATTTATTTGGTTATCCTAAAGCTAATCAAGTATTTTAGGAAAAAGCGAGAGAGCGGCCATCAGCAAGAGTTGGTGGCCACACTCTAAGGTCACCAAAATATTGTCCTGAGAACCCCTGTATTAAAGTGCACATTGTTTGAACAGTCTAGCTTACCAACTGACCCAGACTGCTCTGTAGGACTGCCCTAATTTCATAATCATTTGCCACTCTGCCAATCTTTGTGTCATCTGCAAATATTATCCGCAGTGAGTTTTCTATTTACTCCCAATATTTTTATCAATGTTCTGAAGAGACTCATACTTAGAACCCCACTAGAAACACTCCCATCAATGAAGATTCCCCATAGAGGTTTATCAGTTAGACAGTTCTTACTTAGTCCATTTAATGTGCACTATATTGATATTGCATACTACTAAATTTTTTTAAATAAGAATATCACGCGGTACTAAGTCAAATGCCTTACAAAAGTCTACATATATTACAGCTATGCAGTTATCTCCCTGAACTGAACTTTTAATCTCTTAAAAAAATGAGACCAGGTTTGCTTCTCGAGATCTATTTCAATAAAACCATGTCAACTAGCATTAATTATATTCCCATCTTTTAATTCTGTATTGATTTAATTAGATATAAGTTTATTAATAATTTCCCACAGGATTGATGTCAGGTTAACCAGCTATAATTGCCCAGGTCATCCCAACTGTCCTTTTTCAAATATTAGCACAACATTTAGCACCCTTCCAAACTCCTGGAACTACCTTAGCAGACTACGACTTATTAAAAATTCAAGTCAGCAGGCCAGAACCATCATCAGGCAATTATTTTAGTACTCTTAGGCAGAAGTTATCAGGACCTGTTGACTGAAAAATGTTTATAGGTAGTAAATCCTCATTAGTTGCTAGTGGACTAAACAGTACTTCAACATCCTGCTTCTTTCCAAATATAGAACAAAAATATTTCTTGAACGCTTTTGCATTTTCTGCATCATTATTAACAATTTTACTATCTCCTTCTAATAATGGACCTACACCATCAGGATTATTTTGTTCCTAATATAATTTAAAATGTTCTTTTTGTTCCTAGCCTTGCCAGCCATAGATCTCCCCGATATCTTTAGCTTCCCTTATTAATTTTCTACACTTCAGAACTTGTAATTTATATTGATTTCTATCTACTTACCTCTTCTGCCCACCCTCCGACTTTATATATATTTCTAATTGCTGCCTCCACTTACCTACTGAACGCAGGATGGGCTTTTACCCAAAGTTGTTCTCTTCTGGATTGTGGAATCTTGCTTTTTGGCTACCTAATAAACTTTTTTTTTTTAATAATTGCCAATTTCATTAATATTTTTCTGTCCAAATCCAACAAGTTTTGCTCCAATTTCCTATGTTTAGGAAAATAGCCCTTTAAAAGCACCAACTACATTATTACTGGGTGAGACTGTCTCCTGTTTGCTCATATGAATGTAATCAGGTGAAGATCACTAAGTCGACACCCACCAACTTCCAGTGATTAATCCATTTTTATCTGTCACAATGAGGTCCAAAATGAATCATTTCATGATGGGGCAATACCTTTCTGCTAGACAACTGTTTATGATTAGAAATGCTACTGTTTTACTACTGGCTGCATGAGACCATAGCATTGTCTTCCACTAAAAACTGCAGTCCATAAAACACAATTTTTATTTCCACACATTACAGACAGGAGCTTTCTCTAGTTTAATAGTGGTTTGTAGCAGACCTTTCACCAGTACCCTCCCTGTGCTTTGCTAGCTAGCAATATCCATATGCATTCAAGATTCTGCAGTTCAGAGTTTAAGTAACTCTAAAACAGGTAATGATGTCTTTACCATGCAGTGCCACACAACCTCACCTCTTTTATCCACTCCATCCTTCTAAGCAGGTTGTGCAACTAGTGATTGGATGATTCCAATCATGTGAATCTCCAACCAGTTTCAATAATCCAATTACACCAAACATTCTTCTAATGAGAGATTTCATTTTTAATATATTAATTTCATATTAATATATGAGTCAAAAAATTTCTTCTCTTCACATTCTTTGTCAGCTTGGTTCAGTTTTTCACAACATAGAGTTTGAGTTTCTGTTGCATGTGTCATGTATCACCCTTCCCTTGAGTTGTTAGTTTTCTCTCTCTTTTGACTGCTCCAGTCACCCCACCTCCACCTGTGAGATGCAGGCTCTCCCTCTCTTCTAATGAAATGTGACTAGTGTTCACAAAACCTTCAGCTTCACACCAGTATTCTACACAACAGTTCATTTCCAGTATTTTATGCCTCTTCCGCCTTGTGGAACTGTGAGAACTCCAGAAAGACTACTTGGCCTTTCCATTTCTTCAGCTTCTTTCAAGATCCCTGAAGTATTGAATTACCTGTGTAGTTCTATTGTCATGCTGTACCATGGTTTCCATGCATATCGTCATCATGGAGATGTACAGCTCATGTCTTCGCTCTAGGAGAGAGCACAGTGTTCTGCTGTCCTTATGTCCCTTGCTGAATTCTCGGTCTTTTCTTCTCAATATGGAGACACTGATGACTACTGCTGCCTACTATCAGACCACTGAAGAACCTCTCTTGCTACTCTTTTACTAACAGTTATGCTCCCAGTAGATGTCTGTTCCATTCTCCGGAAACAGGTTCCTCAGTAGCTGATTCACCGAGTACCGACAATGATTCAATACTTCCGGCAGGTTGAACGCCTTTTATTCTTTCCTTCTCGGTCACAAATCACCAGTCTGCTTCTTCATTTGTACTCGCTCAGGTTTCCTTAATTACTGACCCTTCCTCTTGTGAATCTGTGAAAATGATTTCTGAATCTGGTTGTCCAAGAAGTCTTCATTCTCATCTCCACTTCCAGACACACCTCTTACCCTTCCAATACGAACACCACTTGCACTTCATTTACCAAAAATCTCTCTGTCTATCAGGTATGTGCAAGGCAGGTCACAACAGCTTCTCATCATCCATATCTGCAATAGAGCATTACTAAAACAGAAGCAACTACGTTCCCTCAGTAAATGACCTCCAAAACACCACTGTTTGCTGCTCCTGTTTGCCTGCTTACCTGTTTGGTTGGCAGTGAGGAGGTTGAGCTATGCATAGAGACTTAGTACACAGTAAGTAGAGAGAGGGGGATTAACCACTCAAGTTATATCTAACATTGAGAAGAAAAAAAAAAAAAAAAAAAAAAAGACCCATGGTAGACTCAGAGCCCAGGTCAACAACCTCAGGCTCTCTGGGCTAGTGCTGGCCAAAAACAGCAGTGTAGATGTCGGGCCTGGGCAGGAACACAGGCTCTGACACCCAACTCCCATCACTGGGTTGCAGAGCCCAGGTTTCAGCCTGAGCATGAACATCTGCATGGATATCTCCAGCCTGAGCCCCATGAGCCTGAAACTCCCTGCTGTGGGTTTTTTTTGTTTTTGTTTTGGGTTTTTGTTTGTTTTTTGCAGTGTAGACATATCATCAGAGACTTTAAATACTCAATTGGATTGAAGACCCCAGGGTTCCAGCCACAAGGTCCTCACAAAGAAACAAGCAGAAATTTCTCATATGGCCAACCAGAGGCTCTAACCCCCAGCCCTATGGTCCTCCTATCGACAAACAGGCAAACGCAGAACTCATCAAGTCCCTTTACCTACAAGCACAGGCTCTGCAGCTACTCCCTCCAAAACTTTCCTGTTTACCACTCCTGTTCACCTGTTCATTCAGTTCTGATTGCTATTGTCAAACACGCAGCTCACAGGACAAATCAGGTCTGCTTGATGCATCTATGTGGCCTGCATGAAAGATTCACATTCTGTAGAATCTATATTTACTTTTTACAAACCAAGATTTTAGATCTCCTGGCTGCAAAGATAAATGTGAATTGAGTATAAACCAATGCAGTGAGGTCTGCCTGAATCTGCAAGGCAGCCTGAAATAATGGCTGTGAGAAATGTGATCAAACCCTGGCCCTTTAACCCAAATAGGGGTGTCAACTCTAAGACCCAACAGTTATACTTTAATATCAACTTTAACTATTTCATTGCAGATTATTTTAATGGATGGAATGGAGGAGTAGGTAGGATTGAAAGCCAGGAGAAGTGAAAATTGGGTGCTATTGCAGGAAAGGAAAGGAAGATATAAAAACAGAGGGAACACAGACTAAAAAGGGGGAGAGAAATAAGGATGAGGAAGGAAGGGAAGAAAAGAATAGAAACAGTGGTGGTCTTACAGGGGAGCATATTTTCTGACTGAAGCTGAACTTAACAATAAGGCACTGAACGAATTCCTACGATTTAGTCATGGAGGTCGTGGAAAACATGGAATCCGTGACTTCCAGTGACCTCCGTGACTTCAGCGGTAGGGCGCTGCAGGGTTCCCTGCTGCCCACGGGGAGCTGCAGGGTACCTCCCCTGCCTCTGGCAGTCCCCACAACTCCTGGACACTGAAGAAACTCTTGAACTCCAGGGCGGCAGGGGAACCCCCGAGCTCCTGGCCTTCACAAGCGGTGGGGGAACTCCCTTGCTGCTGGGGGCAACGGGGAATCCCCCAGCTTCCAGGGCCCCCCATAGCTTTGGGTGGTGGGGGTACCCCACAGCTCCTGGCCCCTGTGCAGCTGCCCCACTTCAAGCGGTGTGAGGATCTGCAGATCCCCATTTTTTTCTGGATATTTTTAGTAAAAGTCAGACAAATTCACAAATGTCGTGATCTTTCTTTTTTGCCAGTGACCTGTCCCAGATATTTTTAGTAAAAGTCATGGACAAAATCTTAGCCTTAGTTATTACATGAAGGCCACACTCCACCACTGATTTCTGTGTAAGCCTCCCTACTACATCATGAGTACACAGAACTTAAATCCAGAATGGCAGTTCCTATCTACTTCAGTATCCTCTCTCTAGTAATGCCCAGTACCAGATATTTCTGAGGAAGGCACAAGAGTCTTGCAGTAAGCAACTGTGGAATAATCTCCCTCATCTTCCCAATACAGAGGTCTCCTCAAAATCCCTTATAGTTACAGATTGGTTTAAGACACGACACATGAGGTTTAATATCCCAACCAACATTTTTTGTTAGCAACAACTATTACAATGCTTAATATTCTTCACAGTAAAAGTCAGAAAGGAACTGGACAGTTATATGGGTAAATTATTGGCCTCAAAGACATCCTGGGACAATGAGTTCCACAGGCTAATTGCCAGCTGCGTGAAAATATATTGCCTTCTATCAGTTTTAAATTTGCCACCTTTTGACTTCATTGAATGCCCCTTGTTTTTGTGTTATGAGAGAGGGAGAACAGAACTTCCTGATCCACTTTTCTAGACTATTATTTTATATACTTTTATGTTCCCTTTTAATGTAAACTATCCCAGTCTTTTCAGTCTCTTAGTATGAGAGTTTTCCTCATCCCTCATCTTTCTCATCACCCATCTCTGAACCCCCTGTAATACTGGAATATACTTTTCCAGACAGTGTGACCAGTATTGTACATAGCATTCTAAGTGAAGCACACCACTGAATTATATAAGGATATTATATTTTCTATGTTGTTCTCCATCCCATCAGCTTCTATCAACTGAAGTTCTACTGTGGATTGAGAGGGTTATGAAATCCTATATTTTATAGCCTGTACCACAGACCATAGCTATAATTTAAACTCAGCCCTCTTCACAAGTTTCAAACCCCGATATAGGTGCTTATAATGGACCTCATCACTGTAGAAACTGGGTGCCTGAGATGCTTCTCTCAGTCAAGTTTGTAGTGCACCATCACAACTGGGATCTGCTGGAGGTCTAAACAGAGATTATGGGACTAGAAACTGTACTATTGTGCTCTCTCACCAGCACTAGTGCTCCCACCAGCACTGAAATCATAATTGAGGCCTACTGACAGATTGCCTGCCTGCTGCTCATGCTGCACCTGTTCTGTATATAGGTTGGGATTTTCAAAGTGGAGGGAGTTAGGCATCCGCTCTCACTGAATTACAATGGACGCCTAACTCCTTTAGGCTCCTCTGAAAATGCCAGCCATAATACGAGAAAAGTCTTTGCAAGCCTTTTGCAGGAAAGGCACACTAGAAATGCTAGAGAATGTAACAGAAACCTGCGGTAAAGTAACCATTCTTATTTAGTGAATTTCCTTATCGGGAAACATCTTTTCCCAACGTTTACTCTTTTACAAGCCACCCTTTTAAACTCACACTAAATGTCTGCATGGCAGATAATCTTCCTGTTTAGGGTTAACATAGAAACTATCACTCAAAATTGTAGGGGCATAACTAAATGAAAACCTACTGCAGAATCATTTTATCAAGAAACTTACATTACCTGTATTTATCTAGATGTTCCTTTATGAACAAATACAACCTATTACTCTTCATTTTGCTGTTCGGGACTGATCTAACCCTCAGTTAGGAACAGTTCAAGCATATTTATTTACACAACAATGTAGCGAAAATAAATATGTTGTAGGATATAATCTTATAATATATGTAAAAGTGTATAGATAACATCTGAATACATTTCTACATATTTATATAATCAGCAATATATGGTAAACAATGGTACACTGTACAAAAAAAAAGCTATGTATTATTTTATTCCATTAAATATAAAGACAAAAAAGGAAGACTGTTAAATTAGTATTAAATAAGCTTGATTTCTTAAACGACAGTATTCTTATTAGAATGAACTTCTTAAAATTACCAGTCTTCTCTTTCAGGTATGCAGTAGGTTGGAGTAGACCAGAAGGCTTATGTATTAATGTGCTATACGCATTAAGTTATCAAGTTCGCTCATCAGCAGTTACCCAAGGATCTCATCACCAATATATAAAATCCCTCAGGAAATTCTTCCCATCTTAAATTCATTAGTGAAATCTGTGCTCCAGAGAACACAAGATGATTCAATTCACTTGGCTTTTTATTGCACAAAACACTAGTTGTTCTCTTCTTTCATAGGCAAATATTCTCTCTAAGGGTCAAAATCCTGCTGTTCCCACATTTCTCTACTGCAACATGGAGGGCTCAGGCCAGAGCTCCAGGACAACCAATACTGTTCCACTGGAAAAACAAACCAAACCAAACAGTATTGAAAAGTATAGTCTTGCAATACAGATGACCATGGTAACAAGAATCATAGATTCAAAGAAGAGAAACTGCTGAGCTGGAATTGATATGCAAACTAGATACTATCAACTTAAGCTTAAATAGAGACTGGGAATGGCTGCGCCATTACACACATTGAATCTATTTCCCCCATGTTAAGTATCCTCACAGCTTCTTGTCAAACTATCTTAAATGGGCTATCTTGATTATCACTACAAAAGTTTTTTTTTCTCCTGCTGACAACAGTTTATCTTAATTAATTGACCTCTTAGAGTTGGTTGGGCAATTCCCACCTTTTTATTTTTTCTGTATGTATATATATATATATCTCCTCACTATATGTTCCATTCTATGTGTCTGATGAAGTGGGCTGTAGCCTATGAAAGCTTACGCTCAAATAAATTTGTTAGTCTCTAAGGTGCCACAAGTACTCCTGTTCTTTTTGTGGATACAGACTAACACTTATTTGAAACCTGTCAAACAAGTGTCTCTCTCAAGATGTGATGATTTGGTAACATTTGGAACATATATTAAAGCTGTCCCACAGACAGAAAAGACATCTTTAAACTACAAGACTTGAACTTACGTTAAGAGATACTGTTAATAAAAAAAATTGTCATGGTCTCTTGCTGATAGAATAATGCTGAGAGGCAGCTGAAGAATTCATCAAAATCAAGTATCAAGATAAAGCAGACATTTGCTTCCAAAGCAAGAGACATTGACCCTGCAAGAATTTTTAAATACAATTACTATTCCTATAAAATCAAAATGACTGATGCAGATTCAAAATATTTTCTCTAATTTGTATATTAAGGTGATCATGGTACAGTTGTTGACCTTCTGTATTCTGAATGGCTTAGAAATAAAATCTGTGTACTTCAGTCGTGGTTAGGTACCCACAACAGTGGATTTTGGGTGGAGGTTTTGGTATACCGTACTTCAAATTTACACACTCTTCCTCCCCCCAAACACACATTTTCATTTATTATGGTCAACTGTCCAATAATATGACTGGCATGTACTACAATGGTATAGAAAATGCATGGGTCCTTGGCAGAATTACTATAGGTATATTTTCACTTAAATTATCTGTTCCTTAAAAAGTTGCTGATATATTAGACACAATATAGGTTTTTTCACTCTCCAAAAATCAGTCACTCTCAAAATCAGTCATTCATGTCTTCTCATTTAATAGAATATTAATTATATTCATTGCACTTAATATTAAAGATCCTGAATTACAAGGAAGTTCTGATGTCTACAGGATTTTCATCTACCTTCTATCATTTTGGACATGCCCCTCTTTATAACTTCATTGCAATGCAGCAGCTGCATTTATTCTTCTTCTCCATCATCAGTTTACTTAGGGCGCAGCAGTTTTTGGAAGTTAACATCAGGATAATCAGTCTAACTGGTAGAATATGCCCCATCCCATCTCAAAATTGTGCGTGCATAGCCATCAGGAGTAGAGAATGTGACAAAAGTGTTTTTTGGACACAGGAAATGGCAGCTTCAGTAATAGCAAACTGTTTAGATAATTCTTCTACTTATTTCAAACAATTAATAAAAAGAGAGAGAGAGAGCTGAACAGAAAACTTTTTACATTAACAAAAAGTCTTGAAGAACGAGTTCCTTAAATATGCTTCAGAGTAATCTTTTATTTATTAACGTCACAAATTCAATCCAGGCAAGGAACAAAAAACTGACTTGCCATAGACCTTAAATTTTCAGAATCAGGTAGTTATTCTCTCCCCCTGTTGCACCCTTCCCACCTTCTTGTTTGAAAACAAGACCTCAAAGTTAGCCCTAGCACGAAGCAGCCATTGAAACCTGGAAAAATGCACGCAAAGAAGATCCAAGAATCCTACCACTGCAAGATCATGGTTGAAGTTTAAGGAAATGTTTCTTCAATTCTGTGATCTGTGCCAGTATCTATGACATTCAGAAGAAAAGCAGAGTCTTGTCCTTCATATGCAAGTGGCTAAAGTCTTTGTTCAGGTTGAAACAATGTGATACTCTGACTCGACTTGTTAAAATCTGTTCCGGAGAAGGAAGTGGTCAACAATTTGCACACATCATGATGTTTTACATTATCTTTTACTTAAAGAATGTTTTGGTCTCTTGTTTACTTTCCCTCCTCCCACCCCCTCACAGGTGCCACCAGAGATGAATTTAGCTTTCTAACAGTTAGTATATCCAAGGTTATCTACCATTTCTGACTACACCAAAGCATCAGAATTATTTATGAACATCCTTGTATGCTATTAATAAAGGTGCCATTTAAGACTTCATATCTCTATGTAAAAAATACATTTCTGTTCTCCATCCCCCGAAGACAGAGCTGATTACAGATACTTTTTCAGCCATTTAGGCATTTTTTCCATCTAAATTACAAACACAGACATTTCTTATTACATTCTTAAAAGGAGTCAGTAATTCCTGAATATCAATTAATAGTCTGGGAAGAAGTCTTGATAAAAATCTTCATATTATTCCAGAATTGCCCCCATTTAATTCCTTAAGATTTGTTCTAAATTCTTTCACCCAGGTAATCTCAGAAATTTATTTTATATTTAGTTGTCTGGTTTAAGAACAAAAACAAAAAATACTGCCCCTTCCCTCCCACACACATTAGATGCCTCTAACTATTATTTGTCTGGAAGCATTCACTTTTATTTTCATATTAGCTCTTACTATGGCAGGCGTGGCAGTGAACACTACATGTAAAGATGCAAAACAGTCTCTATTATAGTCACCCATTTTCAGTTACTCTTAACTCTTAAATCTCATCTTTCAAGATGAAATTTTCCAGGTTTGGTTACTGCCTGGAAGATTTTGTGTTTCATTTGAACAAATATTTAGCATATTTTTTTAAGCAAGAGTGAGAACGTTTTCCCTACTTTCAAAAAAATAAAAACATCTCCTGTTCCAACTTTTGCAACCTTATTCTGAACTAAACCCCCACTTCTTCACAGCCCAGTTTATTCAAGAAGGAGATGTTAAATACAAAGTTTTGATGAGCAATTTCATAATATAAACGGCATCTTCACCACACCAGCAAAGAACCTCATTAGCCAAAGGGATGGAGCTCATGTTAAATAGTACATACCTCTGTGCATATACAGATTGCTTCAAATGGAAAGGTTCCTCACAGAGGCCCGGTGAACAGCCTTCTGATGTAGATGGAGACCTTGTTGGGCAACATGGTGAGAGGTGGGGAGAAAATGACAATGTGGGCTGTGAACTGGATACCACGACTGCTTTATTAGCCTCAACCTATATGGAGTGTTAGAGCCTTTGAAACTTGGAAGGCACAATGAAAGATGTAAGCATCTAATTTATCAATGGTCTGGGATAAAAGGAGTCAGGCAAAATCAATTTCACAAAGACTACTGGACACTGGAAGGAGGCTTGTCTTCTCTACAAGTACACACTACACTTTCAAGTTGGTTTTGCCGGCTCCTCAACACAGGGGGAAAACATCATTCCCATAGAGCTGAACAGCAAAGAGGTACAATCCACAACATTTGTACTCTTTATGATCTTTTTTCTTGAAGAATTTGCCA
>NC_133770.1:178343617-178345672 GCF_003597395.2 Chelonoidis abingdonii | reverse complement strand
ATATAAGAAAAAGACCCAAAAATCAGGACTGTCCCTATAAAATCAGGACATCTGGTCACCCTATAACAAACTGCGGAAAAAAAATGCAAATGCCTAGTACACAGCTTGGTCACAGACAATGCTGCAAATGTATCCAGGATGAGAAGAAATTTAGAAGAGAGTCCCAAGCTAATAACGTACAGTTGCAGTGCTCATTTGATGCAACTTCTAGCCAAAGACTTCAGTGTTCCAGAAACAAAGGCTAATGTTGAAATTGCAAAATACTTCCGTAACAACCACTTTGCAGCAGCTGCTCTGAAATACGTGCAAGGAACCAAGCTAACTCTCCCACAAGATGTGCAATGGAACTTACTAGCGGACTGTTTTGAGCACTATATCAAGAACTGGCCTAATCTGATGTCACAGCCAAAGTTCTCAACATTGGGCTTAAAGAGAAATGTTGAACATATGCCGAGTATGCTGAAGCCTATTTCTGTAGCCTTGAACAAAATGCAGGGAAACAGCTGTTTTTGCTGACATTGTTGAAATTTGGAAGGAACTGAGTGAGATCTTAAAAAAAGAAATATGCAATGACAGCGTTAAATTACCAATTTGCCTTGGGGAAATTTTTAACTTAAGCTGGTAAAATATAAGCTATGGGGATCTTTCATGTGGGTCCCCACATCTGTACTCCAGAGTTCGGAGTGTGAGGGGTGGGGGACGACCCTGATAGCCATTACGGAACATCATGATACAACAATTTGGCTAATAGCCTTCTCAAACCGATGAAGGTGCTATCTGCAAGAAAGCCCATCCCATTGGCATGAGTGCTGGAACAAGTGGATAAAACAGGGACACAAAAAAGTTCTCTCTCTGTCTCTTTTGCTCTTTGGACTCTCACAGGGCTGGAGCTAGGAAACAAACAGAAATCCCAAACGTAAAACTGGATTAGCATAAAAAATATTCAGTGATGACAGATTACTACAATTCTGTTATGTTTTGGAACCACAGACTGTATCTCATTTGTGTATATATGTTGCCAGCTTTAACCTGTAAATTACTCTCTCGTTTCTTTTTCCTAGTTAATAAATCTTTAATTAGTTTACTATAGGATTGGCTACAAACTTTGTCTCTGGTGTGAGATCTGAGGTACAAACTAACATGGGATAACTGACTAGTGACTGGTCTCTTGGTACTGGAAGCAACCTGAATATTTTGTGAGCTTTGGTGTATGGCAACCAGCTATCACTAAGTCCAGCTTGCTTGGGTGGCAAGACAGAGTCTCAAAGGGACTGTCTTTGACTCCATGGGAATACTGCTATAGTGCTTCAGGAGTTCACATTTGTTACTGAGTTGTTGAAATCTAACCACAGAACATACCAACAGTTTGGGATCTCTGCCCTGCTTTTAGACAGTCAGCCCTGAGGCTGGCAATCATGGTCATGAACCATTCCAGACAGTGTGATAGGCAGGTTGTAGCAAGATGCCTCAAAACCCTGGGTACCCCAGGAAGCATCACAACTGATCTTGGGAATACACTGAAATGGGAAGTATAATCTAAAATTTAACAGCTTGCCTACGTGAGGAAGTTGACTAGAGCAAAATGGAATATTCCGCAATAAAAGTCACGTTCAGAAACAGATTATACAAATAAAAGGAAAAGGTCTTCTTCCCAAATGTTAACTGAGTCAAGACAAAGACCTTATTCTTGCTTTTGTGTCCTTTTATCGTTACTGGCATCAGATTTAGTTTTTGCTAAACAGATCTGTTCACTGGAATAGTAAACCTGCAGTTTCTGCTTGAACATTCCATGTCAGACCCCCATAATCTCAACCTGAAACAGCACCTCTTGGTGACAGCCAATCGCCACTACACTTCCTGTAGCTCCTAAATAGTCTTAAAATGCCCTTAAAGTAGGTCATGAAACATTTCCCACTGTCTGTGATTTGGGGGGCGTGTCATAAACAGATAGCTAAGGGTTAATGTTTTGTTTACCTGTAAAGGGTTAACAAAGGGAACCAAACACCTGACAAGAGGACCAATCAGGAAACCGGATTTTTCAAAGCTTAAGGGAGG
>NC_133770.1:178337515-178340750 GCF_003597395.2 Chelonoidis abingdonii | reverse complement strand
GCCCCTCTGGGACCCCGCCCCATCTACACAGCCCCGCTCCCTGTCCCCTGACTGCCACCAGACCCCCGCTGCCTCATGCAACCCCTCCTCATTCCTGACAGCTCCCCTCGGGAACCCTGTCCCATCCAACCATCCCTTCTTCCTGTCCCCTGACTGCCCCCAGAACCCCTGCTCAACTGCCCCCTGCCACCTCATCCAACCCCCCTCCTTCCTGACTGACCCCCAGGACCTCTGCCTCCATTCAACCCTGTTTCCCCCCCAACCACCATTCTGAATTCCCCTGTCCCCTATCCAACCTCCCCTGCTCCCTGCCCCCTTACCGCACTGCCTGGAGCACCGGTGGCTGGTGGCACTACGGCTCTGCCGCCCAGCTGGAGCCGGGCCACGCTGCCACCGCTCCCACTGCCACCACGCAGCACAGAGCCCCAGGAGCTAACAGCTCTGCCACCCAGAGCACCATGCTGGCGACAAAGCAAGCGCGCTGAGGCTGCGGGGGTGGTGGGACAGCAGGGGAGGGGCCAGGGGCTAGTCTCCCGGGCCAGGAGCTTGGGGGCCGGACAGGATGGTCCCGTGGGCCAGATGTGGCCCGCAGGCCGTAGTTTGCCCACCTCTGATCTAGTATCATTGCCCGTATAACACATTCTTTGTTCCTAGATATATACATTTATACTTCACTAGAAAAACACCTGTACAAAGATGTTTACTCATTTACAATTACATTTTGAGACCTATCAGAGTTTGCTAGCTTTTAAAGCATAAAAGCACCAAGCATGGGAAGATGACGACAACGGACTTATTTAGGACACGCTTTCAGGATGCCAACAACACAACTTCCACATGGTGGTATCATGGACACCATCTGGAGAAAAGAGAAAAGGAGAGCTACCTAGAGAAACAGTGTGCAGAACAATAGAGAAAGAAGCTAAATCCATCAACATGACACTTGAAAGCATGAAAAGACCAGCACAAGACAGAAATAAATGGTGGAAACTAGTGGATGTCTATGCACCTGAGGGTGCAGGAGGATAAAGAAAAAGGAATATGCAACATGGATAACATTAAGTTTTTCTGAGAACCTCAACTTTTGTATCCACTGACTTTTTCTAATTGACAACGTATAACAGTAGATCAACATATGTTTTTGAATGTTATATCCAAATTTTATTACCAAAATCTAATTTCAGAACAGCTCTTGATTATCATCCAGTAAAATGCATACTTTGTCAAGAACACCTGAAGGCTGTATTTGTTGCCTGCACCTATAGTATGATAGCCATTGACCGCATCTGTCCTTTATTTTTAACCTGAACAATTAAAGAGAGTTAAATCAGGAGGATATTTAAAAATACAATGATCATCCTGAAATCAAAATGTTGTTTCCTCTCTGTCAAGATGCAGCAGATGTCTAGGGATTTGTATGTTGGCTTCCCAGTGGAGGAGAAATCAGTGACATAGATTTTAGGCATATTCCAAGTGTAATCATTTTCATCTACCCATATAAACACAAACCTGGAATATAGGTTGTCACAAACAGCATGCAGGTAATCCCCCCCTTGAAAAATCTCCCAACATCAATGCTCAGTTCCCAAAGAGTAAATCTGACTCTAGAATTGATTCCAGAGACCAAACTCTCCTGCTGTTCACACATCTTCTATGCATAACCTTGCATAACAAAACTAACATAACATGCCTTCCCAACACTGAACAATTGCTCATGTGCTAAGAAAAAGAACTTGAAAGACTATGATTACAGCATCACATGGTGACACCTACTACAACGATATATTCTCTACCTTTTTAGTGCCTGAGGGGCAAATAGCTAGCTAGCACAGCAGCATCCTTGTGTTTTAACATCACCTACCAGCATCACAGGTAACAGTGCAGGAAGTGAAGCAGGCTCACCAGCAGCACTGCATCCACTACCCACGTGGGTGGGTGGGAAGGGACAGGAGTGGAAAGAGCCCTGCCACCCCTGGCTTCCCATTGGTGAGCACTTAATTACACAAGTAGCCCAAATGACTTAAGAAAACAAAAACTGGGGAGTGAGGGTGAGGAAAGAAGGAAGGGAATGGAAGGACAGAGTGCCAGTAAAAAGGTTCACCAGATATACTCACTTGAGAAACGTAAAGGTCTTGCAAATAATTTATTCTTCTCCATCGCCACCCATCTTCAGCTCTCGTAGATGAAACAACAGATGTTATTTTTCATTTTTTGGAATTATCTGAATGAAACCAGGGTGGTGGCTCAGGAAACTGGATTAGAGGAAGATGTTCCAAGCAGAAGGAAGGGAACCATGCAGACTTTCATGAAAGAAGCTAGCTAAAAGGAAATGGAGGTTGGTGCCACAGACCAAGCAGAGAAGCTAAAGAATACAAAAGGAGGCCATATCAGTTATATGAAAGGTTGCATGCATGAAGGATCTTAAAGGCAAGAAGTGGTAGTTTTCACTTGATGTTCAAAACAATACAGAGTTAGGGAAATGACTGAGGTTGGGGGTGATGGTGTAACAGTTAAAGGTAAGGAAAACGATTTTGGATTGGGGGGAAGGGTCAAGATTACTTAAGGGATAAAAACTGAGATAACAAGACTGCCATAGTTCAAGGCAGGAGAAGATTATAGTATGGGTACACAATTTGCCTGCCAGAACAGAATGAAAAAATATGGAGATTTAACTTATGCAAACTCAGATGTTGTATTTCCCTCGTGATTATCCATTCACTATTTTAATTCTGTTAGCCATGTTTGTTTTTTTTAACCTCCTCTATGGTATGTTTATTCAGATAATCTTTTTCAACTTCTCTATTTTTTTTGTTTTAAATATGACACGATATCAAAACATTTATTAACTCAAGATGAATTAAGTCACCTGTATTACTTTTGTCCAAAATCCCTTGTAGTTATATAAAAATATGATAATCTATTATGAACAATTGTTGCATCTTTCTCATGTTACTGTCCTCTGACTGGGAATAAGTCTATAGATTCACTTCTTTAATTAGTTCGTTCTGGATCACCCTAGCTGTCATTTATATTTGTTTCTGTATGAGGATTCCCATTGTCCTTAAACTGAGTAGCTACGTCGCACTCTACCAATCCTTTTCAGTCTTTTTTCTTAATACATCTTATCCATGGACACTAATCACTAACGTTCTTCGTTTTCCAAAATTAGTTTTAATAAACGCAGAATCTTAGTTTACTCTCTTACGAACCTAAATTCAATAGTTCATTACCACTT
>NC_133770.1:178253642-178337415 GCF_003597395.2 Chelonoidis abingdonii | reverse complement strand
GTTTTGGGGAGACCAGAGTGAGCCAAGACACTGGAAATCCTTGGCTGGTGGCAGCGAGATCAGATCTAAGCTGGTAAAAGCTTAGAGGGTTCATGCTAGCTTCTCAGTTTATGAACGCTAAGGTTCAAATCGGAGTAGGAAAGCTACGACAGCACTGTCACAATATTTTTGTCTCATGGACGTACTCCTCTGGCAAATGATTAATCAAAGAAAAAAAACTATCTTAGATGTGTAAGAATTGTATTTTAGGGTGCATTTCTGTCCAACCCCTTGATCTGTTTAATACGCCTGACCCATTTAGAATATAAAAGCTTCTGAGAGACTTGCAGAGGTCATGTAATCTCATCAACTACCTAGTTTCTGTTTTACTTCTTAACTATCAGCATTACTTACCACATCTCACTGTTCTGTAACAGATTCATCCCTGGCTAATTCAAGACCTCTTCAAACTATTTGAGCCTGGTGGCTCATGAGTCATCCAGCCACACCTTTTCTTTTGCTTCCATTGGCAAAATATCTCTGGTTAAAATTTTATCAGCATTAGGTTTCTGACAGCTACCCACAGTGAAATAATTACTCCAAAATACACCATTTGTTATGCCTTCTCACTTAACCTTAAAAGCCTGTTGAGATGTTAGCACATATATAAAAAAGGTAAACACTGGCTAAAGTGAACTTAGACCAAATTCTCAATTAAAAAACTTCGAGATATTTCAGTCATTCCTCCTGACCATTGTTGGAGATAAATTTATTTGCAACAGCTGTGACAGCTATTTAAAACGGGGGAATGAGAAGTTTAACTAGGGAGGTACATTAAAGGGCAGTAGGTATCTCAAGTACAGTATATGTAAAGTTTAGTTTAAAAAAAAATGCTTTTTCAGATGCAAGGAAAAACATATGATTTGCTTCATTTATCAAGATAAAATGTACCTAATATTTCCAGATAAAGTTTAGAACTAGAAGTAATCTATGTATACCTGTATTACAGTGTACAAAGTTAACAATGCATTGACCTGATCCTGCAATTATCTGACTAAGTCTTCCAAAGTCTTACAATGGGACTACTTGCATGAGTAAGCATTATTTACATAGGTGACGGCTGCAGGATCAGTTCTGTAGTTTTTGTAGCCTTAAGAGAATTGTTGTATCTGGAACTATTTAGGAGGGTTCATTATGTTTGACTAGACTATAAAAGTTTTTCAGAGGCTTTTTAATAGCCTATTACATAGATCCAATTAGGGTTAAGACCTCTTTAAGAACAAAGATATTATGACATGACAAGTGTGAGAATAAAATGTTATGAGGGTAAACACTACAACAGTTCCTCACTAAATATTATATACTGAGGCATAGTACAACCACCTTGACACTTCCTAATACTAACAAGCAATTGATTATCAATACCTACTGTCTTATCAAAATCAGCATTTGCAGACCTCTTATATGCTAGGTACCGAACTATAGAGAGTGAATGTTTTCACTCTAGTTAATATTAGTGCTTATAAAGGCTATGCTATTTTTGATCTTTATACTAAAAATTTTAAAGTATTTTATTTGTGAATAAACAGCAGTTATATTTTTATATTTTAATTTCCAATCAAATTCTATCAAACAAACAAAATAATATAGACCTTCCAGATGGTATGAACTGGTTTCAGTTATCTTTTTAAAAACAGACTATAAACAGTATTACTCTGCCAGGCCAGAGCTTTACTACCAGGATGAGGGGGGAGAAGTTTTATTCAAGGAAGTTGGGGCGGGGGGGGGAGAGGAATATTTGCACCAATGTTGAAGTTGCGCAGTTAAACATTCAAGAGTCAGGTTACTTAGGTGGGGTTTGTGTGAATCCAAAAAAGTGCTGCAGTTTGTAGTGCTGTACGAAAAAATTACACAACTCCACACAAAAATCTTACATCAAAGGAACATTACATTTGAGATTGTAAGTTTTAAAAATTTAGGAATATGAAAAAATTAAAGTCTCTCATATTAAATACATAGATTTCAAGGCCAGAAGGGATCATTGCAATCATCTAGTGTAGGGGGGGACAAACTTTTTGGCCTGAGGGCCGCATGAGGTTTCATAAATTGTATGGAGGGCCGGTTAGGGGAGAGGGCCATGGCCCGACTGCCACCTCCTACCTGCTCCTCCTGAGACTCCTGCCCCATCCAACCCCCCTGTTTCCTGACAGCCCCTCTGGGACCCCGCCCCATCTACACAGCCCCGCTCCCTGTCCCCTGACTGCCACCAGACCCCCGCTGCCTCATGCAACCCCTCCTCATTCCTGACAGCTCCCCTCGGGAACCCTGTCCCATCCAACCATCCCTTCTTCCTGTCCCCTGACTGCCCCCAGAACCCCTGCTCAACTGCCCCCTGCCACCTCATCCAACCCCCCTCCTTCCTGACTGACCCCCAGGACCTCTGCCTCCATTCAACCCTGTTTCCCCCCCAACCACCATTCTGAATTCCCCTGTCCCCTATCCAACCTCCCCTGCTCCCTGCCCCCTTACCGCACTGCCTGGAGCACCGGTGGCTGGTGGCACTACGGCTCTGCCGCCCAGCTGGAGCCGGGCCACGCTGCCACCGCTCCCACTGCCACCACGCAGCACAGAGCCCCAGGAGCTAACAGCTCTGCCACCCAGAGCACCATGCTGGCGACAAAGCAAGCGCGCTGAGGCTGCGGGGGTGGTGGGACAGCAGGGGAGGGGCCAGGGGCTAGTCTCCCGGGCCAGGAGCTTGGGGGCCGGACAGGATGGTCCCGTGGGCCAGATGTGGCCCGCAGGCCGTAGTTTGCCCACCTCTGATCTAGTATCATTGCCCGTATAACACATTCTTTGTTCCTAGATATATACATTTATACTTCACTAGAAAAACACCTGTACAAAGATGTTTACTCATTTACAATTACATTTTGAGACCTATCAGAGTTTGCTAGCTTTTAAAGCATAAAAGCACCAAGCATGGGAAGATGACGACAACGGACTTATTTAGGACACGCTTTCAGGATGCCAACAACACAACTTCCACATGGTGGTATCATGGACACCATCTGGAGAAAAGAGAAAAGGAGAGCTACCTAGAGAAACAGTGTGCAGAACAATAGAGAAAGAAGCTAAATCCATCAACATGACACTTGAAAGCATGAAAAGACCAGCACAAGACAGAAATAAATGGTGGAAACTAGTGGATGTCTATGCACCTGAGGGTGCAGGAGGATAAAGAAAAAGGAATATGCAACATGGATAACATTAAGTTTTTCTGAGAACCTCAACTTTTGTATCCACTGACTTTTTCTAATTGACAACGTATAACAGTAGATCAACATATGTTTTTGAATGTTATATCCAAATTTTATTACCAAAATCTAATTTCAGAACAGCTCTTGATTATCATCCAGTAATATGCATACTTTGTCAAGAACACCTGAAGGCTGTATTTGTTGCCTGCACCTATAGTATGATAGCCGTTGACCGCATCTGTCCTTTATTTTTAACCTGAACAATTAAAGAGAGTTAAATCAGGAGGATATTTAAAAATACAATGATCATCCTGAAATCAAAATGTTGTTTCCTCTCTGTCAAGATGCAGCAGATGTCTAGGGATTTGTATGTTGGCTTCCCAGTGGAGGAGAAATCAGTGACATAGATTTTAGGCATATTCCAAGTGTAATCATTTTCATCTACCCATATAAACACAAACCTGGAATATAGGTTGTCACAAACAGCATGCAGGTAATCCCCCCCTTGAAAAATCTCCCAACATCAATGCTCAGTTCCCAAAGAGTAAATCTGACTCTAGAATTGATTCCAGAGACCAAACTCTCCTGCTGTTCACACATCTTCTATGCATAACCTTGCATAACAAAACTAACATAACATGCCTTCCCAACACTGAACAATTGCTCATGTGCTAAGAAAAAGAACTTGAAAGACTATGATTACAGCATCACATGGTGACACCTACTACAACGATATATTCTCTACCTTTTTAGTGCCTGAGGGGCAAATAGCTAGCTAGCACAGCAGCATCCTTGTGTTTTAACATCACCTACCAGCATCACAGGTAACAGTGCAGGAAGTGAAGCAGGCTCACCAGCAGCACTGCATCCACTACCCACGTGGGTGGGTGGGAAGGGACAGGAGTGGAAAGAGCCCTGCCACCCCTGGCTTCCCATTGGTGAGCACTTAATTACACAAGTAGCCCAAATGACTTAAGAAAACAAAAACTGGGGAGTGAGGGTGAGGAAAGAAGGAAGGGAATGGAAGGACAGAGTGCCAGTAAAAAGGTTCACCAGATATACTCACTTGAGAAACGTAAAGGTCTTGCAAATAATTTATTCTTCTCCATCGCCACCCATCTTCAGCTCTCGTAGATGAAACAACAGATGTTATTTTTCATTTTTTGGAATTATCTGAATGAAACCAGGGTGGTGGCTCAGGAAACTGGATTAGAGGAAGATGTTCCAAGCAGAAGGAAGGGAACCATGCAGACTTTCATGAAAGAAGCTAGCTAAAAGGAAATGGAGGTTGGTGCCACAGACCAAGCAGAGAAGCTAAAGAATACAAAAGGAGGCCATATCAGTTATATGAAAGGTTGCATGCATGAAGGATCTTAAAGGCAAGAAGTGGTAGTTTTCACTTGATGTTCAAAACAATACAGAGTTAGGGAAATGACTGAGGTTGGGGGTGATGGTGTAACAGTTAAAGGTAAGGAAAACGATTTTGGATTGGGGGGAAGGGTCAAGATTACTTAAGGGATAAAAACTGAGATAACAAGACTGCCATAGTTCAAGGCAGGAGAAGATTATAGTATGGGTACACAATTTGCCTGCCAGAACAGAATGAAAAAATATGGAGATTTAACTTATGCAAACTCAGATGTTGTATTTCCCTCGTGATTATCCATTCACTATTTTAATTCTGTTAGCCATGTTTGTTTTTTTTAACCTCCTCTATGGTATGTTTATTCAGATAATCTTTTTCAACTTCTCTATTTTTTTTGTTTTAAATATGACACGATATCAAAACATTTATTAACTCAAGATGAATTAAGTCACCTGTATTACTTTTGTCCAAAATCCCTTGTAGTTATATAAAAATATGATAATCTATTATGAACAATTGTTGCATCTTTCTCATGTTACTGTCCTCTGACTGGGAATAAGTCTATAGATTCACTTCTTTAATTAGTTCGTTCTGGATCACCCTAGCTGTCATTTATATTTGTTTCTGTATGAGGATTCCCATTGTCCTTAAACTGAGTAGCTACGTCGCACTCTACCAATCCTTTTCAGTCTTTTTTCTTAATACATCTTATCCATGGACACTAATCACTAACGTTCTTCGTTTTCCAAAATTAGTTTTAATAAACGCAGAATCTTAGTTTACTCTCTTACGAACCTAAATTCAATAGTTCATTACCACTTATCTCCAAATAACTGCATACTTTCAGCTGTATTATTTCCTTTTTATTGGTTGCTACCAGTCCAAGGCATATTCTCAGTATTTTGAAATATCTAACGAGTTTGCTGTGTTTGGCACTTGTATCTTGGTTAATGAAATCACTTATAAACACTAAATTCTGTTCTTTCTCTAACAAATATTTCAGACAAATTCATCCCTAATATAGTTTCCTTGAGCAACAAAATTAACATTAGGGAAGAATTTGGCTCTTCATTTTTATTTTTTAGTCTGATTTCCTGGGTTAACAATAACTTGACTGTAAATTTTTGCTTATTCCAACACACACACTTTTTCCTGAAACCTCACCAAATCATAGTCAATATTGTGTATGCCCTAGAAAACCTAGGTGTCCCGATCAAAATTCCATAGAATTACTTCATATTTCAGACAAAAAAAATGGTGAACTGCCTTGATGGAGCATACGTGATATTCTGGTCACTGAAATAACAAATATTGTTTTCCTCTGAATCCTGATGCCTGGCACCTTCCCTTGTTGATATCCAGTAACAACATAGTACTGGCATATCTTACCAGAAGATATTTATTACCCAGTATGGTTTGCTACTGCTGCAAGACCATCAAGTTTGACTGCTTTCAATGCCAAGAGATTTATATTCTGTGACCTTCACTCTTAGCACAAGAGTCAGATAATCTGTAGTTCCCTCATCTTCACAAATTGACATCTATTTTGAGAGTCACCCTGATAAGAATCTGGAAAAGTTTTATGGAAATGTCTATTCCACAGTCTAATTAGAGAATCAGGATCACATTTTCCCTCCTGGAATGGGCTGGGCACCACTGTCAGAATAGATAATGCTGCAGTGCCTTCATTCTCCAGCAGTTCCAGAGTAGTATGTTGTGCAGCTCAACATACTACACCAAAACCTTAAGAAATCCCTAATTTTTGCAGTCCAGAGTAGGCAAGGATCTGGTGTGAGGTGGTCCGGAGATCCTGGAACCTGCAAGGAGCCAGATATGCTCTTTCCGTGAGCGGATTACTACCCCCAGATGTGTTAGCTCCTTTATCTGTTTCAGATAACTATCCTGGTAATTTAACAAAAATTAGTGAGAATTAGGTGGCTGCCTCTCTCTTCTGATAGTTGACATATTGACTGAATAACGTCATCAAGAACAACAACAAAAATCCCACCACAGTCTGGTGCTCTTTCAAAAGCTTGGCAGCATTTTAACTAATGACCAGAGCGTAATCAGGTAACTTCCAGCTAGAAAAAAGTTGGTTAAAAATGCTTGGAAAAACCACTAGAACCAACATTCTTGGATTGGGACATGGAAATTGATCCAGTTGGAACTACCATCCTGTTCTCTGAATTGTCTATGAGCTGAAACGAAGAAATCCTCAACTTTTCAAACTACTGAAAGGAAATAGCCATCAAATTTCCCTCTGAAAGATCTACTGAACAAGGTCTAAGACAACAGGTTCTCCTCTCTACCTAAATAGCTACCAATTGGCAGCTTTTCATTTCCTCCACTCACCTATGAATGCCCTATTCTATTTTATTATTCAAGGAAAGCCCCTGGCGGTCTGGGCCAGTATGTTTACCTGCCGCGTCTGCAGGTTCGGCCGACCGCGGCTCCCACTGGCCATCCCAGGCCAATGGGGGCTGTGGGAAGCGGCGCAGGCCAAGGGATGTGCTGGTCGCCCTTCCCGCAGCCCCCATTGGCCCGGACGGTGAACTGTGCGGCAGTGGGGGCCGCATTGGCCGAACGCAGAGCATGGCAGGTAACGCCGGGATCACAGAGGGCTTTCCCTGAACAACGAGCAGCGTCCCAACTTGAAGCACTGATTCTAGACCATCTCGTTGACAGGTGTTTGGCTAACCTGCCTTAAAAACTGCCATGATGGAGATTCCACAACTTTCCTAGGCAAGTTAATTCAGTGCTTAACCACCACTGAAGTTATGTCGTTTTTCCTATATCAACTTGAAACTGCCTCTCGCTGCATTTAAGCTCATGATTTTGTCCTATCCCAGAAGTTAAGACAACAATTTTTCGGCTCTACCTCCTCTGGTAAAAACCTTTTATAGGACTTTCGAAACTGTTATGGTTCCCCTCTCAGTCTCTCTTGTCCAGATAAACAACCTAATTTTTTTCCATCTCCTCAAAGGCCCATATTTTCTAGACCTTTAGAATCATTTTTGGCCTCTCATCTGGATTCTCCAATGTATCGTGATCTTCCTGAAATGCGGCACCCAGAATGGACACAATTTCCAGCTGAGGCCATACTGCAAATTCAAGATGAGAGCGGCCAGACATTACTTCTTGTAGTCATGTTTACAAAACTTCTGCCTACTACGCCCAGAAAGGACGTTTGCTTATTTTTGAAACAGTGTTACACTGTTCATCTCATGTTTAGCTTAGTGATCCACTATGACCCTCAGATACCTTTGCAGTCTTCACTCTTCATAGGCATCATTTTCCATGTATTGTATGTGATGCAACTGATTGTTCTTTCCTAAGGTGGGTACTTTGCATTGTACCGTATACTGGAATATTCAAGTCCTACTTATACTTCAGACTATTCTACCACCGTTTGTCTAGCGTCATTTGAATTTTAATCCAGCCTCAAAGCACAATGAACCCTCCACTTGGTATTATTCGTAAACTTTATGAGTGTACTCTTTATGTCGATATCATAACACTGATTGAGATATTGACGAATGGAACCTCAGAAACTGATCACCTGCAGGACTACCCACTAGATATGGCCCATTCCAAAGGCTAACTGCGAACCACTGATAACTGCTCCTCTTTGTGTGATTTTCAACCAGTTATCATACCACCTTACGATGGCTCCATCCAGACATGTTTTTCCTTAGTTCAGTGGTTCCCCTGGAAGTGGCGGCCAGTTGTCCCTCAGCCGCGGCATACCTACAACCCCTGTCATAAACAGATAGCTAAGGTGTTAATCGTTTCTTACCTGTAAAGGGTTAACAAAACGAAAACACCTGACCAGAGGACCAATCAGGAAACCGAAGGATTTTCAAGCTAGGAGGGAATGTTTGGTGTCTTGTCTTTGTTCTGCCGCTGCTCAGCTATGAGAAGGGATCTTTCTATTTCAAGCTTCTATCTTCAGTTTTCCACAGTTGTGGTACAAAGGTAGAAAAACATAGGATGTTATTGTTTTTTTGTATTTACATGTATTTAGTTGCTGGAATTGTTAAATTGTATCTCTTTTTGATAAGGCGTTTATTCATTTTTCTTTTAAAATTGAACCCGTATGGTAATTTCACCTTGATTCAGAGAATAATTTTTATGTCTTTTTTTCTTTTATATAAAGCTTCTTTTTAAAACGTTTGCAGTTTTTCTCTGGTTAATAGGCGAAGGAACGAAGGGAGGAACTCTCTTGTGTTAGCTTGACTAGATTTGAAATCTGCATAGCCTTAGGGGGAGGGGAAGAGATCTTAATCCTCTCCTGGGTTTGTGTTTCAAGAATCTGAAGCGGAGAACTCGGGCGGGGTAAGAGATGGGGAAGGGAAGTGGGCTTAATTCTCCCTTTGTTGTAGACTCAGGCATCTGAGTCTTGGGGGTTCCAGGGAAGGTTCTTGGGGAGGACCAGAGTGAGCAAACACTGGAATTTTGCACGGTCGGGCGCATACTATCAGATCTAAGCTGGTAATTAAGCTTAGAGGAGTTTATGCTAGTACCTCATATTTGAACTCCAAGGTTCATATTGAGGAATTATACTATGACACCCACATTGGCCTGGAGCAGTGAACCACAGTCAGTGGGAGCCGCGACTGGCTGAACTTGTGGGCATGGCAGGTAAACAAACTCGCCCAGCCCACCAGGGACTTTCCCTGCACAAGCAGCGGAACAAGTTTGGGAACCACTGCCCTAGTTTGTTTGTGAAAGGATGATGCAAGATAGTATCAAATGCCTGCCTTACTTAAGTCAAGATATAGTATATCTACCGTATTTCCCACCCACCCCTCCATCCACCAGGCTTGTTACCCTGTCAGCGAAAGCTATTAGGTTGTTCTGACACAGTTTATTCTTGACAAATCCATGCTGTTACTCATCTTATTATCTTCTAGGTGTCCGCAAATGGATTACTTAATTATTTGCTCCATTATTTTTCCGGGTACTGAAGTTAAGCTGACTGGTCTGTAATTCCCTGGATTGTCCTTATTTCCTTTTTTATAGCTAGGCACTATATTTTTCCTTTTCCACTCCTCTGGAATCTCTCCCGTCTTCCATGACTTTTCAAAGATAATTGCTAATGGCTCAGTTATCTCCTCAGTCTGCTCCTTGAGTATTTCAGGATGCATTTCATCAGGTCCTGCTCACTTCAAGATATTTATCTTTTCTAAAGAATTTTAACTTGTTCTTTCCCTATTTTAACCTCTGATCCTACCTCATTTTCACTGGCATTCACTATGTTAGCTGTCCAATCGATACTAACTTGTTTGGTGAACACAAACTAAGAAGTCATTTAGCACTTCTGCCATTTACATATTTTCTGTTATTGTTTTCCCCCCTCAAAACAGATCTACCCTGTCTTTGGTCATCTACTTACTTCTAATGTATTTGTAGAATGTTTTCTTCTTATCCTTTATGTCTCTACTTAGTTTAACCTCATTTTGTGCCTTGGTCTTCCTACTTTTCTCTAGTTTATGTCCATCACTGGAAATCCTGTCGCAACACAAAGCTTTTGCCACCGATATGATTGCTGGCTATGTAGCAACTTTCCTTGGTACACACCCTTCAGAATTAGTTTGTCTTTCATTCTTGTGTGTCCATACCGAGAAAGCTTCCAAAACCAAATCAGTGCCGATGGAAACAACTGCTGGGTTCGACTTTCAGTATCTTTGTTTCTGATCTTGTCCTGCTACCTGATATGGAGCAGCTGATAATGAGAATAAAAAATATCAATCCAGTATTCTTTAGCCTTCCTCGGTGCCCACATTTCCCTTCCATACAACAGAGTTGGTATAACTGTGGTTCATATAACTCCGCAGCTTTGTAGCAAGACTGATGTCATGTCATCACAACAGAGGCCACCGAAGGGCCCGAAACATCGCAGCAGCTGCTGCTCTATCAGTGCCTGCATCTTTCAAACATCCTCCAGCATCGCTGATGATGCAGCCCATGTATTTGACAGATTAATAACCCTGCTTCTTGCGTGACCAGAACTACCATTACCTGCACTGATTCAAACTAAACCAACAAGACATCATCATTGTATTCAAGATCTTGAAGAGGAGTAGTGTTCAGCTCGACGTCACTGACAACGGTTTCCTCAAGCTTATCCATCAACTGATCGATGCCAATACTGAACAATGATGGTGACAAAACATCACCTTGCCGACCTCCTGCAGCAGTAGGAAATGATGCTGTGCATCTGCCACTGACTCAAACGCAGACTTCCATTCTATCAGCGTTCTTTTATAAATGACATTATCTTCCCAGGGATGCAGAGATGCCTCATCAGATCCCCAAAACTTGCTCGATGCACTTACTCAAAGGCCCAGTGGAAGTCTATAATAAGTGCTATGCACGGCTTAATAGCTTTTTGAGAGGCGGGTGAATTTATCTGAAGGTAAAGATCTGGTTGACAGTGGAAGTACCAGGTCTAGAGTTGCACTGAGTATCCTGACCTTTGCCTCTCACTGATTCGAGATGTTAACACAGAAATTAAGTTCTTCCGAGACTCTAAATCAGGGGTCAACAACCTTTCAGAAGTGGTGTGCTAAGTCTTCATTTATTCACTCTAATTTAAGGTTTCGCGTGCCAGTCATACATTTTAATGTTTTTAGAAGGTCTCTTTCTATAAGTCTACAAAATAACTAAACTATTGTTGTATGTAAAGTAAATAAGGTTTTTAAAAATGTTTAAGAAGCTTCATTTAAAATTAAATTAAAATGCAGAACCCCCCCGACCGGTGGCCAGGCCCGGGCAGTATGAGTGCCACTGAAAATCAGCTCATGTGCTGCCTTTGGCACACGTGCCATCGGTTGCCTACCCCTGCTCTAAATCTAAATGGGATTCCTGAGAGTCCAAATCATCCTTAACTAGGAGTGCCCTGAAAGAATGTGGATGACTAACTCAATGTGCACCCTTGCTTCTCTGCTTCATAGAGAGACTTTGATGTGGGAAGTTTCCAAGGTTTGGAACATCACCTAAAGCCCACACGTTGACACAAAGCAGTATTTTGGCACAAGGTATACCAAGGTTATGGATTTTAACACAACAGGCACTGGCACAGAGTCCCTACATGTAGATGAAGTGCTGAGGAGCTCCAGTCGCTTTATTAAGTCATTAAAGCGCATCAAGAGATTGATGCATTGTACACCTTTTATGTCTCAGAGCTCAAAACCCTCTTGCTAAGTGTACTATGTTCCTTCGTGATCATATAATGTGACCTCCTGTATAACACAGGCCAGAGAACTTTCCCAAAATAATTCCTAGAACATATATTTTAGTAAAACAGCAAAATCTTGATTTAAACACTGTCGGTGAATGAAAATCCACTACGATCATCGGCAAATTGTTCCAGTGGTTAATTATTATTGTTAAAAATGTATGCCTTATTTCTAATCTGAAGTTGTCTAGTTTCACCGTTTATAGCTTTCTCTGCTAGATTGAAGAAGCCGTTATTAAATATTTCCTCCTCATGTCAAGTCACACTTTAACCTTCTCTTTCTTAAACAAAATAGATTGATTAAAGGATTAGAAAACATTCTTGTGGCTCTTCTTTGAACCATCTCCATTTTATTAATATCCTTTTTGAACTGTGGACACCAGAACTGGATACAGCATTCCAGCAGCGGTTGCACCAGTGCTAAATACAGAGATAAAATAACCTCTGAACTCCTACTTGCAATTCTCCTATTTGTATGCCCAAGAATTACATTAGTCCTCCTGGCTACAGCATTGCACTGAGAGCTCATGTTCAGCTGATTATCCATCAAGACTCCCATATCTTTTTCAGAGTCAGGGATTCCCAGGATACAGTCCTCCATCCTGTAATATGGCCTACACTCTTTGTTCCTAGATGTATACATTTGTATTTAACCATATTAAAACCCATATTGTTTGCTTGCGCTCAAGTTTAATGAGTGATCCAGATCCCTCTGTATTGTTTGCTGTCCCCTTCATTATTTACCACTCCTCCATTTTTTATCATCTTCAACCTTTATCAGTAATAATTTTATGTTTTCTTCTAGGTAATTAACAAAAATGTTAAAGTAGCATAGGGCCAAGAACCAATCTCTACAGGACTCTTCGCCCTACCCCTCCCCGCTTAAAAACGTACCCATTCTATGATGATTCCCTACTTAGGTCTCAAAATGAATTATATCGGTTAGCCAGCTTCTAGTCCATTTCATGTGTGCCATGTTAGTTTTATATCATTCTAGATTTTTTAATCAAATACCATGCTGAACCAAGTCACTACACCAACACTATTACCTTTATCAACGAACCATGTAATCTCATTAAAAAAATCAAATTAGTTTGACAGGATTTATTTCCTTATATCAATGTTGATTGACCAGAGGTATTTACTGCATATGCATTCAACATGAACAGCTGTTCATTTATGTATTAAGAAAAAATCAGAGTGAGAGCAACAGCCCTCCAAAAGGAAAGTTTTTCTGGATACTCTGAGGAAACGGTCTAAAGCTCTTCCTCTCAATTCCCTCAGGGTAAGCAAGAATTATTTTTACATTGGAACATGCCTTAAATTTATTGAATTGCACTGAGATTTTATCTAAATGCTAGATATGAGGTTATCCTACTTACGGATATTCTCTCAGAACAGTCCCTCAGGGAGGATGTTCTTACAGACTGTTTTGGCCCTTTCCCAATGCTTTTATGATGTTTGATATAGTGAAGTCTTCTGGACCTCTCTGCAAGTAACTGGTCCAATGCCTGAGCTAGGGTTAATATGAAGGAATGCATTTCCTTCTGTATGTCTGCCTTGCAATACAATCCTTATAATGTCTTTATCCTGAGAACCACATGGATTTGCCGCTAGGTGTTTACACCTGTTCAATATTTCACCAAACACTCCCACATTCTGCTGCAAAGAGAGATTTGGGAAGTTTCCACTAGACTTCTGGGCATATAAATCTGTCTCCTACAGTTTCTTTGTCCCTTCATGAAGGAGTCGATGAGTTTGTACTGACTCCCCTAGAGCATTTTAGTCTCTGGAAGTAGTAATCCAGGTATTATGGTATGTGTATAGAAGGGACACTCGCCTCACTTGTAATTCCACTGCCCTGAAGGTGGTTATCTGATTAGATTCACACTCACTTGTCTACTTCTGCTCAGAGGCCCCAGTTCAGCAGGACAGTTAAGCACATACTTAACTTTAAGCACATTATCTCAATGGGACTACTCATAAGCGTAAAGATAAGCATGTGCTTAAGAACTTTACTAGATAGTGGCCAAAGTTGGGAAAGGGATTAGAATTTAAAGTGACTGATGCTTTTTGTGATGGTGTCATACTACTGTAGATACTCTCTGGGAACCTGTTATACTTAGAATTTAGGGTGCTCTCTGCTCCTGCTCACCAAGGAACTGAAACAATATCCCAAAGGGAAGCAGCATGGAGATGCTGGTAGTTGGTTTCAGATGGAGCCAGCCTGTCTGTACCTCAGAGCCAGACCTGAGGAACAGCCAGGTTCTCTTGGGCTGGGAGCAAAGACCATGGATATCTTCAAGGGCAGCACAATTAGAAGCAAGTAATTTCCATTTCCACCAGAGACTGCATTTTAAGAGTCTTAACCACATTCTTAATAAGGCTCCTCTCCTCAACTGAGACACTCCAGGGATACTGTAAACAAACAAGTTACTGATACAGATACTCCTTAGCTGTTTGTAGATAGAGCTACTGAAGCAGCATGGGGAGGCAGCTTTCTTGGGGAAGGCAGAGAAAGAAGGAATAAGACTCAGAGCCAGCCTTACAAACATCTGGTTGAGCCATGAAGTTACTTTAAGAGAAAAATACTCCTTACCCAAACTTGGAGGGAAGGAGGGGAGAGGGCCCTGGAAATCAGCCTTTGCCATGTCCCCATCCTTCTCTGTTGCCAAACTCTTTATTTAAAGGCTTCCTTTTAGTGGATGCTGTGCCTTTGGCTGCAGACATCTAAGGATCTCCTAGCCTGTAAAAAGGGGAGAAGTAGCCTGGAGTTTTGATTCAACCCTAAAAACATATGGATCTCTGATGTGCCTGGGAAAATGTCATAGCAGGAGTACAGTTCAGTCCTATTTTCTTCTTTTAGGGGGTGAGCAGGCAAGTGATAAAAATCCCCTTTGTCATTGCTGGGGGTGGGGAGACAGCATGGAGGTCAAAAGTTGCAAACCAGTCTTGAGGATCTAACAAAGGAATTATGGACGCAAGCGCCACCATCCTGAACCTAAAATGACAGATAAACTTCTTGAGATGTCAAGTTCAGCATAGGAGACCAAACCCCCTTTCTCCTTAGGGATAAGAAAGTAACGTGAACAAACATCCCTGACCCTGAACTCCCAGAGCACCTTCTCCATTACTCCAACTTGTATGAGGGAGTCCACTTCACAGTATCTCATGACACGGATCCCCAAAAAGAGACAGTGAAAGGTAGGATAAAGAGTAGACTGTAATTAGATAGGAGCCTCTCTTTGTTTACATTTTCCAAGACCTACTGAATCCAAATCTGAGTCCAGGCTTCCCAAAGTGGGATGGAGGGGTTGGAGGAAAGACAGAGACTATACAACAGAAGAAGAAGAGGCAGAGAGTCATCATCGCTGGAATCTCTGTTTCTGTCTCAGGGGCTAAAAAGTCCTTTGGAGGCTGCTAATAGTACTAGGTAGAGGAATGCTGCTGAAAGCAATCCACAATCTCACTTATTTCCTTCTTGTGTTAGGAGCACAGAGGTCTAGAGAACGTAGAGTCACCCTCGAGTCCTAAATGAAGAGAGTGGGCCTTATTTGTCTTTGAATCAAATGTTCATTGCCCTCAAAAAGGGAAGGTCCTCATTTGTTGTTTGGACTCCTCTGAACACTGGAACCAGGTAGATCTTCTCACGGCCACCGATGTAGCCAAAATATTCACCACTGTTTCAGACATGTCCAAACCATGCAGGCTATCAGATGTCATTTGGACACGATAATTTTTACCTCAACACCACCAAGAGAAGCTAACTTGTCAAACTGAGATAGTTTGTCAAATGCAAATAAATGTAATTACACAGAAAAACTGAGCAATTAGCTACACATGTCTGGAAGTGGGCAGATGAACAGACTTCGCAACCGAAAAAGTCCAGTCTCTTTGGGATTTTTCTCCCAAGGTATAGAATTGGGAGGCCTATGCTGCTTTGACCTCTCTTGGACTGTGGTACTGGGCGGGAATAAAAGTGCTCAGCTTCCTTGGGAGGGACTTGATATATCCTGTCAGCTCACTTGGATGTGGCTGTAATGGACCCTGACATGCCACAGCTCTTTAGCAGGCTCCAAAAGTCCCTTATTCATAGGCAAGATGATGCTACCAAGCAGTTGTTTGTGAGCTTTCCCCTGAACCACTTCCAGAGGTACATCTTGAGTCTCTGCCGTGTTCTTGTAGAGGCTCTGGAATGCCTTGAAGGTACTGAGGGATGTACTTCCTCATCAGGAGAGGATGAGGAGATTGCAGTGGGAACAACCTGTTCTTTCTCATCCCTCTCCTCCTTCTGCCTTTCCAGGATCTAAGGCTGCACTAGCTGACCTGGCTGAATCGGTTTATATTGCCTTTTTGTGGAGGGGGATTTAACCTTAGAGGGGGCAGATGATGAAGGCTTATATGAATTCAGCGGTACCACCAGTATGTCCATTAGGACCAATGTTGAGATTAGTATGGGTACTGAGGTGGGGGAACAGGTGGGAGGATACCCTTCCTGGCACCCCCCCATGATCTTTAAGTCATTTTCTTCTGTCTCTTCCAGATCTTGCCCAGAGCCTCTTCCTGACTCCCACTGCGCTATCCAAGGAGAGTGTGTAGAAGGAGAGAAGTGAAGAAAAGCAGTAAACCTCTTCCACGGAAGGGGCCATCCTGTTAGAAGTACACTGGTGGTGAAGTCAGAACTACAGATACTTTCTTCATCTGCTGTATCAACAATGCTGTAGCCAGGAGCTTAGTTATTACCACCCTCTACTTTGCTAGGTCTAACATTGTCTGTTCAGAAGCACGGGGTACCAAGGCGCCAGGTACTGAGAGAGATGTGATCCACAGGTTTAATTGGTACCATCGCCGTTCTTGTAACAGTTAGTACTGGGGCACCAGAGGGACCCTTCTCAGGCTGGTGGATGCCCCTCGACTGTTGAGCCAAGTGGGTGAGGTAATATATTTTATTGGACCAACACTGCAGATGAGAGAAACAAGCGTTTGCATTTACACAGAGCTCTTCTTCAAGTCTGGGAAAAATTTACTTAGAGTCACAGCTAAATACAAGATGGAATTGATTGTTTTGCATAAGTAAAACAACACATATTTCAAGGGACCGTTCAAGGTGAAGGGACCCTTTAACACTCCTCCAGCCATGTGAAGGAAAGGAAGGGAGAGGGGGAAGCAGCTGGGGGGCAGGGAGGGGTAGGTTGTTCGTGGATTAACAATCTATAGTCTGGTGAACTCCTAGCTCACAGTGTTGGAGAGGAACTGACCAAAGCAATGAGGACTAACTGTCTAGTTCCTCTCAGTGTTTGAGGAATTTTGCAAAGAATGCTTCAAGGTGAACAATTTTAGGTTGGCTGTTCTCACTTTCTGAGTCTGCTTACAGAAGGAACAGCATACAGAATATCACTCAGGAATCTGTCCCCCTCCTGAACAAAATAAGCTCCTACATTGCCCATCATTAAGTGGCACTGAAGCTTCATATGAGGGGCAGGCTTTAAACATCCCAGAGATTTTGCTTCTGCTATTTGATCAGAACTGTGTACAAAAAGGGTGGAAGGAAGAGAGATTCTAGCCTAAAAACAGAACCTAAGAACTATGCGTGTTGCCAATGGACAAGAATAATTAAACTAACAGTCAATAAGCACAGTGCAAAGAGAACCAAGCAGACACTACGTGCATTCTATCTCATTACCATGGGGATTGGGTGGTAAGAAAGAACTGAGGAATCAGTAGGTCCATTCGGCTCAAGGGGGGGAATGAGCTCATCTAATGTGTAAGTGCAGTCCCAACAGACATTGCTGGCAAAAAGACTCTGATCTCATGCACAAGTCACTAGTGCACCAAAAATGGGATCAATGTGGACATTCACTTAAAGAAGGGCCATATTTACTGTTGCAAGTAATTCCCCCTTCCCATCACCCCCTCTGCTTGCCAACCTGCCCATCAAGACGGGCACAGAAAAGGTAATAAGAAACTGTGTATTTTTCCTCACTTGCCTCATTCTCAAAAACTGACAGAATTTGTTTTGCTCAAACTTAACCAAAAATATTAACCTTCACGTTAGATATCTAAGTTTGGGAAAGTTTCAGAAAATAATGAGCAACTGAATATAAGGGTCAGGCTTTAAAGAGGGGAAACTATGCAACCTTAACTTTACTGGTCACTAGTGTTTCTGCTACAATGGTAAACAGCATTATTTTCTATACTTTTTAAATTGGAAATCAACAAAACAACAAAATTTCTAAAGCTGCAATTACTGGAGCATTTGGGGGGGTTGCATTTTCATTCCAAGTAGAAAAGCACAGACCAAACTTCTTCTGGGGGAAATTCATTTCAGCTGTTGCAAACTATATAAATATTGATTGGAATAATATTTTTTTTTCACATTTCAATATATATCAGCATAAACTTGTATTTTATTTTAAAGAACTTTCATTACATGAGAGTAGGAGAGCTGGAAGTGACCTCTTACATTTAGAATGCTTAACTCTTTCCGTAATAAAAGATTGTTGTGGCCTTTTTTGAAAAGCAGTAGCATCTCCACAGCTTGCAGCAGGTCTTTGAAATTCAGCAAGTAAAAAGTCCTGGGGCTAGAGACGTGCCTTTCACTTGTCTCATGTACTTCTATTCAGGTTTGGCTGAATTGTAAACCTAAGAGTCACCATTTCCCTACTCTTGCTTGCATTACTCAGGAAAGTTATGACTTAATTGTCATTACAGACACTTGGTGGGACAACACCCATTATCGGAGTACCTGCATTGAGGGATATAGTTATTCCAGAAGGATAGGTATGGAAAAAAGGAGATATTGCAGTGTATGTCACGAATGTATACATTTGCTCTGAGATTCAAGAGAAAGTGAGCCGCAGATCTCCTGAGAGTATCTGGGTGAGGATAAAAGGGAAAAAGAATAGCAGTGATGTTATGATGGGGGTCTATTGTAGACCACCAAATCAAGAAGAGAAAGTAGATAAGGCATTCATCAAGCATGCAACAAGATTAGCTACCACACATGAGCTAGTATTAACAGTGGATTTTAACTTCCTTCATATCCGTTGGAAAACTAATATAGCAAAACATGTCCTGCAAATTTTTAGCATGTGTAGGGGACAACTTTCTGATTCAGAAAACAATGAGGGGGTCATCCATTTTGGATCTGGTTTTGACCAACAAGGATGAATTAGTTGCAAACATGAAGGTGGTACGGAACTTGGGAGGAAGTGATCATGATCTGATAGAATTCAAGATCCTAAGGAAAAGAGGACACAAGAACAGCAAAACAAGGACACTAGACTTCAAAAAAGGCAGATTTCAACCAACTCAGAGGAATAGTAGGAAAGATCCCATGGAGAAACTAATTAGGAAAAAAAGGAGTCAAAGGGGAAGGAATTAGCTAAAGAAATCTCAGAGCCACTGGCAATAATAGGGAAATACAACCTAGATGGAGCTACTATAAGGTGGGTGCGTAACTGGTTGGAAAACCATTCCCAGAGAGTAGTTATCAGTGATTCACAGTCAAGCTTGAAGGACATATCGAGTGGGGTCCCACAGGGATCAGTTCTGGGTCCAGTTCTGTTCAATATCTTCATCAATGACTCAAAGTTTGTGGACTATACCAAGCTAGGAGGGGTTGCAAGTGCTTTGGAGGACAGGATTAAAATTCAAAATGATCTGGACAAATTGGAGAAATGGTCTGAAGTAAATAAGATGAAATTCAATAAGGACAAATGCAAAGTACTCCACTTAGGAAGGAACAATCAGTTGTACATATACAAAATGGGAAATGCCTGCTTCAGGAGGAATATTGAGGAAAAAGATCTGGTAGTTATAGTGGATCACAAGCTAAATATGAGTCAACTGTGTAACACTGTTGCAAAAAAAGCAAACATCATTCTGGGTTGTACTAGCAGGAATGTTGTAAGCAAGACACTAGAGTAATTCTTCCACTCTACTGCATGCTGATTAGGCCTCATCCGGAATACTGTGTCAAGGTCTGGGTGCCACATTTCAGGAAAGATGTGGACAAATTCAAGAAACTCCAGAGGAGAGCAACAAAAATGATTAAAGGTCAAGAAAACATGACCTATGAAGAAAGTTTGAAAAAAAATGTGTTTGTTTAGTCTGGAGAAGAGAAGATTGAGAGGAGACATAACAGTTTTCAAGTACATAATAGGCTGTTACAAGGAGGAGAGGGGAAAAATGTTGTCCTTAACTTCTGAGGATAAGACAAGAAGCAATGGGCCTAAATTGCAGTAAGGGCAGTTTAGGTTGGACATTAGGAAAAACTTTCTGTCGGAGTGGTTAAGCACTCTGCCTAGGGAGGTTGCGGAATCTCCATCTTCAGAAATTTTTAAGAACAGGTTAGCCAAACACCTGAGAGGAATGGTCTAGATAATACTTAGTCCTACCATGAATGCAGGGGGCTGGACTAGATGACTGCTCGAGGTCCCTTCCAGTCCTGTGATTTGCAAACTCATGGATGACAGGCTAATGTAATGCTCATCTTTTAAAGAGGGGGGAAAAGGAAGAGCTAGGGACCTATAGACTAGTCAGCCTGACTTCAGTACCTGGGAAGCTACTAGAGCAATGTATAAAATATTCAATTTGCAAATACCTGGAGGATGAAGGGGTGATCACTAGCAGCCAGCATGGATATAAAATTTTTATTAAAGCTAATATTAAAAAAAATTATATAATACATAGTTTGAGAAAACAGTGTCTGTACATCTGGGTATAGAGCTCAGATTATCCACAAAGTTTCTTTTTAAAAGTCATATGATACATACAGTACATAATCCACAACAACCTAAAAGTGAATAGATTTAACAATACAGTTTTGATATTAGAATCCGAATACTTGGGTACATCACTCATGAAAAGTTGTACAGAGATTTGATTGTGGAAAGCAAAATATATCAATGAGTGGAGATTGTCCCTCAGTAATTGAGAATTAAGTAGGTTGTCCATTTAGAAAATAGAGTCCATGAGGAAAGTACTTCAGTTACTCTCCTGACTGCGCTTCTTATCGGCACTCCAGCTTATCCCTCCTGGTATTGCCGATGTAAAAACAAATCATGTCAAACTAGTTTGATTTCCTTCTTTAACAAGGTACCTGGTTTGGTGGATAGGGGGAATGCAGTAGACGTAATATACCTGGACTTTAGCAAGACTTTTCACACAGTCCCACATGACCTTCTCATAAGTAAGCTGGAGAAATGTGGGCTCAGTAATACTACCATTAAATGGATACATGAGTGGTTAAACAACTGCAAATTAAGAGTAACTATTAATGGAATGGTGTCACAAGAGGGGTTCCACAGGGATCTGTTTTGGGTCCGGTGTTGTTTAACATCTTTATTAATTCACCTCGATGTAGGAATAGAAAGAATAATCAAATTTGCTGATGACACAATACTAAAGGGAGTTGCAAACACTTTGAAAGATAGAGCTAAAATTCAAAGGGTGCTTGCTAAATTGGAGAACTGGGCTATAGACAATAAAATTAAATTCAACAAAGACAAATGTAAGATGCTACACTTAGGGAAGAAAAAACAAAATGCACAAATACAGAATGGGAGCACTGCTGAGAAGGACTGGAGAAAGAGTAGAGTAAAAGGGGGACATGATACTCTTCAAATACTTGAAAGGCTGCCATTAAAAAGATGGAGAAAAATTGTTCTCTCTTGCCACAGAAGACAGGACACCAGGCAATGGATTCAAACTACAGTATAGCAGATTTAGAGTAAATCTTAGGAAAAACTTCCTAGCTGTAAGAACAGTAGGACAATGGAACAAACTGCTTAGGGAAGTCGTGGATGCTCCTTCACTACAGGTTTTCAAAAAGAGGCTGGATAGCCACTGTCTTGGGTGATTTAGACACAATAAATCCTGCATCTTGGTAGGGGGTTAAATTAGATGACCCTTGTGGTCCCTTCTAACTCCATGGTTCTATGATTCTAAATTCTGGCGGTATGTCAAAATGACAGCTGGGTGTGAACATTCTGAAGAGCCAAGCCCATATTACTGCCAAATGCAGCAGCAGCAAAACAGCAGCAGCACACATAATATTGGGAATGCCTGGGAGTTGTCAGAGCACTTGCAGAATGGAGTGGAGATCAGACTCAAGCCAAACTCCCGGCCCACACTCAGCTAATGGCCTCAGCAACACATTCTCCCCTCTGGAGCACCACACTGTGGAGTGCCCCCCAACTCAAGAGAGAGGGGACAGAGAGAAAGAGCCTGACTAGGCTTGGCTTTCTCTAACCCCCTTGTGCAATGCATTATGATATAGTCTTTACTTCTATGATAACTAGGGCCCTATCAAATTCACAGCCACACAGAACATGTCATGGACCATGAAATCTCGTCCCCCCCATGATATCTGGTCTTTTGTGCATTTTCACCCTATACTATACAGATTTCACAGCGGAGACCACTGTTTCTCAAACTGGAGGGCCTGATCCAAAACGACGTCATGGGGAAGAGGACATAGCATTGCCACCCTTACTTCTGAGCTGCCATCAGGACTGGGTGGCCAGAGAGTGGCAGCTGCTGGCCGGGCGCCCAGCTCTGAAGGCAGCTCCTCGCCAGCAGCAGTGCAGAAGTAAGGTTGGCAATACCATACCATGCCACCCTTACTTCTTGCTGCAGCTGGAGGCAGCGCTACTTTCACAGCTGGGCTCCCAGCCAGCAGTCACTGCTCTTCGGCTACCCAGTTCTGAAAGCAGTGCTGCCATCAGCAGTAGGGCAGAAGTAAAGATAGCAATACTACAACCCTCCTACAATAACCTTGTGACCTCCCCCCACAACCCCCTTTTGGGTCAGGACCCTACAGTTACAAAACCATGAAATTTCAGATTTAAATACTTGAAATGATGAAATTTACAATTTTTTAAATCCTATGACCTTGAATTTGACCAAAATGGACCATGAATTTGGTAGGGCCCTAATGATAATATAGTATTTTCTCCCCGCTCACCCCCCCCCAGACTCCGACCTCATTGAGTGCACAAGATGGGTATACAAGGAGGCAGAATTAAGGTTGCACAGGCAACCTTCAACACAGCATTTCCTAACACAAGGGAATTCTACATCTCTCGTCTTGATGAACAGAGAAAATGATCACAGAACTCAATATCAGTGGTAGCATAGGTATAAATTATCATGAATTGACAACACCTGTATGTTCAAACAGAATAAAACCCAGACCAGTTATTTATATACTTGGTGTCTTAAAAGAGCCAATTTTACAAAGCTGAAACAATGATGAATCAAATCAGTTGGGAGAAATAATTTAAACAGAAAAATACAAAGGATAATTGGGATGATCTAAAAAAAGAACATTTTATCAGATGCCCAGAAAACCACAGTCCAACAATTGAGAAAGAAGATCTCACAGGTTAAAAAAAAAAAAACTGGTTTAAAGGAGAAGTGAAGGCAGTGATTAAAAAAAAATCCAACCCGAAATCAAAACCCACTATACGACAAATGGAAGAAGGGGGAAATTGATGGTAATTGTAGAAAATTGATAAGGGAAGCAAAAGAAAACAAAGAGGCCACAGACTTAATTATAATAAGTTTTAAGTATATTAGGAACAAAAAAAATCCTAGAAATGGTATTGGTCCATTACTAGATGGAAATGAGAGATTTGTCAATAATAATGCAGAAAAGGCAGATGTGTTTAATAAATATTTTTTTCTGTGTTGGGGAAAGGGGGGGACAAATGATGTCGTCATAGCATACGAAAATGATGAAACACTTCCCATTCTAATAGTAACTCAGGAGAATGTTAAACAGCTGTTAATAAAGTGAGATATTTTTGAATCAACAGGTCCAGATAACTTGCACCCAAGAGTTTTAAAAGAATTGGCCAAGACACTCACTAAACCATTAATGTTGATTTGTAATAACTCTTAGGAAAATGGGGACATTCCAAAAGACTGGAAGGAAGCTAATGTTCTGTCAATATTTATAAAGGTAAACAGGATGACCGGGGTAATTATAGGTGTGTCAACATGACATCAATCCTAGACAAGACAATGGAACAATGGATACAGGACATGATCAATATAATTAATGTCAATCAACATGAGTTTATGGAAAATAGATCCAGTCAAACTTTTTTCCCCTCAAATGAGATTACATTTTTGGTTGATACAGGTAATAGAGTTCATGTAATATACTTATACTTCAGTTAAGTATTTGATTTGATTCTGCATGACATTTTGGATTAAAAAACTACAATATAAAATTAACATGGCACACATTAAATGGATGAAAACTGATAGGTCTCAAAATACAATTGTAAATGAGGAATCATCATCAAAAAAGTGTGTTTCTAATGGGGTCCTGAAGGGATTAGTCCTTGACTCTATGCTATTTAACATTTTTATTGTGACCTGGAAGAAAACAAAATTATCAGTGATAAAGTCTGCACATATCACAAAGAATATGGGAGGGATAAAAAATAAAGAGGACAGCTAAGTGATACAGAGTGATCTAGATCATTTGACAAACTAGGCACAAGCAAACAATGTGTGTTTTAATATGGCCAAATGTAAAAGTATACATCTAGGAATAAAGAATGTAGGCCACACTTCCAAGATAGGAGCCTCTATCCTGGCAATCAGCAACTCAGAAAAAAGACTTGGGAACACAGTGGAATACCAATAAAACCTGAGTTCTCAGTGCGATGTAGCGGTCAAAAGGGCAAATGTGATCCTTGGATTTATAAACAGGAGACTATCAAGTAGAAGTAGGGAGATTATAATACCTCTGTATTTGGCACTGGTGCATCTTCTACTAGAATACTGTGTCTAGTTCTGGTGTCCATAATTCAAGGAGGATGTTGATAAATTGGAGAGGGTTGAGAGAAGAGCCATCAGAATGATTAAAGGATTAGAAAACACTTTCTAGTGAAAAACTGAAGGAGCTCAATCTATTCAGTTTAACAAAGAGAAGATTGCAGGTCATTTTAATCAGTCTTAGGTCATGTTTACACTACAAAATTATGTCAACCCAACTTAAGTCAGCATACAGCCACTGCAGTTATTAAATTGCTTGTGTGTGTACACACACTTGGCTCCTTTTGTCAGAAATACCCATCCTCATCGAGAGCACTTGTATCAATGTGTGGGGCACTGTGAGATGGCTCCTGAAAGCCAGTAACAGTCAATGTAAGCAATGCAGTGTCTATACTGACACTGCATCCACCTACTTACATCAACCATGCCTCCATGCTGCTCAGGGAGGTGGTGTTATTAAGTGGACATAGAAAGGCACATATGTGGTGGGAGCCAAATTTAAGTGAAGACATTTCCACAGCTAGGTTGACGCAAGGCAGCTTACATCAATCTAACCCTGCAGTGCAGGTAGGTACCTAGGTGGGAACAAAAATTTGAAAATGAGTTGTTCAATCGAGCAAAAGGTATAACATGATCCAACTGCTGAAAGTTGAAGCTAGACAAGTTCAAATTAGAAATAAGGTACAAGTTTTTAGCTGAGGGTAATTAACCACTGGAAAAATTTACTAAGGTTTGTGTTGGATTCTCCATCACTGGCAATTATTAAAATCAAGACTGAATGTTTTTCTAGAAGATATGCTGTAATTCAAAACAGGACATAATTCAGGGAAGTTCTTTGGCCTGCATTATGCAGGAGGTCAGACTAGACTAGAGGATGACAATGATCCCTGCCAGTCTCAATCTATTACTTTTGAATGCTTGACTCTGCAACCTAAGTAATGGTCTTTTGAAATTACATTTAAAAAAAAATGTTGAGACTGAGGAGGACTGAGTGGCAGACAGACTTGTATAAGGTCTCTGCTCTGAAAAGCTCATAGTTCTGAAATTCATAGGCATATCAGTTTCTAAATTATACTGCAGAAGCAATGCAGTCAGACTATGTTGCTCTGCAGTAGCTTAGGGCTTGTCTACACTTGGAAATTAACTGAAATAGAATTCCAGAATAATGATGTTGGTATAAATTCTAGTGCGGACACTCTCATTCCACTTTGATAATGAATTAAGCTAAATTGGGGGAGGGGGGAACTTTTCTTCTGGAATAACCATTTCAATGAATTTCCTAGTGTAGACATACCTTTAGTAAATGTGACTTGTAGGCAACAACTGGAAATCACCCATGCTGAAAATATCAATCCCCTAGTTTTAGTGCTGTTTGAGTTATAAGTATCTAAACATAAAAGGGGTTTTTGTGTTGTATTCTTGAACAAAACCTCTGAACTACTGTAGAGTAAACATTACAGAATAACCATGTCACAAGAGACTAACAGCAGTTTCAATAGCACTGAATTACTTTTTATGTTTATAATGACTAAAAAAAATGTCAAATACACAGTGTCAAGGAAACTATTGTTTAAATTGTTTTAATATGATCTCCTGAGATGTTTCTCCAACATTGGTAACTTATATACTGAACATTTTGAATGTTAACATTTTCAGTTGACTTCCTTGAATATTAGAGATAACACACATCTAATCTTCAACCTTCCCATTGAAATATGAATAATTAAAACAAAATATCACCAAATTTAATACAAGTAGGTACTAAGGCTTGGTCTACACTACCAATTTATGATGGTATCACTACATCGCTCAGGGGTGTGGACGCCCAGTGTCAAAAGCACTATGTTGGGCTTCTCCTGTCACCACAGCTGCTGACTCTTGAGGGGGTGGAGTATGTACACCGATGGGAGAAGGTCTCTCATTGGCATTGGTAGCATCTCCACTAAGCACTGCAGCTCCACTGCTGAAGTACTCTACATATAGACAAGCCCTAAGAAGACATTAACCTTCTGTGTTTCCAGACACTAAATTTCACCAACTACTTTAGTATGTGCTTTTAAAGGCAGGGGAATGGTGCAGACGGCTGAGCACACCTTATTATTTAGTGACTGTAATTACCTTAGTTAAATAATTGTACACTAGAAAATTATCCATATTAATAGATACAGATGTTCAGGAAAAAAAAGTGCAGAACACCATCCGGGCCTTACCAAGGAAGGTAAAGTGCATTAAACCCACAGCACAAGACAGTGAGACAAATTTCAACCCATCAACAGGCAATTAAACAAATCATCTTGTCTCACTTTCTTCCAGTGGGTTGTGTTATATACAGATGCATGCTCACATATGCATAGGGAGTAAGCATTCATTTTATAGTGCACTGTAAGAAACAATTCCAAATAAATCTTATTATTAGATTATAGCAATAGTATACAATCAGACCTCAATAAGCAGCAATCACAACAGTACACAATCACCACCACTTAAAATGTCATTTTGTACTCACATTGCACCTTGCAAAAATATTAAAGAATCATCTAAATCCATAATGCTGCCTACTAATATGTGCAATTTTAAATGCTAGGATGAACAGTTTCCTTTTCATACCATACATAGCCTTTGAGGTTGTGTCAAAACATGGCAAACATCTCTTGAAAATAGAACCTCATCCATCTACAGTTTGTTAATTTTTTTAAACTTGTAACAATTACGTTAACAAGCAGCCTAGTAATTTGAATAATGTTAACATGGAAGATAATATAAAGAATTTTGCACAACATTAAATTGAAAGAAAACAGCACTAAAGAGAAGTGAGAAGAGCTATATCAGTACGCAAAACCTATCTGTCCAAAACTCAAATATAAAACTTTATTAGCTTTCCAAGCCAAAGTGCAAGTCACTTAACCTAAAATATTAAACCCAAAAGTTCAAAATATTAGAATAAAGCTTATATACATTTTAGATATCTAAGTTAGTAAATATATGAAGAAAATAAGATGTTCAAATGCTACACATAGCAGAACGTCTTATCAGCAAAAAAAGAGGACTCTATTTAAATTCTATTTTTCAGTCAGCTACTATCTGAAACTGGGAGGAAAATATTTGAAATCTATGTATAAATTCCAAACAACAAATTCCTTCTGGAGGCATGGACCTATGCACATCCAAGAAAACAGGAGTTAAACTTAAAACAGAAAGGTACAGTTACTACTAGAACTAACCTCTGACCCCAAAGGAAGCTTTGCTCACTCCGCATGTAGAGCCAAATCTTGCCCTTAGTTACACCCATGTAAACTCATTAACTTGAATATAGTTTCTCGAATGTAACAGAATAGAATACGGCCTATGCTCAGCAATAAGACACAAAAATGATATCTATTCCCATTAAAAATGAATAAGTAGCACAACATGCTATGCTTTCTATGGGATTCTGCACAGAAAATGCAACCAAAACAGATTCTGACAATCCTGCAAAGAAAAGCTCTGTGCAGCTCAAAAGCATCTCTCTTTCATTAACAAAAGTTGGCCCAATAAAAGATATTACCTCACTCACTTTATCTTCCTAAAATCCTTTGGCAGACACGTCTACAACTAAAATATTAAGACCTATTTTGAACTTTTTACACTGCTTATAAAGTAAATAAGGCTAGATGCAAAAACTGAGGTGGTTAAAATTAGCTATACAACTTAAATACTGCTGCTCACATTGCTACACAGGAAGAATTACTCTCCTGGTCAAAATATTTGCCTTTTCAATGAGCTGAACTATCAGGTCACCTGCTAACAATGTGGATTCTTTCCTGTCTGGAAGAAATGCATTGTCATCTCCCTTAACAAATAGCACCATATTGTTCCCAGCTGGTTACTAATTTATGCAATTGTTAATGTTTTCAAAATGATGTACAGAAGATGTACACTTTGGGGTTTTCCATTTTCTTTAATTTGAACACACACACACACAAACACACACACACACTATAAAAATGCACACCCAAGTTTTTCCTCTCTCTATTTTATATGATTCTTATGTATATAGAATGCTATATTCAAATATATTTTACACATATACACCCCTTGACTAACCCTGGATCCGTTAGATGCTGAAAGCACCTTGGCCAGTGTTGGTAGACAGCCTGTATTTCTCATAGGCTCATAAATTTTAATGCCAGAAGGGACTATTATGATCATCCAATCTGTCCTCCTGCATAACAAAGGATACAGATTTTCACCCAGTAATCTCTGTATCAAACTCACAGTCAATATTTAAATCAAGATTTCAAGCAATGGAGAACTCATCACATCCCCAGGTATATTGTTTCAATGGTCAATTACCATTCTTGTTAAACATTATCATATATCTAGTCTGAATTTGTCTCTGTTCCGCTTCCAGCCACTGGATTATGTTATGTCTTTGTCTGCCATATTAAAGGGCTCTCTGGTATCAGAAATCATGTCCTCACGTATAGGCCATGATCTAGTCACCTCTTAACTTTCACTTTCTTAAGCTAAATAGATGAAGCTTCTTCTTCAGTCTCTCAGTGTAAAGCAGATTTTTCAGATTATTTTTCTAGTTCTTTTCTGAATCCTTTCCAATTTTTCAACATCCCTTTTAGATTGTGTCACCAGGACTGGACACAACATTCTAACAATGGTCAGACTAATGCTGTAGACTGAGTAATAACATCATCTTCCCATTTCTAATTTTAAAAATCCCTGCTTACGCATCCAAGGATTGCACATGCGCTCTTACCCACCACATCACATAGCAACCTCACATTCAGTTGGGTTTCCATCATGACCCCTCAATTCTTTTTTGAGTTAGGGATTTCCAGATACAATCCCTCATTTTATAAGTGTGCTCTACAATCTTGGTTCCTGTATTAATGCTGTATTAAAACACACATTCTTTGAATGAGTCCAGATTGCTTTTTCCAGTTCTCTGGAACTTTCCCGAATATTTCAAGTTTTGTTAAATATCAACAATCAGAACTTCAGACTGCTCCTCAGCCAATTTTTAAAACTTCTGAATGCAAGCTATCTGGTCCCGTAGATTTTAAAGTGTTTAACTTTAGCAACTGCTGTTTACCATCCTCCCTAGTTACTGCTGGAATATAAATTATTTCCTTCCCTCTGTAAACTGAATACATTTAGCTTATTTCTTAATGCAAAACAAAAATATTTATTGACTACTTCTGCTTTTTCTGCATCACTGACAATTTTATCATGCCTTTCTAGCAACGGACCTACACCAATACTAGGATTTCTTTTGTTCTTGATATAGTTTTTTAAAAAGCCCTCATATTGTCCTTTACCCTATTGGCCATGGATTTTTCTTTAATTCCTTTCACTTCCCTTATCAACTGTCTGCAATTCATGGTTGCTAATTTATAGCCATTGTTGTCACCTTCACGTTTTGTATTTGTTATAGATTATTTTATTTTTCATTGCTGCTTTCACTTCCCTTCTTACTCAGGGTGAAGACTTCTGATAGCATAATCGTGGTTTTGGGACCTCTTATAAAGATTTTTTTTAAATCTCCCAATCATCATACACATTTAAAATTTAAATAAAATCAATTTTGCCCATTTTTGTTATTGTCAGCTTCTGGAAGTTGACCCTTTTTTAAAAAATGCCAAGGGAGTGTGTGTGTTTAATTGGTCAGGACTAGTTTCTCTTTGGACATAACAAATGTAATTAGGTCATGATCACTTTTATACAGGCAATCACTAATTTTTCATTCAGTGACTTCTCATTAGATTTCATCTTTGTCAAAAATGAGATCAATATAGAATTACCTCGAGTAGGATGTAATACTTTTTGTGATAGAAAATCATCAAAATTTTAGAAACTCCACAGAAGTTTTACTAGTGTTTGTATAAGATCTCCATTTTGAAAAGTGCAATTTTTCCACACATCATAACTGTTTGCTAGTTTGATTTGGTAGTCTATAATGGATTCCAAACAAGACCCCATCTTGTGATTTGTCAGAACAGTTATCTATAAGTATACCAGCTCCTACATTTCTGAACTGTCAATTATTCTAAAGCATGTAATGGTAGTTTTGATATAGAACAACACCTGCTCTGTTTCTGTCTTCAGGATCCTTCTTAAATAGGGGTGTATTCAGAGATTTTAACATCCCAATCATGTGAATCCTCCCACCATGTAATATCTATTGTGTCAAATTTATTTTTAATAAATGAGCACTAGAAATTCTTTGTATTCATTACTCACGCTTCTATCACTGGTACATAGGCAATTAAAGAATTTATTTTCTCTACACCCCTTGAAACCTTGATTCTTTCCATTCATGAAACCTTGAGCCAGAATTATATTTTTGCCTAGTCTGAGAGAGCAGTGACCATTTCAAGACCACAGATACAGACATTAGTTCTACACTACACTAGAAAGTTGTATATCGCTGGAAAGCTGGGTTTAACATATTTTTTATTCAGGGGCTTCATGAAAAATCAGAATTTCAAATCACATTCTGAATACACTTTTGCCTTTCCAACTCCATTCTTCAATTTAAATTTGATTTTACTTGCCACTATATTCTGAGAATGATTAGAGTTAAAAATTAATAGCTGTAATCCCAGGTTTCAAATGATATAAAACAATGATAATCTGAAGCTCAAACTACCAAAATGATGCTGGAAATGAATTGGAGGGGAAACGCAAGGTGGTAATTAGAACTGCTTGTTTTTAGAATGTGGATCTACCCTGAAAAGTGAGTAAAAAAAAAAAAAAGCATCATGGGATTCCACCTTCAGTATTTATCAATGATTTTCATATTTAAGCATGACTAGCATTTAAGTAAAAATGTATTTTTAAACTGCCACCATGACCAATTCAGGTTGGGCTTGGAAAATCAAGCTGGGTACTTTCCGTCTTGCATATCACCACCTGTAACAGAGCCTCTATTGGGCAAACTGCACCATCAGTTACACCTGTGCAATCCCGTGGTTTTCACCTTGGGTTTGCAGAGGTTTCTGAGTTCATAACTGGAATATAGTAGGATTTCACACGTCTGCAAAATTTATATTTCTGATAATGCTCTCCAAGAGGGGGAAAATCCAGAACTTTTAATAAACTACATGATTACCATGCTTTAAATTTTATTTTCTAAAATGTTTGTGGTGAATGAATATTAATTATGTGTATCTCAATAGTTTCACACAAAATTCAGAGAAATGTTAATATTTATACGCCTTAGCTCTGAAAGGGTCAGAGACCACATGAGTCCCGTGTAGTTGCTGAAAATTTCCTATTCTCACACAAAAGAGTGAAGTTATAGTGAAAGAAAAAAATCAGTTTTAAGGGGGAAAATACAAGTCTTCACTGGGATGTGTAGTTCCTCTTGAACGTGCACTGCTACCTGTGATGGCACCATCAACATGGGACTCCATGTCCTCTCAGATTTTGTTGGGAGTTAGAACTAGTTGAGGGACAAATACCAACTTTTCTTACAGTTTCCCAAAACTATTGAAGTTTAACCAACACTCAACTACAAAGAAAGATTTAAAAATATCAGTTAAGATTTTTTATCTCTTGCCAAGGCAAGGAAACATTTTGGTGGGATTAGGATGAATGCATTCATGACCCATTAATTTTTCAGTAAGTTTCAGCACCACCAGCAACCATCCACTAATATCACCTACAGTCTCCAGGACCATGCCAGCAGTAGATAGAAGGGTGGATCATCCTGCACCAGATATGTCAAATAGAAGACATGGGCATTTGCCTTCATGTCAAATACCTAATTTCTCAGTGGCAGAGAGGGAGGAAAGAGAGAGAAGGAGGTATTTCTGTTGTGGCTTGTGCTTGTGATACAGTTTCCTTGCATGAGACCCAGTCAATCTGCCTCTGTACACGTGCATACATACACCATATTATTATTATAAATGTGACTGGTAGCACTGCCTGTTATTAAGGTTGCCCAACACCTTCCCATTATTAGATCCTGTTTTCAGTTGCTGATAACTTAAACTATTTGGACTGAGACATTCCAGGCAAGGCATCTACATCAGACTGATCTGAGGTGGGGAAATTCAGACAAAGCAGCTCAGCTACTTCCACGAATGAGTCTGAGGAAAAACATATTGTTTTGTTTTGGTGAGGTTTTCTTTGACAAGCTCTAGTAACCCCAAGCATTAGAACAAGAACTTGAAATTTGGCAGTGGGATGGCCTGTGGAGCAAGGATGTACCTTTTGCCATCCCCATGAAATTTCACCCAGATTTGGCCAACCTATAATTTTCTGAAAAATTGCAATTGCACTTGCTCCATAGAGACTTGATAGAGCTTTGTAGCTTCATTTCCCAAAGACTCCAACCCCACCAAGCATGCTCCAACCAACGGCTGTAGGAGGCCCAGCAGGACTTTCCCTATAATCACAGTTTCTGATTACACCAGGGCAAGTCCAAGCCCGAGAAATGAGATCAGGGAGCCTGTCTCTCTTGTGCTCTCAATGACCACCTCCTGTTGATGACCAGGTAGCATGGAGGAGGTAGCTGCCTGAATCAACTGCAGAGAAGACAAGAGTCAGACCCGAATTGGGGGGGTGGGGAAGGGAGGGGGAGAAATGGCTGGGCAAGGAAACTGGGACAAGAAGCCAGGAAGGGGTGGATTCATTACATTCAGATTAGCAAGATTTTTCTATACTATACTTGATAAATAGGTTTTAGGTGTATGGTTTTGAAAACATATGAAATAGTACGTCTTTAGTATCACTATTCTTCTGCAGTCATGGACACAAACTTCCAAAGCAAACAACTTCTTGATGCACTGACTTCCATATTTCAACAATCTTTACATCAACAACCTCAGAACACCACGTCCCAGAGAAAAGTCCTTCAGCACTTGAATTTATACCTTCTCTTAAAATCAAATATTTTGTTAAGAATTTGAAGCCAAATAAGAGCATACCTTGAGAGATACAATGAGCCCAACATGACAGACAAAATAAAAACAAAATCCTGCAATATGAAGTAAAAGGCTATCTTTCTGACATAAGTTTTGCCAAGAGACATTTCTCTTACATGAGTAAAATATGCTTTTATACTGATCCTTCAAAACAAAAAGATACTTATTTGCAATTTGTATCTTGGAATGCAATTCCCTTGTTCATATTGATCATCTGCAGCTTAGATTAAAATATAGCTTTTCAACATATTTATTCTGAAGCCATGCCTCCAGAAAACCAGAAGATGTTACATTAGCTGTGGGCTTCTAAAAATTTTGTCTTATCCAAGTATTTCCCATACTACACACAAAAAGCATACAATGAACCATGAGAATGAAAATTTCACTGCATCTAGTTTTTAAAACATGTTTCCAATCAGAGATCAAATTCTTTCCTGATCAATGATCCAAGACAAGCACATGAAAAAAACATACTGGCCCTGGAAACATTTGTACTGGTCTGCCAATGTGTTCCAAGTTCTGGCTTCTGTATGGCAAAAAAAAAAGACGACTTTTTTCTTTTTAAAGCCCAAACTGTAACAAACAAGGTTAATTTTTCATTTATCACTGTAGGCAAGGAAGACTAATCTACTGAAATATAAATAATAAAATCAAAGTTTATGGTTATCTACTATAGTGGTTGGAAGTTTCAAATACCCAGTAATAGATTCTGGAATTCATTACTACAACTTGTTTTACTGTAACCCCATGACCTTTTTCTTTCATTTTCTGATAGACATTTGTATGTTCTACGCCAAAAGTCCGGTCATACAAGCCAGCTAGATCTTATTTTGCTATATGGATCACATATACTAATCTTGTCTCAACTGCAAATTTTACAAGTCTTCACTGGGATTGTGAAGCTCTGCCCCTGAGTAGGTCACTGGCTGGGAATGAACCTAGAACATCTGCATCTAAAAGCGTGAACCTCTACTGCTTCAGCTAAAGGAGCAAGGATGAAATCTTGGTTCCACTGAAGACAATGACAAAAATCCCAGTGACTTCATTAGAGCCAGCATTTTATACCAGATCTATTAGCTCAGAAGCAGTAACAGACACACAGTCCTATATGTGGTCTAGTCTAGAGGTGGACAAGTGTTCTCAGCATTGAATAATTGTGCAAATTTAACTGCAGGCAGAATCAGCTTCTGCAGTTGCACGTAGTTAACAACTCCTAACAAGCAACAGGCCAGAATAAAATCCAACTCACTCTCTTGCAGCTGTTTTGACTCTGTAGGGCTAACTGGAGGAAAAGTTATTCCTGCCACTAAAGCAAGCAGCTATTACTTCAATAGACAACATGTGTTATGAAGGTTTTATCATTATATTAACTTATGTAACTACTGTTCATAGGAGAACAACACTTTTAAAAACAAACAAAACACACATCTAAAGCCACAGAATCTTGTTTCACTATAGTTAGCACATTACAACTTCAGAGTCTTTGTTTTTAAACATTTTTATAGTTTAGGCTTAATGTAATCTGAAATGCATACCTATATAATATTTTTATGGACAAATTCTTGCTGAGACAAAACACCTTTTATAAGATATTTGATGTAACTGGACCTTAAATCATGACACTCTCTACAAAAGCCAAATCTGAAATATGCCATTAAATAAGTGATTTACACAAGCTAATCTTATTCCAGAAAACAAACCACTTGTATAACTGTTGATTACCAAAATAGTAAAAAGAATTTACCTTGTCTGCAAAAAAACCAAACAAACAAAACACAAAACTCTGGACACCAGAAGCATAAAAGAAGTCATGCGGTTAAAAAAATTAGTGCTATCCCCACACAATATTTCAGAATAGTCTTGAGAAAAACTTAAATGGTCTCAATGTGTGTCTCAAAAGTAGGGAAATCTGGAAGTTAAGATGTTTCTTATTTTGAGGTTGGTTTGTTTTTTAAAAGGGACTGCATAGCTGTGTACTATGTAAATGTGGCTGGGCCACTTAAATTCAAACCAACCTGGCCTTGAGGCAAGGAGAACCCTGACAGTCATTAACCCATTTCATCATTATATTTTATACAACAGGTTTTAAAATGTACAAAGTGTCACTGAAATATCACAAACAAATTGATAGTTACAGTAATTACTTTGTTTCATTATTCAAGAGAAGTAGACAGTTAAAAAGGTATTGAGTGAATATGCAAGTGGTTTTCTTTCACATTTTATACTAACAAAATGGCTATAAAAAATCATTAAAAACAGAAACCTACCTTAGGTTAAGAGAATAGTTTTAATTTATATCCATATTTATATGTATTAATCCATCTTTACAAACATCTAATACAAAAGATCTACAGTAGTTCACCACTAAAGAGGCACATGCAAGTCTATTGAGGATGTTTACCAAAATAGTAAATACTCTTGTCTTCATAATGTATTGGACCAACCTGCATTAGAAAGTCTTATGCTAGTTTTGTTTTTCTATTAATACTGACAACAGATCAAAGAATACCAAATTGTTCTGTAAGTATTAAGAAAAGTCCAAGAAAAAAAATTACACAAAAAATTAAGTGTTATGGCTACTGAAACGACATTTGATCATGAAAAATACATAAATGACTAACAATGTTCTAGGTCAAGATAAAATGTGTACAAAACGTAAGATTATATACCAAAGGGAAACACTGTTCCATCTTTAGTATTAATTAGCACACACAAAAAAAGTTTAGTGACATTTTACACAGTAAAGGCAACGCACAAGCTATTCAACAAGAATAACATGCAACTGCAAGTGCCAAATGAACAGGGGGTGGAGGGAGTGATAATAGAACCAACCTATAAAAAAAGGAGATACGAGTGAGCACAAGAACCAAAGAGGAACCATCTAATTGAGCATTTCAAGAAAAAGCATTCATTCCCCTCTGCAACATCCTGGTGCAGAGGTATGTGGAAGCAGGACTTACAGAGGAACGGGTAGGATTCAGACCAGAATGAAGTATAACAGATCAGCTATTTTTGATAAGATAGATATTGGAGAAATATATAGAACACAACCAAACCTGTTACAACAATTCTGTAAGACGTCAAACAGGCTTTTGATAGCATTTTGTAGAAAGGGTAATGGCAAATCTTAAAAATGTATGGCATCCCTGAACTGAAATTGACCAAGTCAATAGAAAACATCTACAGCAAGACCAGGAGTGTGGCAAGAGTAAACAAGAAGCTGAAGGATTGGTTCAGAATCACAGTAAGGAGTGAGACAAGGATGCATATTATCGCCAGATTTGTTCAACTTGGTATTGGAAGCAGTACTGTCTGTAGCACTGAGAGATGAAATGAGAAGAGTTAGGCTAGGAGGGAGGACAGTGAATAGTCTTAGATTCACAGATGATATTGACCTCATAGCATTGACCAAGGAGGATTTACAGAGAATAACCTCGTTCGGACCCATCGTCGCTGTGGAGCTGATGGACAGGAAGCAAAGAAAGAGAAAGAAGAGAAAAGCGACAGTTAAGGTTGTGGCAAGACATCTCATTCACCCAAAATCTCAAAAGCAAAGAAAATAAGACGTTAAGGGGAAAGGTTTGTGCAGTTCTTTCCACCCTCATGTTATTGGCAGTGTGGTAGGCAACAAACCAACACTCCATAAGGTTTTCACTTCCATCTTGACAAGATACCCAAAAGCAATACATAACCCCCCCCATCCCATCAAATCTGCATTCTAACACAAAACCTTAAGAGTGACCTCATACGCTTTTATATCAACAGAACAGCACATCTGACCACCACACATTCAGAAAGTTATTTTGTCTTAACACTGTTGAGGTAAATCTTAAGGTTTTGTCTAAGTGCAAATTGCTGAGGTTTGGGTATGTTGTGCTTTTGGATATCTATTTATGACGGAAGTGAAAGTCTTACGGAGCCTTGGAGTGTATCATCAACAGTGCTGCAGGCAACTGGGAGGGTGGGGGTGGAAAGAAACACACAAGTCTTTCCCCTTCACCTTAAAAGCATGGGGAAAAGTTTAATGAAGATGGGGCATGTCCAGCCACAACCTGAACTATCACTAAACATAGGGGTTTTTTCCCCTACCCTAATTTCCTTGGGGTTGTTTGGTTTTAGGTACACCTTTGGTGTATCTTAATCGATAGCTCCCATGAGTCAGGGAGAAGCAGAGCTGCATCTGTCTCCTAATCAGAGAAAGAAACTGAGCTGTTGAAGCTGCTCCTGACTAAATCAACCCTCCTGAAGACAATGACAGGATGTGATGTGCTTTAGTAAATTGTGTGTGTCTAATATTTTATTCTCATTGAAAAATTAATGCAAGTAAGTATAGCCAGAGCCACTCTCCATGATAAAATAACCTATCAGCTGGAATGAACTTCTGTGAAGAGTCTATGTAATCTGCAAGCGTCATGGCCACTATCTTAACCAACACTGAACCAGTGACCTCCAGAACAAAAACATGGAGACCTTACAACTTGGGCTAAAGAGCATGAGCAGTCACAGACTCACATGCCCTGTGAACTGAGCACAAAGAGGGGCACATAACACATACTAGAGGGTTACCAAAGGAAAATGTGTGACAAATTAAGAAAATGTGAAATGTGTACTTTGGCTATACACATCATGTACAGATTAACATTGTTTTCAAGTACAAAAACTGTTTTAATGTTGTTTTTCCATTTTGTGATTCACATGCAACTATATCATCCTCCCACAGAGCAACAGCAGGAGTTGAATCCCTGGACCTTCAGAATCCTAGCTTAGGCCCTTACCTATTTGAGCCACAGAAGTAACTGCTAGTGCCTTTCCAGGCTAACTACTTGAGAGCATGGCACACTTTCACAGTGGGTTGCAAAACTATTTAGTAGTCAGCAGTAGAATATTGGGGAACAGGAATCCTAGATTCCATCTTTCGTTCTGGGAGAGGAGGAGTGTGAATTCTCGTGGTTAGAGATTGGATAACCCAAACTGGTTTAGTCACTGTGTGGTACAGTAGATAAGATGCAGGTTTGTCATGTTAGAGATGTTACTGTTTACACAGAACCCACACTGTATAAGCTCTTTGTTAACTTACTTTAAAAAAATGGGAGGGAGGAGTAGCTCTTCTATAACTATTTTCTAGGATGGCTGTCTTCAATAAGGGTAGTTAATTCCATGAGAATTTAAACAGCACTTACAGGTGACATTTGAACACCTTGTGTCTTCTTTGCAAGCTTAGGAATTGTTCCGCTAGGCTACAGTGGTATCTGATTAGTTGAAGGATGGGAAAGCAAGTCTCTGCCCCCCTTGGACACGAGAAATGGCAATTCCACCACAGCACATTTGTTGTCAAATAACATTTGACTGGTCTGTCATGGTGCACCACTTTGCCAGTATGGCTAGAAGGTTGTAAACCACTTTACAGAGAAACAATATCTAACTGACATTCTAGGAATCACAGCACATGTGGAGCAACAATTGCTTGCTAGCGGGGTGCAGAGAAAAAAAGAGAGAGACACTCCATTGAAGGAAAAAAAAAAAATCACCCCAAATGGGGGATTGTAACTCATTCTCACTATCAATTCATTTTTCATCAAACCACCAAGAAAAATTTCAGTAGTACAAAGTTTATATTGTATGTTTTGGCTTCTGCCATTTCCATGAGATTTTTTAATAAAAATCAGAGGCTTAAATTTCCTGATAAAACAGATCAACTTGGAGTATTGTCCAGATTCCAATGCATCACAATATATGGAAAGCCCCATGTGTTGAAGTAGGTATTTCCCATCAAGGAGAAAAAAATTAAAAAGTACTATTTTGGAAATAAGCATATGAGCAGTAGTTCAAGTATATTTTATGCCTAGGATCAAAACTGTATGCACGGTGTGTGATTTTTTCAGAGATTTTAAGGCTAGAAGGATAAGAAATCATATAGTCTGGCCTCATACATAACACAGGCCACAGAATTTCATTCAGTTACTCATGTAATGAGCCCCAACTTGTGATTTCACTAAGCCTGTGCAGATTTTTACTTGAGATTACATACTGTCTTTTTAAGTGAACTCTTACATAGTCAAGAAATATATTAAGGATGAAAATATAATTTTAAAAGGCCCCTGAATACTGTTCTTTCCTTACTATAAGCATGAAAGTCAGTCTGAAAATATGGACTGCACTGGCTGAAACATGTAAAACTTTAATATCTTTAATGGAAAAAGACTTGATATATGTTAAGTCATATGATGATCGGGTTCACGAACAATGACAAAGTCAAATACAAAATGAAAAGCAGGAATGTTACACATTGGCTAAATTCAGGTGGATTTGGTTTCTGTTGTTCCCGATAAAACCCAAAAGCATTGGCTTAACAAAAGCAAAATCAGACCTGGACCATGCTTATTCATTAAGAGAAATTCATCCAATGGGACAAATCAAGAGCTGTAACATTAACAGAAATATTTATAGCCAGAATGGAAACACTTTGTATCAAAACACACTACAGTCTCCAAAAGCCACAAAATAATTCACATCACTTCTACTGCACAAAGTCCACTGCACTAAAATTTAGAAATGAGTGCTTTCCAAACCCACTGCAACAAGTTGGGAGGGGGGAGAGGGGGCTGCCTACTAAATGCCAGACTTTTGTTGTTGTTGTTGTTAAGGTAGCAGTTAATATGCAATTGTACCCGAAACATTTAAACGTGATAACCTTCATGTTTCAAGAACAAATCTCTCACACCACCAGCTATTTGGTATTATTTTAATCCCAATCACCACTACAGAGCTCTGCCAGAAGGGGTTAGGCAAACCACTACAAAGTACTTGCAACTTGCTTTGCAGTTGAGGTGTCTGGATACTTTCAGATCACTAGTTCCCCTGCTGACCCAACAAAAACTATTGATTATCATCTTGCAATAGGCAGGTGTCAGTAAGGCAATGAAAGCTGGTCAAGGTTTTTCAAAAACACTGAATAGATGAGAGTGAAATAAACCAAACTGGAGGAGAAACTAGCCCTAACGTTTGCTTAAACAGCTGCAAGTATGCACAGGAGTTTCTAAAAGGTGAGTGCATTGGGGGAGGGGGCAGGGGAGATTCCATAAAAAAGAGCAAGTCAAACCCTCCCATGTGGGAAAAAGTGAGAGGAACCTTTCCGTCACTTGTCTTGTCCACCAACTGCTCCAGGTCCATCCCCAACTGTAATATCACTTGAAAAGTTAGTTAAGGTTTTTAAAAGGAAACACACTCACTTGTCACAACCACAGATACAGTCAAGATCACATCTTTGGTTTATTGTACAGAAGAGAAGAGAAAAAATAAAGCAAACAAAACAAAACACAACTGATCTCTGAGGTCTCTCCTCAATGAATGCTTCAGATTTTCATCTGATCATGCATTTTTTCTTGAGCAATTAGTTACCATTAAAAAGGCCCCTATAAAAGCTCATGAACTAACAATAGATAGGATCCATAGCTTGTCCAAAATAATTCTTCCAAAGTTTTGGGGTCTTTCAAGTTGTCTGCGTTTGAATTACAAATCTTGACCTATAACCATTCTTCCAGTCTCCAGAAAAAATATCCTCAATAACAAGAGTAAAAATAAAATAATAATAATAAAAAAAATCCTTCAATACAGTGACTGAATGGCCAATGCTTCTGAATTTTTAATCTTACTTGCAACAAAATTCTCAATTCAGGTTTCTATTTTAGAAGAACCGGGGTCTTTTGACACCAGCATGTTTAACTGTCACTGGCAGACTGATTAACATTCTCAGATATTTGATTACCATCTCTTGACCAAAACACAGGATTAGACTGGAAAAACAGGGCTGTAATCACACTTCATAGGGTATGATTTTGGACTTCATATTACTGAATGCAAAGAATCATATAGCACATTAATTAAAAGATAATTCACAAAAAAACAAAAATTAGAAGCAGAGTTAGAAGTACTCAGGCTATGCTGTTGTAGTTTAATGAGTTCCATTCAGTATCTCATCTCTTCTGATGGTTCAGCATCAGGCACTGGTGGCACAGCCATGCAAATTCCTCTTCCAGAAGAAACTTGGCAAGACTGAACAGCAATTTTGTTTTTATATTACAAAAATCAGTGACAGTTTGTCCATGTATAAGTCATACAAGCTTTAAAATAAAAGTTTAGTTGCCTTATGCATACTCTGCACTTGTATAATTAAAGAATTAATTTTATTTTTAGATTAAGAATGGCAAAAAGTAATCCATAATGATATGGTCCAACCACTTTTGGTGTTTTGAAAAAAGCAGGCTTTTGAGTAACAGGTGGAATAACTAGACTCCTTGGAGGACTGGCAATGAGATACAGAGTCTTTCACTTAAGTCACCATTTTAAATACATTGTCTAGTGACCAAAATGTATTACTATCATAGTGGAGGTCAGTGGGCCCACTTGGTATGAATCTGTAGACTGGATGCAATTCCTAGTAGAATGCAATGGAGGGAGCAGGGGAGGTTGGTTGATTTTGACACCTATCAAAACTGTTACTCTATATGACAGTCTCAGGCATCAGATATTGGTATCAGACAGGATACCAGATTAGAAATGCTCATGCTCCAAAGAGGACAAACACTGTAATGAGAATAGAGTTTAAGGGCCGAATTCCGCAAATCCGTTTACCAGCAGAACATCCACCAAAATCAATGTAAGTTTTGCACATAGAGGATTTCCCAAATTGATCCCTTAACTAATTTTCTTATTTCTAGAGATGACCCCTTCAAGTCTCAGTTGAGCCACATTAATAAGGTGGCAAAACTTGCAAAAACTATTAACTATGATTTACCTGACTTGGGAATAGAGGCCTTTGGTTTTCTGGTCTACCAATTCAGCACCACTAAAGCTCACTTATAAATTTAAGTGGACACAAGATACTTTTCATTGGTTTCTGTGTCTCTATTCTTTCATCATTGTATATATGTAATTCCATTAACAGGCACCAGCAGGAGAAAAAATATCTTTCTGTGCGCTCTTCTACAACTGATCTCAATGACACAAAATTCCAACCTCTGGTTACAAATATAGTCTTATTTTTTTTAAAAAACCTGTCTTAAAATGTATTCTCCCAAGAGATAAAACCATTGTTGTCTCAAGTGAATACATATTTATCAAAGAAATCAGAATGGCTCCAGAATAATGACTGTTTTACACTCCCAAGGATGACTTCTTGTAAAAATAAAAACAATGAAGTTAAATCCAAGAGAAACCTTTCTGCTTTTCAATTAAGGTTAAGGATCTAAAACTGAGGCATCAAAAGACAGGAAATTCAAAGTTAAGGCTACCACCTCATCCTCTCCTTATCCCAAGCCCCCAACTCATGCCATGACTGCTCCCTTCAAGCACTTCTCAAGAACCCACTGAATGATGGTGTGTCAGAGGCTTACCTTTGGCTCTCATGGCTTCTCTTATAACCTTTAACCTTCTTGTTAAAGCATATGGGGATGAGCAGTTTAAATTTTAATATTTTGCATCACCTTAGCTTGCTTGATGGCCAAGACACAGGGTGGTACTTTGATACACACATTCACAGAGAAGGAAACCCCCTCCACCCCCAACACATGCCATAACGGCTTTGCACACATTTTTGCACACTACCAAGCGTCAACACTTTTGTGTTGCTGTCAGCGCTACTCCCCACCATCCAGCAACCCTCCTCCCCGCCCCCCATCCCGTGCTCCCGCTGGAGTCAAAGTGTTGTTGGGGGAGCACAGGCCAATGGTAACACTCTACCGTCTCCACCTTTCAGTCATATTTCCGTCCTCCTCCAGCAAAACTGGGGAGGAAGGCGGCGGGGGGGGCCACCAGGGAACCCCGCACCCGCCGGGCCCTGCAGAGAAGGGGCAGCAGCAGGAGCAAGTGTGGTGACAAGCCTGCAGTGTTTCAAACAGCCCGAAAGAAGGGCGGGGGGTCGGGCAGTGTGTGTACGCACGGGTGGGGGGCAGGGCTGGTGCTCCGGGTCATTACCTCGTAGAGTTCCTCGGAAGCCATGCTGGGGAGTCTCACAAGGTGGAGTTGGGGGTTGGTTTGGAGATACTTTGTTTCAGTTGGTGTCTGTGTGGCCTCCCTCCTCCTCCTTCTTCTTCCTCCTCCTCCTCCTCCTGCGCGCTGCTGCCTCTCGCTCCCCGGTGCAACTGGCCGCTGCTCCCCGCACGAAATGCCAGCGCTGCTGCGGCGGCGGGGGCTGCGCGCAGAGCAGCTGCGCAACTCGCTCGCACACTCACCCGGTCACACACACACTCACCCACACGGCGGCTCCCCGCACCCCCACCCCTCTGTCCCCGGCTCGCTCCCCAGGATCACTAATCGAGCGCAGAGAGAGCGCCACACGCAACCCGCTCCGGCTCGACTTCAGCCGCCTCTCGCACCATCCTCCTCCTCCCCCCGCTTTGATCTCCCATTGTCTGGCGGCGCAGGGCACCGCGAGGCGGCGGCGGGCGAGAGGCGCGCGAGCTCCCTGCCCGGGGGCGGCACAGCGGCTGCGGGCTGGCTCCGCACTTTGGGGCGCCTGCCTGGCTCCAGCCCTTGAAAGAGTGTGTGCCCCATTGGCACCGTCCTGGGGAGGCAGGGCCGGGCCGGGCAAAGGGGCTGCCACACTAAGCCAACCTGGGAGAGGAGGCAAAGCCATGTGGGAAGTCCCAGTGTTCACAGGAGGTGGGGCCCCAGCTAAATTCTAGCGCCCTCTTATCCCTGCCATGATCCCCATCCACCTACTCATCATCATCCTCCTACCCATCACCACCATGATCCCCGTCCACCTACTCATCATACTCCTTCTCTTACCCATCCCCACAGTGATCTCCATCCACCTATTCATTATGCTCCTACTCTTCCTACCCATCCCGACTGTGATCCTCATCCAACTATTCATCATCATCCTGCTCCTCTATCCCATCCAAACCATGATCCCAATCCACCTACTCATCCTCCTCCTGCTCTTCCTACCCATCCACACCATGATCCCCATCCACCAGCTCTTCATGCTCCTGTTTTTCAGACCCATCCCCACCGTGATCCCCATCCACCTACTCATCTTCCTCCTGCTCCTCCTACCCATCCCCACAATGATCTACATCCACCTCCTCCTACCCATCCCCACCATGATTCCCAACCACCTACTCATCATCTTCCTGCTCCTCCTACCCATCCTGACCATGATCCCAATCCACATACTCATCCTCCTCCTGCTCCTCCTACCCATCCCCACCATGATCCCCATCCACCTACGCATCATCCTCCTGCTCCTTCTCCTCCCCATCCCCACCGTGATTCCCATCCACCTACTCATCATCTTCCTGCTCCTCCTACCCATTCTGACCATGATCCCAATCCACATACTCATCCCCCTCGCCCCTCCTATCCGTCCCCACCATGATCCCCATCCACCTACTTATCTTCCTGCTTCTCCTACCCATCCTGACCATGATCCTCATCCACCTACTCATCTTCCTCCTGCTCCTCCTACCCATTCTGACCATGATCCCAATCCACATACTCATCCCCCTCGCCCCTCCTATCCGTCCCCACCATGATCCCCATCCACCTACTTATCTTCCTGCTTCTCCTACCCATCCTGACCAAGATCCTCATCCACCTACTCATCTTCCTCCTGCTCCTCCTACCCATCCCCACAATGATCTACATCCACCTCCTCCTACCCATCCCCACCATGATTCCCAACCACCTACTCATCATCCTACTACTACTCCTACTCATGCCATGATACTTATCCACATATTTATCCTCCTCCTACCCATCCCGACTGTGATCCCCATCCACCTACTCATCCTCCTTCCGCTCTTCCTACCCATCCCCACCATGATACCCATCCATCTATTCATCATCATCCTGCTCCTCCATCCCATCCAAACCATGATCCCAATCCACCTACTCATCCTCCTCCTGCTCTTCCTACCCATCCACACCACGATCCCCATCCACCAACTCTTCATGCTCTTGTTTTTCAGACCCATCCCCACCATTATCCCCATCAACCTACTCATCATCTTCCTGCTCCTCCTACCCATTCTGACCATGATCCCAATCCACATACTCATCCTCCTCCCGCTCCTCCTATCCGTCCCCACCATGATCCCCATCCACCTACTTATCTTCCTGCTTCTCCTACCCATCCTGACCAAGATCCTCATCCACCTACTCATCTTCCTCCTGCTCCTCCTACCCATCTCCACAGTGATCCCCATCCACTTCCTCATCCCCGCCATGATCCACATCAACCTACTTGTCATCCTCCTCCTACCATTCCCACCATGATCCCCATCCACCTACTCATGATCCCTCTGCTCCTCCTACTCATCCCCACTAGGATCCCCATTCACTATCCATCATGCTCCATCTGCTCCTTCTACCCATCCCCACCATGATCTCTATCCACATACTGATCCTCCTCCTCCTTCCCATCCCCACTGTAATCCCCATCCACCTACTAATCATTCTCCTGCTCCTCCTACTCATCCCCACCATGATCCCCATCCACCTACGCATTATCCTCCTGCTCCTTCTCCTACCCATCCCCACCATGATTCCCATCCACCTACTCATCATGCTCCTACTCCTCCTACTCATGCCCACCATGATTCTCATCCACCTATAGTGAAAATATATTGGAAGGACAGAATAGGTAGTGCAGGGGGGTAGTGGCACTATATGTGAAAGAAAATGTAGAATCAAATGAAGTAAATTTTTAAGTGAATCCACATGTTCCATAGAATCTCTATGGATAGTAATTTCATGCTCTAATAAGAATATAACATTAAGGATCTATTATCAATCATCTGACCAGGACAGCGATAGTGATGATGAAATGCTAAGGGAAATTAGAAAGGCTATCAAAATAAGAACTCAGTAAAAGTGAGGGATTCCAGTTATCCCCATATTGACTGGGAACATGTCACCTCAAGATGAAAAACAGAGACAAAATTTCTGGAGACGTTAAATGACTGCTTCTTGGAGCAGCTGGTACGGGAACCCACAAGGGGAGAGGCAACTCTAGATTTAGTCCTGAGTGGAGCACAGGAGCTGGTCCAAGAAGTAACTATAACAGGACTGCTTGGAAATAGTGACCATAATATAACAACATTTAACATCCCTGTGGTGGGAAGAACATCTCAACAGCCCAACACTGTGGCATTTGATTTCAAAAAGGGGAACTATGCAAAAATGAGAGAGTTAGTTAAACAGAAATTAAAAGGGACAGTGACTGAAGTGAAATCCCTGCAAGCTGCATAGGCGCTTTTTAGAGACACCATAATAGAAGCCCAACTTAAATGTATACCCCAAATTAAGAAACACAGTAAAAGAATAAAAAAGAGCGACTGTGGCTTAACAAGCATGTAAAAGAAGCAGTGAGAGATAAAAAGACTTCCTTTAAAAAGTGGAAGTCAAATCCTAGTGAGGTAAATAGAAAGGAGCATAAACACTGCCAGCTTAAGTGTAAAAATGTAATAAGAAAAGCCAAAGAGGAGTTTGAAGAACAGTTAGCCAAAAACTCAAAAGGTAATAACAAAATGTTTTGTAAGTACATCAGAAGCAGGAAGTCTGCTAAACAGCCAGTGGGGCCCCTCGATGATCGAGATACAAAAGGAGCGCTTAAAGACGATAAAGTCATTGCTGAGAAACTAAATGGATTCTTTGCTTCAGTCTTCACGGCTGAGGATATTAGGGAGATTCCCAAACCTGTGCTGGCTTTTGTATGTGACATGTCTGAGGAATTGTCACAGATTGAAGGGTCACTAGAGGAGGTTTTGTAATTCATTGATAAACTCAACATTAACAAGTCACCGGGACCCGATGGCATTCACCCAAGAGTTCTGAAAGAACTCAAATGTGAAGTGCAGAACTATTAATAGGGTTTGTAACCTGTCCTTTAAATCGGCTACAGGTACTCAATGACTGGAAGTTAGCTAATGTAACGTCAATATTTAAAAAGGGCTCTAGAGGTGATCCTGGCAATTATAGACCAGTAAGTCTAATGTTGGTACCGGGCAAATTAATCGAAACAATAGTAAAGAATAAAATTGTCAGATACATAGAAGAACATAAATTGTTGGGCAAAAGTCAACATGGTTTCTCCAAAGGGAAATCGTGTCTTCCTAATCTGTTAGAGTTCTTTGAAGGGATCAACAAACATGTGGACAAGGGGGATCCAGTGGACATACTGTGCTTAGATTTCCAGAAAGCCTTTGACAAGGGCCTTCACCAAAGGCTCTTATGTAAATTAAATTGTCATGGGATAAGAGAGAAGGTCCTTTCATGGACTGAGAACTGGTTAAAAGACAGGGAACAAAGGTAGGAATTAATGGTTAAATTCTCAGAATGGAGAGGGGTAACTAGTGGTATTCTGTGTTCCCCAAAAGACAGTCCTAGGACCAATCTATTCAACTTATTCCTAATGATCTGGAAAAGGGGTAAAAGTGAAGGTGGCAAAGTTTGCAGATGATGCTAAACTGCTCAAGATAGTTAAGACCAAAGCAGACTGTGAAGAACTTCAAAAATCTTTCTCAAAACTAATGATTTGGCAAACAAAATGGCAAATGAATGTAATGTGGATAGATTAAAGTAATGCCACTTGGAAAGAATAACTCCAACTATACATACAATATGATGGGGGCTAATTTAGCTACAGCAAATCAGGAAAAAGATCTGGAGTCATCATGGATAGTTCTCTGAAGATGTCCTGCAGTATGCAGAGGCGGTCAAAAAAGCATGGTAGGAATCATTAAAAAGGGGATAGAGAATAAGAAGGAACTATTATTATTGCCCTTATATTAAATCGATGGTATGCCCACATCTTGAATACTGCTATACAGATGTGGTCTCTCACCTCAAAAAAGATATCTGGTGTTAGAAAAGGTTCAGAGAAGGGCAACTAAAATGATTAGAGGTTTGGAACAGGCCCCATATGAGGAGAGATTAAAGAGGCTAGGACTTTTCAGCTTGGAAAGAGGAGACTAAGGGGGGGGATATGATAGAGGTATATAAAATCATGAGTGATGTGGAGAAATGGGTAAGGAAAAGTTATTTACTTGTTCTCATAATATAGAAACTAGGGGTCACCAAATTGAAATTAATGGGAAGCATGTTTAAAACAATAAAAGGAAGTTTCTTCTTCACACAGGGCACCGTCAACTTGTGGAACTCCTTGCCTGAGCAGGTTGTGAAGGCTAGGATATAACAGGATCTAAAAGAGAACTGGATACATTCATTGGTGTTTAAGTCCTTAAATGGCTATTAGCCAGGAGGTAAGGAATGGTGTCCTAGCCTTTGTTTGTGCGAGGGTGGAGATGGATGGCAGGAGAGAGATCACTTGATAATTACCTGTTTAGATCACTCCTCTGGGGCACCTGGCATTTGGCCACTGTCGCAGACAGGATATGGCTGGATGGACCTTTGTCTGACCCAGTACAGCCGTTCTTGTCTGTTCATTTCTCCTCCTATTCTTCCTCCCCTCTCCACCGTAATCCCTATCCACCTATTCATTATCCTCCTGTGGCTCCTACTCATACCCACCATGATCCCCAACCATATACTCATCTTCCTCCTCCTGCTCCTTCTGCCCATCTCCACCGTGATCCCCATCCACCTATACATTATCCTCCTGCGCCTCCTCCTACCCATCCCCACCATGATTCCCATTCACCTACTCATCATCTTCCTACTCCTCATACTCAAGCCCACCATGATCCTCATCCACCTGCTCATCCTTCTGCTCCTCCTACCAATCCCCAGAGTGATCTCCATCCACATACTCATTATCCTCCTGCTCCTCCTCCCCATCCCCACCGTAATCCCCAGCCACCTACTCATCATCCCTCTACTCCTCCTACTGATCTCCACCATGGTCTCTATCCACGTATTCATCATCTCTCTGCTCCTCCTACCAATCCCCACTGTGATCCCCATCCACCTATTCATCATTCTTCTTCTCCTCCTACTAGGGCTGTCAATTGCAGTTAACTCACACGATTTACTCAAAAATATTAATTGTGATTAAAAAAACTAATTGTGATTAATTGCACTTATAACAATTGAATACCAGTTTAAATTTATTAAATATTTTTGGATCTTTTTGTATATTTGCAATATTAATTTCAGTTACAACACAGAATACAAAGTGCATACGGCTCACTTTATATTTATTTTTATTGCAAATATTTGCACTGTAAAAAACAAAAAAATCGTATTTTTCAGTTCACCTGATAGAAGTACTGAAGTGCAAACTCTTTATCATGAAACTGTAACTTTCAAATGTAGATTTTGTTTAGTTACATAACTGCACTCAAAAACGAAACTGTGGAAAACTTTAGAACCTACAAGTCCACTTAGTTGTACTTCTTATTCTGTCAATCGCTAAGACAAATTTGTTTACATTGATGGGAGACAATGCTGCCTGCTTTTTATTTACAATGTCACCTGAAAGTGAGTACACACATTCGCATGACAATTTTGTAGCTGGCATTGCAAGCTCTTTAGATTCCAGATATGCTAAACATTTGTATGCCCCTTCATGCTTTGGCCACCATTCGAGAGGACATGCTTTCATGCTGACGATGTGAACACGTGTTGATCCGCACTGCTTTGGATCGTTATTGAGCAGAACCCATCATCCACATGGATGCATGTCCTCTTGAATGGTGGCTGAAGCATGAAGGGACAGATGAATCTTTAGCGCATCTGGCATGTAAATATCTTGCAACGCCAGCTACAACAGTGCCATGTTCTCACTTTCAGGTGACACTGTAGACAAGAAGCAGGCATCTCTGACAAACTGTAACCAACCTTGTTTGTCTGAGTGATTGGCTGATCAAGAAGTAGGACTGAGTGGACTTGTAGGCTCTAAAGTTTTACGTTGTTTTATTTTTGAATGCAGTTATTTTTGTACATAATTCTACATTTGTAAGTTCAACTTTCATGGTAAAGATATTGCACTACAGTACTTGTATGAGGTGAATTGAAAAATACTCTTTTTTGTTTTTTTTACAGTACAAATATTTGTAATAAAAATAAATATAAATTGAGAACTGCGCATTTTCTAGTTTGTGTTGTAATTGAACCTAATATATTTGAAAATGTAGTAAACATCCAAAAATATTTAAAATAAATGGTATTCTATTGTTGTTTAACAGCGTAATTAATCGTGATTAATTTTTTTAATTGCTTGACAGCCCTACCTCCTACCCATCTCCACCATAATCCCCATCCACCTACTCATCCCCACCATGGTCCTCATCCACCTACTCATCATCATCCTGCTCCTCCTACCCACTGCCACAATGATCCCCTCCACTATTCATCATCTTCCTGCTCCTCCTACCCATCCCCACCAGGATCTCCATCCACCTACTCATCATCCTGCTCTTCCTACTCATTCCCACCACAAGCCCCCTTATCCACTCATTTTTCTGCTTCTCCTTCTCATTCCAACCACAATCTCTCTCCACCTCCTTCTCCTGCTCTTCCTGCCCATTGACACCATGGTCCCATTGTTCCTGCTTCTTCACCCTACCATGAACGCCTCCACCTACTCATTATCCTGCTTCCCCTCCTCATCTCTACATAAAAACATAGAAATGTAGGAGTGAAAGGGACCTAGACAGGCCATCAGGTCCAGTCCCCTGCATTGAGGCAAGACTAAGTATTATCTAGAGTCTGACAAGTGTTTGTCTAATATGTTCTTAAATCTGCCAATGATGAAGTTCTGGTGCTTAACTACTCTTACAGTTAGGAATTTTTTTCTAATGTCTAATCTAAGTCTCCTTTGCTGCAATTTAAGCTCATTACTCTTGTCCTGTTCTCAATGGATAAGAACAATTTTTCACCTTCCTCTTTATAACAGTGTTCTCCAGACTAAACAAACCCAGTTTTTGAAATCTTTTCTTACACATAGTGTTTTCTAGACCTTTAATTATTTTTGATGCTTGCCTCTGGACTTTCTCCAGTTTGTCCTTATCTTTCCTGAAGTGTGGTGCCCAGAACTGGACACAATACTCCAGCTGAGGCCTTATCTGTGCTATGTAGAGTGGAAGAATTACTTCTCATGTCTTGCTTACAACACTCCTACTAATACATCCCAGAATGATATTCATTTCTTTTTGCAACAGTGTAACACTGTTGACTCACATTTGGTTTGTGATCCACTATCACCTCCAGATCCTTTTCTTTAATATTCTTTCCTAGGCAGTCGTTTCATATTTTGTATTTGTGCAATTGATTATTCTTTCTTAAGTGTAGGACTTTGCCTTTGTCCTTATTGAATTTCATTCTATTTAATTCAGACTATTTCTCCAGTTTGTCAAGATAATTTTGAATTCTAATCCTGTCCTCCAAAGCACTTGCAACCCCACCTAGTTTGGTATCGTCTGCAGACTTTTTAAGTATACTCTCTATGCCATTATCTATGATCCCCCTCTATCTCCTCATCCTCCTGGTTCTCCTACGCATCCTTCTCCTGCTCCTTGTATCCATCCCCACCACTATCCTCATTCACCTCCACATGCTGCTTCTCCTCCTATTCATCCCCACCATCATCGTCCTGCTCCTTGTACCCATCCTCACCACCATCCCCTTTCACCTTGTCCTCCTCCTCCTGTCTAACCCCCACATGATCCTCTCCATCTATTCATCTTCCAGCTTCTCCCACCCTCCTCATTGTGATCCCCCTCCACCTCCTCATTTTCCTACTCCTCTTATAAAATTATTACTCTGATCTCCTCCCCTACTTCCTATCCCTTTGCCCTTCATACTTTTGCTTCTACCCTTCCTCAACCTCATCCTCCTCAATTTACTCATTTTTCTGACTCTTAATCTGACTCCCCATTTAGCTTCTCTTGGTCTTTCTCTTCATCCTCCCCCTCTTCTTCATATTCCTCTTGTGCTCTGTCTCCTCCTAAACTCTTCTCATTCTCTCACCTCACACCTTCTCTCAATGGTCAGGAGATATTTAAAGTTAAAAATGAAGGAGAAAATATTTTTCATAACATTGGCAATATCTTTCCAACAGAGTAACAAGGGCTGTGTATTTTAAGATGCTCTTTGTGCAGCTTGAACAGGGGACCTTTGAAGTAAAAACAGCGCGCGAGTTTGTAAATGGTTCCTTTACTCATATAGCAAAAATTTTCATCATCAGATGTGCAGACATTTGAACATTGCCCTTAAAATGAATCTCCAAATGAGTGAAACAGATAACGTTTGAGTAGAACTGCATAAATCTGACCCCAAAGTAGTATGTTAATCTGAGAGCATAATCAGGATGTACGTTTAAGAAACTGAAAATAAAAGAACGGTAATTCTGGTTCCTCAGCCAAGGACTGTACAATCTAAATCACATTACATCGAAACAACTACTTTCAAAGAACATTAAGGTTGCAGAGTCAAGCACTCAAAAGTTAGGAAATGCCAGAATAAGGTTGCCTGTGCATCTTAAATTTAGCCCCATTGTGCATAAGTAGTATGATACAGTCATCAATAACATGACTGCACAGTATTTTTTCCATAGGAACCTTGCTCACTGAGGGGTAACTATATATTGTTTCTTTTTATCCCCATCATTTAGTGTGTGGTCTCATGCCTCATTTACTGCACACCATCCGAGCCTTGCACTCCATAAAGAATTCCTGATTTCCTCATGGGCTTTTCCCTGGCACTCTTCTTGTAGTATGTTACAGCTTGGCTATATAGGAACACTCAAGAAATTTAATTCAAATGAACTAAAGGTGTGAATTTACAATGGATTAATTAAACCTTATGTCACAACCCCAGGTTTACTACAACCTGATTTTTGCTACCTGCTGCCCACCACTAAGTTTCTCACTGGAAATTTTCTCTCTAGGGACACTCCTCACCCCTTTGGTCCCTTGTTACAAAGACCTTATCCCCAAGCCATGGCAGAAATCACCATTCACCATAGGTCTACTCTGGACTGAATTAATAAACTTGTAATTTATTATTTACAATTAACATATGAATGAACTCCAGTACTGATCCACTGGGAGCGCTCACTATCCTTTTCAAGCCCTGGAAAGACTTATTTCCTACCCGGTATAGGCTTCATTTTCAGAAGCCACAGGGTCTGATGTTCTCCCACTCTGGTCTCATCCTCTCAGCAGCCCAGACCTCGATCATCCCTGATGGACCAATCTCGGGGGTCTGGAGAGACCTTTCTTAGCAAGATCAGCCAGCCCAGAACAAAGCACCTTCAGTGTCCATCCTTACCCCTCCAGCCGCTGACTGTTGAACAAACATTCCAGATGGCTCCTAGCAACCCCTTGGGCCTTCACAGAGTCCTTAGGTTACAAACCACTATCTCACTTCCACCCACATATTTTACCTCCCATATACCCAAAATAGTATAAAACACAACACATACCCTAACGTGCTCCACACCTCACTAAATCCCTTTGTGGATGCTCTTATTCAAAATTTAAATGACCATAATTTCCTTTGCTTAATTCACATTGAATTAAGCTAAACATAACCAAGGCAGCTTTCATTCTGAATAAAAGCATCTATGCAGAGAGTTAATGTGGTTTAATTAATACACTTTGAAGGTTATTTTGGATTAACTTTCCTGACTGTGCCCATATAGATGAGTCCTGATTTCTTTACAAACATTAATTAATGTGTCTTCACAACATGCCTGTAAGATAATATGGGGATAATATCACCTTACCACAAGGGGAACTGAGACACAAAGACTGAAGTAAGAAGTGTCAACTAATTTTGTGTGCCCAATTTAAGAAGCCTAGGGCCTGATTTTCAAAGTGCTTGGCAGTCTATAGCACTTCATGTGTTCACAGCAGAGCCCCTATTGACCTCAGTTGCAGCTGAGTGCTCAGTACTTCTGCAAATCAGCCCTAAGTGTCTCAAGAAATGTGACACTTGTATCTAGAAAATAAGGAATACACACTAGCCACCTGTGAAAATTTTAAGTGACATGCCCAGCATCACACAGGAACTCTGCAGCAGAGGCCTGGGTAGAATCCAGTTCCCTAAGGCACCATTTAATTGCCTGATCTATGAGGCCATCCTTTCTCTTACTGCAAGCCCCTGCCTCATTCACTGCACACATTCCAAATGAAGCAGAGGTCCTACAGACAACAGTATCCTCCATAACACAACCTTGATTCATCCCCAGAGTAGGTCCATCCTGTGCACTGAATGAGGCAAATGACTTGTGGAAAAATCAGTATGTGATCATGTAATTAAGACTGAATCATAATACATATGCACAAGGGGACCAAATTCAGGTTGCACAGGCAACCTTAATTCTGGTATTTACTAACTTTTCAGGGCTTGACTTTGCAATTGTAATAATGTTCTTTTTACACAGTTTATTATGTGTAATTTCCTAAGTTTTTAAAAAACATTGAGAAAAAAAACACAAAAATTTCATCCTGTGGGATCATATTGCCTCACTCCACATGGGTCATTGGCAGGATTAGAATCTTTAGATCCAGAGCACAGTCCTCTACCACCTGAGCTAATGGAGTAACTGATAGAGTATCAGGCTATCTACTATGCAGACCAACCACTAGAAGGGGATGAGACACTTTGCCAGTGGGTTTCCACACTTGTTAGCTAGAAAGCAAAGGGATGTGGAGACTCAGAAATAATGGGTTCAATGCCAGGCTCTGGAGGGAAGTGAACTGTAGTTATTACAGACCCTTCTGTCCTTGTCTTCCTGTCACCTTCTGTTCCCATCTCCATTTCCACAGTTCCTCTTCATCCCCTTTCCTGCTGCTAACCATGCTCTATCTACTTCATTTTCCCAGTTCCATGTTCCCCCATCCTTCTCTATCCCTGGCTCCTACCCCTCTCTCCGTCCTTTTTTCCCCCCACATCTTCTGCTCCCAACCTGTGCTACTACCACCCCTCTCCTAACTCCTGCTTCTAACTCTCCATACTCCTAGACTCTTAAACCCTCTCTCCCCCGTGCTTCTACCTCTGTGTCCCTGGCCACCATCTCTTCCCTTTCATGCACCCACTCCTCACTCCTCTGCATTGAAATCAGGCAACTTCCTTCTTCTCCTACATGCTGCTTAGCTGCCAATAGCACTGAGGGCACAGGAGAGAATCTCTCAGTTCAGGGCCTGGTGCCACAGTGGCCTGGAACAGTTGCAAACAGCAACTGGAAGGAAAGTCTTGCTAAGTCCCTGCAACCCTGGACTGGAGCCTGCTCATTTGTTCTGTGGGGACAGTGCATGTATGGTCTGCCACCATATAGGAGCTGCCAGGTGTTGAAGTATGCTTAGTGCCAACAAAATCTACAGAGAATTTAGCTGCCACGCTGACAAGTCTCTAGTGAGCAAGTGCAAACAGATTTCTCAGACGCTTATGAATTAGCCTAATTGGGGCACATTTTCACAGGGACAGCAAAAGCCACAGCCATGATACTATGATGTCTCTTCTGCCTTCTCAAGTCCCTGCTCTAAAGCATGGAGGTCCTAAAGTCTGTCCATTAAATGCTTTTTAATTGTTTAATCTGGTGTGACAAAGTTCCTCCTTTACTTTGGTGGGTCCTGCACTTATTGGCAGATTTGCTCACCTCAGTGATCTTCCCCTCTCGTGGAACCCACAGTCTGGGTCAACTCCTCCTGTGTCTGATCAGGAGTTGCGAGGTTTGGGGGGAACCGAGGCCCACCCTCTACTCCGGGTTCCAGCCCAGGGCCCTGTGGATTGCAGCTGTCTATAGTGCCTCTTGTAACAGCTGCATGACAGCTACAACTCCCTGGGCTACTTCCCCATGGCCTCCTCCAAACACCCTTCTTTATTCTCACCACAGGACCTTCCTCCTGGTGTCTGATAATGCTTGATTGTCTGATAATTCCTCAATCCTCCAGTAGCACACCCTCTCAGTCTCAGCTCCTTGCGCCTCTTGCTCCCAGCTCCTCACACACTTCCTCTCCTCTAGCTTCCCCTCCCCCCCCTAGTGGGGGCAGCACAATACTGAGGAGTTAAAGCCGCAGGTGCCCTGATTAGGCCTGCCTTCGGTTGGCTGCAAGGTGTTCTAATCGAAGTAGCAAGTAGCTATCTCCACTGCCTTCTAGAAAGATCTTAATTGGCCCCAGGTGCCTTGATTAACCTGGAGCAACTGACATTTAGTTACCATGGTACTAGGGATTTGTTTAGCCTGGGGCTAACAAACCTGTTCCTCAGTACTTTACAGTAGCCATTTGGCCTTGCCCCATTACACTGGGCAAAATAAAATAATAAGAATAATACCTACCTCTCATATAGCATTTGTCATCAGTAGATCTCAAAGCATTTTACAAATGAGGTCAGTATCATTACTCCTAATTTTACAGATGGGGATACTGAGGCACAGTGAGGCAAAGTAACTTGCCGGTAACTGGTGATCTTTGCACATTCACATTCCTGGGGTGCACTGATGATGCATCTTGAACAGTGCAATCTTCTCATAAAAGGGCCAGATGAGAGCTTGCATGTCCTCTCCAGTGCTTCCCTTACTGCACATTCTGAAGGCAACACTGTAACATGATCCCGTGCTTTGGCATCCTCAGTTCCTTTCACTACCTTCCCAGGTCCAAAAATGGAAATTATGACTCTGATGAGGAAAAAGGAAGGAGGGTGGGGAGTGTGAATGTGCAGAGTCCATTTTGAAAAATTCCATTTGCAAGTATTTAACCTTCATTTCTTCTTTGAGTGGCATCTGCATATTCCCACTCTTGGGATAGTTTGATTAGCAGCCCTCCTGTCTACGGATGCAGGGGTCTACTTCAACAGCAATTGTAATACTACTTTACCAAAAAGAGCATCCACTCTGAATACTAGATCCAGGAAATAGTGTTTTGAAACAGTATGAATTGAGCTCGATATAATTGCCTCTCTCTTTTTATTGTCCACATAAAAGATAAACAGCCTCAATGATTTCCTGAATTTCTTATACCTATTCATATAAAATCTAATGCTCTCTTAGCCTCTAAAATGTATAACTTCCTTCACCTGGGAGAGAATGAGGTTGGGGAAAGATATTGGCAAGTTAATGGACTGATTGAGATGGAATTCTGTTACCGTCATGCGAAGAATTTAGGGTGTAGGTAGAGGGCCACTTCATCCTTGTGGAACACTGTAAATGGCAGATTAGCCACACAAGCTTGTAGCTCACTTACTTTCCTAGCGGATGTAATGGCCTGTCTTACCTGAAAGGTGAAATAGGGAACGTTCTTGCAAAGTTTCAAAGGGAGGTATCAGCTGAGTAGGTACAAGGTACTGGCGTAGGTTTTTTGACTAGAGGGTAGATGTTTATTAGTCAGTTCAGGATTCTTTTTCTCTGTAATGACTAAATGTAGTCTTATAGTCAATTAATATGTGGTGAATAGAGGCAGCTACAAGATGCACTCTTTGTACATTATAGAGAGCCCTAAGGATTTTAAATGAAATAGGCATGCCAATATAGATTGAATAGGAGGTGACAGTGAGTTAATATTATTAGCCCATAGAGAAAGCCTTTTCCACTTAACATCATGAGATCTGTGGGTTAACTATTTCCTGGAGTTTAAGACTCTCCTGAACCTTTTTTGGGAAGGACATTTCCAGGTCAGTCAGAGTCCTATGACCTGTGCTGTCAAGTGAAGAGAGTGTGGGTATTGTTCTGCTGTGTCAATACATCTATGATTACTAGGCTAGATTGATAGATCCCTTGTGATAACTGTAGAGGGTCTGAAAACCACTGTGGTCTCATCTAGATGGGAGCAATCAAAACAATCTTCGACTCATCTTGTGTTATCTTCTTGACGAATCTCTGAAAAGATATGGGGAGAATGCATAAACAAAGACTGATCCTCTTACTGCAGTAGAAACGCATCCGGTATAGACTGGCTGTGTGCTCCTGCTCTTGAGCAAAACCTTCAATATCTCAAATTATGTTCTCATCTTAAGGCAAGCACATTGGGTTTCATAAGTGGTCAAAGGTATGAGGCCCATCAGCTTGAAGAAGAACATCACTGTTTGGCAAACTTCTCCTGTAATACTGCTACTGCTGTAACGATTCTTAGAAACCTTACTTCTGAAAGAAAAACTCTGTCTTGTTGAGAATCCAGATCTGCATGTATAAAAGGTATAATCTGGGTAAGGACTATGTGCGACTTCAAGTTTATCTTGAGCCCTATTTCTTGGAATATGGTACATGTTTGTAGCATACCTCTTATTAGTTCCTTATGTGAAGATGCCTCAATGAGACAATCATCTAAGTACAGGTGTACATGGATATCTGTCACCCTTCTCAGTTCTTTGTTTACCAAGGCCAGTAATGTCTCCTATTCAGACCCCTCTCACCTCCTGCCAGATCTGCTGTTGGATACACAATGCAATGCTAAATCAGGTCAAGACTGACCTGATTTTGTATCTTCCGGTTCCCTGATGAAAGGCAGATTGGGAACATACGTCTTGTAGCAGAAGGGCCTGGAGTGAGTTCTGTTGCTCGTTTCTGGATCTAGAGGTGAAAGTGCTGCATATGAAGCTGAGTGATGGAAAATAGCCTTCCTCCAAGCAGGCCAGACACTGTACATGAGTGTCTGAGAGGCAGGGATACAGCAGGGAAAGAGGTATAACTCTTGAACCCTGGCTTCTCTTCCTCCAGTTCTACCGTGGAAACCATGGATCCATGCTGAAGCATGAGATCCAATATTCTTACTAGTTAAATTAATCCAAAAGGTAATAAATAAAATACGATTATAAAATGTTCTAAAATCTAATCTAAACAAATGTGGAAAAACTAGCTTACTAAAGTGACATTGAAACAATTCACTTTGATGAATCTGTGTTGGATTGACCAGGTAAGGTTTCTGATCTGTCTGCTACCATGGTTGGAAGGAACTGAGGTGGCCAAAGCACTCCACCCCCTTTTATAGCCTCTCACTTGGAACATTCAGAAATAGTGAGGGAAGAGGCAGAAGCTGCATGAGAGCAGTCTGAAGAGCACTGCTATAAGAAGTGTCCACCGTATAGGATGTACTGTTGGCCTGGGAACGTACATAGGGTAACAGTCTAGTAAGACTTTACTGGAAATTGATCTTGTTTTTCCCCAGCAAGGAAGGTTTAGCAAGGCAGCAATGCATCAGTTCACATTATAAAGGCTTTTTGCAGTGAGAAGAAAAATTAGAAAGGTTGGGTAGATTGTATTTGTTTGTTTGTTTGTTTGTTTTTAAATGAAAAGCTTAAGTTCTGCAGAACACAGAAATTGTTCTGCTGTAAAATCCTAAATATGGAATCCACAATTCTTAGCTCATCTTGTCAAGTGTTCAAAACCTGGGACTTCTGAGAAGTATGTAAACACTGCCTTTTTTTTTTTTTTTTAAGAGTGTTGGAAATAGCAGAGAAGAGAAAATACTTAACCTTCACCCCATAAATTCCCTTCATCCTTTGGACACTAACATAGGCACATGTTGAAAATTCCTCTCAATCATTAGGACAGAAAAATAAAAATAACTACCTTATTCACTGTTACATTTTTACCATGAAGAATGTATTTGTCTTTCATGTTAGAAAAAAAGATCCATGATGAAAGCAAAACAGGAACTTCTATAGAACAGAATATATTCTTGTTTGAAAAGAGGACTGTGATGGGGTGTATTGAATCTCACACTGACAGGGAAGGAGCTTGGGAGGCTCTGTGTGCTAAGGTAGCCCTATCCCTCTAGCCCTGCCAAGTATGCATGGTAGAGAGGAGGGATTTCAAAGGAGGAAGCTGCAGTCTGCAAGGGGGGATTTCTGAGAAGGGAGTGATTGGGGTGGCTCCTGAAATATCAGAAGGAATCTTCATCCCAGAAACCCCTGGCTTTGCAAGGAATCCAGCAAACCTTAGGGGCAAGTCCAATAGGTAAAGACTGACTTGGCTACTCAGCAGTAAGGACTCCAACCAAGCAGCTATCTAGGCACCTCTTAATTAAGGTAGTGCCTCAGACATTTTTGGTTTTTATTGATCCCAGGATGGTCTTGCTTTGCGATGAACATGCACCTTTATTTCCCCCCCACCAATAAACCAAATAGACAGGTCCACATGGGTGGGACCCACTACAAGGACTAAGAGGCTGTGGCCTTACTGGACTAATGCTTTCGACATTCTTTTTGCAAAGACTCAACACCACCCTCTCTCTCTCTCTTACACACACAATGACAATAACTATTACATCATTTCATCTCAGATGAGGAAGTATACTTAAAAGCATGCCTTCCCCAAGTTGTCAGGAAGTAAATGAATATTTTAATGGCTAAATTTTATTATTTCTTGATATGACAACATTTCTTTATAAGATCAAATATGTTGGTTTTTAGCATGTCTTGGAATGCTGGGAAAATCTGAAGTCATTTCAACCAATCCTCTCTGTTTAGGATTCAGGTGCCTTACTTTACTTTGTTTTTACCAAAGTTTATGTTGTCTACTAATGGCACTGAACAAAAATCTGACTGCGACAAATGCAGAAGTGTTCTTTAATACTGGTAACTATTAATGCTATATCTGGATCTGTCACTAGCATGGGTGTTTCTGTACTGTAAATGGGCTGAATATTTCAATCTTTGGGTCTAACTGGGCCACAGAGCCTGCTTACCTAGGGGAAGAGAGAGGAGGCTCTTTCTAATAGTTAGCTAACTGTTTACAGTTAATGGTTATCAAGAGAAAATGAAAAACAAAAAAGAAAAGAAAGCAGATAGCCTTAATGGTTTTTTGGGGGCCCAAACACTAGTTTGAACAGGATGAGTCAAACTTTTGTCCTTGATATACCAGGGTGGAATTCACTATATCTTTGCACCTCAAAACAATATGTTTATATTGGCCACACTTGAAGAACAAAGAACAAAGTTTTCAGGTAGTTTCTTCATAGTAACTATAGCTTATGGTTCCCTATACATTGAAGGTTGAGAGGCAGAAACAGTACTTTGGAGTTCAGCAACTTGGTCCACCAAGTTCTGGATCTACTGAGTCAATTCCATTTCAGTATTCACTATCAATGCCTTGGGTGTCTGCATGGGTATTGCACTGGTTGATTTGGATGATTTTGCTCAACAAAGTCTGATTTTCTTCCCCTTCTCAGGCTTGTCTCAACAAAAGTCTGATGAAGAGTTCATCTTATTTTCCCTTAGAACTTGCACCAATCTAGCATGGGCCATTTGTTGAGACATTGTTCCCTCCACAACAGCTTTCTGTAATAGTTTCTCCAACCTGTGTGTACCAACTGAGAGTTTTTCCTCTTCCTGTTAATTGTAGGAAATCTGAGCTAGAGATCCCCAGTGCTCTCCATATTGCCAAATGTGTTGTCTAGGGCCACTTGATAGTCATGCACACTGAACTTGGGGTTTCTGATTCTCAAAGTGCAAATAATATCTAAAACTTGACTCCAGAGGCCTTCCTCTAGGACAGTGGTTTTCAAACTTTTTTTCTGGCAACCCAATTGAAGAAAATTGTTGATGCCCGTGATCCAACGGAGCTGTGGATGAGAGGTTTGGCGTGTAGGAGGGAGCTCTGGGCTGGGGCAGGGGATTGGGGCACAGGCTAACCTTGAGTGGCTCCCGGTCAGCAGAGTAGCAGGGGTGCTAAGGCAGGCTTACTGCTTGTCCTGGCACCACGGACTGTGCTGCGCTGCAGAAACAGCCAGCAACAGGTCTGGCTCTTAGACGGAGGAGTGCGCAAACCACTCTGTGCAACTCTCGCCCACAGACACTGCCCCCACCAGCTCACAATGGCCGGTTCCCAGCCAATGGGAGTGCGGAGGCGGTGCTTGGGGCGGGGGCAGTGCGTGGAGCTCCTGGCCCCTCCACCTAGGAGCCAGACCTGCTGCTGGCCACTTCCGGGGTACAGCGAGGTATCAGAACTGATAGGGACTAGTCTGCCTTAACCGGGCAGCACCGCCAATGGGACTTTTAATGGCCCAGTTGGCGGTGCTGACCAAAGCTGCAACGAACCAGTGCCTTACATTCTGTGACCCAGGACTGGGTCGTGACCCACTATTTGAAAACCACTGTGCTAGGAGCTTTCTTTTCTCTACATGTGGGATGTGCTACTGATGTAATCTTTTAAAGACTTGTTCAAGCCATGTATCAAAGCCCTCTTCACCATGCAGTGCAATAGCATCCACTGTAAATATCCTCTGCTGTGATAAGGCACAATCTCTGAATGGGACTGCATAACCTTCTCTAATGCTTTCCCCAGAGCCTTTGCCAACTTATCGGGTGACAGAGTAGCACCCAGGGATGGGTCTGAGAATTAAAGCTCAACAAGCCCTTCATAGCTGCCAGAATCTAAGAATCTTTGCCCCCTCTTTCTCCAAGAGAGCCAACGTTTTCTTTAAAAAATCTATACGCGGATAAATGGGGGGCTGGGCAGGAGAGAGGAAGGGGGTTGGCATCCAGAGATTACAGATTTCCACAAGCTGTTTTCCCCTGCTTTCTCAGTGGAAACCTACAGGTGCTCCATTAAGGCTGGCAGCTCACACAGTGCTGTGTAATCCTCCTCCTCCCTTCTAAAGATGAACCCACACACCTTGCACTTGCCCAGGTACATTACAGCTACCTGCAAGGTGGTCTCAGCAGTGCCCTCATTGTAAGCTTCAGCTACACGCAGGCTAAAGGGCTTGCTTGGGATCTATGCATTCTTCTGTACCAATCTTCTAACACCTACTCTGCCATAATGCCAATATAAATTTCCCCAAATACAACAAAATGATCCTTTCCCTAATTAGTGGGCTAGCCCAAAACTCTGCTTGCAAGGGCTACTAACTCAGAGATCCCCAAAATGTAACCTTTTCATAGGGTGCCCACGGCAGCAACAAGGGCTGGATTCATTCTGTCTAGTGGTTCTTTCTCTAAAAATAAATAAACCTATGGCTGGAGTCCCCACTTAGCATGATACTCTAATTTCAAACTCTGGGAAATTAAAATAAAACCTGGCTAGTCACCTTTGCAGGTGGTTCTAACCCACTCACAAGCATGCAGCAATCCCTTGGGAACATGAAACACAAGTAACTTTTTATTTGGGGAAGAGGGGAAATCCAAGGAACCTAAAAACCCTGATATATTGACATACAAGAAAGTGAGCAACCCAAATCCAGCATTAACAGTTTGATCATCCCCCACAGTTCCAAATAAAATTTTTCCAGTTTATGAAGATTACCATTCTTAGTCCCACCACAACCTCCACTCACCTAAAATTCCACCCATGCGTCCACTTAGACTCAGTGATAGTAAAAGAGCATCAAGGGATGGTTTTCCTCTGCCAGTATGCTCTAGTCCAGAAAGAACCACACTGCCAGGACCTGCTCTTATGTGCAGCTTCTTGGTCCAATTTATGATATAATTTCTGCTTCTGGTGGGCTGGGGCACTGAAGGGGCATTTCAGTGCTGCTGCCTTTTGTCAGACCTCACCATGAAATCAAATATGCACAACCATTCCAGTCAGACCTCACTGTAAAGTCAACTGTGCATCGCTGCTTCCACTGTGATCTGGTCCAGTCCCACAAATTCATTTCACAGAAAGTGTAGAATCTCCAAGTGGGGAACCCAGAGCAAAACTGGGTTCTTTAACTGGACTTCTAAACAGAATCCCTGCTCCTGGGACACAGTCCTTTTCCTCTACCTCTCTATAGAGCTGGGACTCCATTACCAAACCAAAGTCACCTTCAGGGTGGTCACCTCATTCCAGGACATATACTGCATAATTCCTTTACCTTTTCATAAATACAGTAAAAATAATAATCTTATCATTTATACAATCAAAACAAACAAATTCCAATCAAAGCAACAAAAACTCTGTAGGTGGAATTATGCGTAAAGAAAAGGTTAGTTTCTATGTAATTGAAGCTGGACAGTGCTGGCTTTCCCTGTCTCACCTATAGAAGAAAAGAGAGAGTTGTGCCCAATCATGTCTTGTGGCACTGGAGCTTACACAATTAATAAAATATTGCTAGGAGGTTTTTTTTTGCTTTGCAGGTGTCAATTAGCAACATCAAGAGAACATTCAAGAGTCCTTTGCATGTTCAGAGTCTTAGTGAAGAGAAATTTTATGTTGTGTCTCTTACAATTGTCACATTGCTTATAGACACAAACACACGTATGCCTCTGCCTCCCTCATCCTTCCCAAAACATTTAAGCAAAATTGTCAAGCAACTTGCACACTGTTACATACACACACAAACTGTGTTAAAAGAACATTAAGGTTGCAAAGTCAAGTACTCAAAGTTAGGAAATGCCCAAATTAAGATGGCCTTCATTCAGTACTATTGCTTATATGCATTGATACAATCTTTAATTTCACAATCACATATTTCTCCCACCCCTCCCCCAAAGGGCAACAATCATGCTGCCTGAGGGGCAAACTGTCAAGAAGCCCAGAAAAGACTCCAAACTGGGTCTGTAATTAGATTTCACCAACCCAGTAACAAATATGAACTCTTAAACCACTAAAACGTTCTTACCATGGAGTCACAGACAGTCTTCTTGGGCATTCCAGTCTACTTTACCACCCAGGCAAGCTGGATGTAGTGATGGTTGGTTGTCATACCACAAAAGATCACAAAATATTCAGGTTGCTCCCAATCCCAAGAGATCAGTCACTTACTCCAGGTCACTTGGCTTTCACATCAATAGGGTTGCCATCTTTCTAATTACTGGTAACCAGATCCCCAAGATCCCATCCCCTGCTCTGCCTCTTTCCCCCAAGGCCCACCCCTGCCAAGCCTCTTCTCCCAGCTCCTGCCCCTTGTTCCAACTCTTTCCTCAAGACCCTGTCTCCATCTCTCGCTCCTCTACCCACCTCCCCTCGTTGCTGCCTGGATCATCTCCATCCCCTCACCCCAGCTGGGCACCCTCTGCTCTGGGGCTAGGATGGGAGCTGCTGCAGCCTGTCAAGGAGCCTGCCTGCAGATGAGAAGTGGTCCTTACTGAGCAGGGCCTGGTGTGGGTTAATGATCTGGCGACTCCCCTGTCACACAGTAACCGGACTTTTGGTGTCAGTCACTACATCTGACCAGACACTCTCAGGTTCCCTTTTTGACTGGAGTTTCAGGTTGAAAACCAGGCACTTGGCAACCCTAAATGGCAAGTGCAACACAGAAGCCAAAAACTGGAGCATCTGGGTAAAATCCAGAAAGGTTGCAACCCTACACACCAAAGTCAATGCTTGTAGCCAATCCTATAGTAAACTAAGAAAAGAAATGACAGAGTTATTACAAGATTAAAGCAGGCAAACATATACATAGATAGTTTCAAAAGGTGACAAAGTTGCAGTAATCTGTTAGCTCTGACTGTCTTTTAGGACTAATCCAGGTTGACCATGGGGATCTCTGCTTCCATTTCATAGTTCTGGCCCTGTGAAAGTCCAAACAGCAACAGAGATGAAAAATTTTCTTGCTGGCTATTTTTATTTCCTTCTTCCAGAATTCAAGCTAATGGGATAAGCCCTTTTGCACATAGCCTCTTCATAGGTGTAAGGGGCAGTTAACAAAGTCTTTGTATTGTGATGTCTTACAATGACCTATTTAATTTTGATAGGTCTTATTGATAGGCAGAAGAGGATCCCTCCTGACTGGGCTCACAGTTTCAAAGCAAAACAATTTTTTTTACAGTTATAAAGCCAAAACTTAAATATTACCTTATGATGTGTGATAAAAAAATTATAAGCAGGATTATTGCATGCAGCAATTTACAAGCATTTCATAGAGTCTCAACATGGTTGTAAATCCAATATCCAACTGAACCGTACTAACACAGGTGAGCTGGACTGGTTTCCAGCAATGAATTTATCCATACTTGGCTGAGGCCTAAAGCCTTGGCAAGAGCTGGCACCTGGACTGCCAGCATCACCACCACTATGTCATTCAGAGCACAGGTTGGACAGTGCTCATTTAATGAGCTTTTCAGTATTTTGTTTTCTCCTCACAATACATGGGTGCTACTTGAGTTCAAGGGCCACAGCATGCCACCTTGAGCCATCCAGTTGCTCTGACACCACACTGCATGCAAATGCTCTGTCTTACAACAGAGCCCCAGTCCTGCCACATGTGCGCAAATGATTCCCTCTGGCTCATCAACTTGGCTGGAACCTCATTGCAGATCCAGTGAATAACTTTTCAAATATTTGTGGCACCTTATAGACTAACAGACGTATTGGAGCATGAGCTTTCGTGGGTGAATACCCACTTTGTCGGATGCATGTCGGATGCTGCTTTTACAGATCCAGACTAACACGGCTACCCCACCGATACTTTTCAAATATTGCTTTCCCAAAATAGAGGCAGGGGTGCCAGGCAGAAGCTGTGATCAATCCCGAGCAGGTGATATCAGTTCGGGGAGGATTAGACCCGTAGTTTGAACCCTAAGTGTGAACAAAAAATGTTATAAGAACCATAAAAATCGATGTCACCTGACTTTTTTTATTTTTAGTATCTTAGCACGGTATCTTAGAAATCCCTTGCACAAACAACTTCAAATTTGGACCATTAATTCTGCCCCATATCCCCTTGAGGCATAGCAATCCAAGTAAGTTAGAGTTGCAGTACATACTGCAATGGAAAACACAATAGGTATGTCTAATCAGCACAGTTTAATATTGTTATGCACATTCATCTGAGTCAGTTTATAATAGGCACAAACATCACTTATTGTATCTGCTGTTTGAAGAGTTTTGAAAATGAGCACCATTATAATCTGATGCCATTTTAGCTATCTACTCATTATCCACCACTCCCACTTCAAGACCATCTGATTCCCCATCCCCTTCCTGTTCTACGAGAGTAGTGTGAGATGCTATATGTGATACTCCATGAGACTCAAGCTCAGATCCATTGGTCCAGAACTAGAGGTCATATAGAGGTCTTAGTTAACCAGACTGAGTCCATGGTTGAAGGGAGCATGCACAAAGGTTCACAAATTTGCAGATAATTGGCCTCTTTCACCCCACTGATCTGAGTGAGGTGAAAGAGGCCATTTTTGCTTTGAATGACAAGTAAGACAGCCAGCCTGCATCTCTGACAACAATAGCAGATGAAGTCACACTAATGGCTACCTGGTAGTTCCAGTTGGGTTTCTGAGACCTTGTCCTCTGGACAGATGTCTTGATAGTTCATGGACTTCATCCTCCATGTCTTGCTCCTCACTGGGAGGTATTCCATGTTGCATTGCTATATTATGAAGAATACAGCATGACAAGAATATTTTATTAACCTTTCTAAAGCTACACTGTAGCATGTCACCTGACAGATGGAGATACCTTCCCTGCATCATTAGGATGCCAAAGGCTCTCTCTATTACTGTTCTGGTGGATTTGTGAGCACCATCATGAGATCTTTGGATTGCATCGTAGGGGCAGACAATTGTTGTCATGATTTAGGGAGGGAAAGAGTATCTTCTATTTCCTGTGAGAAGCAAATGTAAGATAAGATCAGAATGTACATATCATTGAAGTTTATTGCAGCTAATGGAAGGAACTCTGCTAATTGGAGAATGGGGATCCTTTAATGGAGGAAAAGAATGCATTTCTTACCTTTCTAGCCACGAGTCCTGTGGGAGCTCCCCGACAATGATATGCCTGGAGGTGCCAGATGTAGGAGTCATGGCACAAGCCTGGGAACTTGGTCACCACATCCATGAATATCAAGCACACTTTGAGGCTAATCATCATGTTCACTGAGTAGACCTTATGCCTGTTGATGTAGGTGTCTGCATGGTCTGCCTAGGTTCTTCAGGACAATATATGTGTTATCCACAACTCCCAGATACAGTAGGATGCTTGCAATTTCATATTCCTCTGCTGAGTGTGCCTATCACCGGGGAAGTCTATGTAGTACAATGTGTCTCAGGTACCGAATACAGGAACTGTGAACTGACTGGCACATCTAGTCTGTTCTATAACTCTCTTAAATGATCCAATGGTCAGGATTCCAAGTGCAGTGATGACCCTGAAGGGTACGGAAAGGGCATGGCTTCTTAGTGTCACAGATGTGAGCTCATCATTTAGTAGATCACAAAGGTTTTGAAATGAACTCCTGGTGGAGCCTGTACCTCTGTATGAAAACTTACTCAAAGAAGCTGAGGAAGCTGCTACAGGGCTGGTAGGTGCAAAGGTGGATGTATTGGTATCTTCTTTGATCCACCACCTTGCACTTCCCTACATTCTCCTCCATCTCTATGATCTGCTCTATTACAAACTAATTCCACATGTCTTCCTGATCGCCAGTCTCTCCCCTCCCACTTCTGCCCACAAGTAGCCCTCCCGGCACTCTGGCCTGCCTACCCAGCTATCCCTGCTCCACTCTACCTATGTTGCCCCTATATTCTAACCTTATCTCTCTAACTGCTCCACTAACCTCCAGTCCATTATCCTGACAAGCTAACCTGCAACTTACATACTTATTTCTCTTGCTCTCTAAATGTCTGTCTTTCTAGCTCATGCTCCATCTCTTTGGCTCTCTCATATTTGCCATGGTTTCCTGTCCCATCATGCTCTCATTTGAAATTATATTATCCTGCTGATCAACCAGTTGTACGTGGCTCTCCTGATGCAGGTCATAGCAGGTTAGGCATGGTGCTGACAGGCCTATTGTGATGCTCTGTACCTTGGGGGAAACACCGAGCATTGCCATGTTCATCCTTGTAAAATGATTGTGTGGTATCCAATGCAAAGTTTGTCATGTTGGGTGTCTTTGGAAGGCTTATGATGCACTGAGCATTATTGTTATAGTGACGTTACAGTAATGTTATAGGTTATAATTTCATGTATATAGTTATGAGGCTGAAAATGTGTCTTCATGGATTAAAATAAGACCAGGCAAAAACTCTCCAAGAGAAGAGAGGCAGTTCAGACCTCATCAGGGCAGCAATGAGACAAACCAAGCCCAGCATCACAGGGACAAAGGACGATGGCCTAGGCAGCAACAAAAGAATCTGTTTGACTCTTGAGTGAGTCACCCCCCTCCCTTTGGTCAGTTTGGAACTGTGATGGGGTAATGCTCACCTGACTCTGAAGGGGGAGGACAAAGCCAAGAGGGAAGAAAGAACATGATAAAAGGGAGAGACCTTTGCCATGCTCTCTCTCTCTTCCACCTACATCTACAGACACCACATCAAGCGACTGAAGTGCTGATCAAAGGAGAGAGCCTGGCTGAAATGCTACCAGCCATCCTGCAGAGAGAAGCATCTAAGTTCATAAGGGCATTGAAAGTGTTAAGATCTGCTTAGAATGTGTTTTGCTTTTATTTCATTTGACCAAATCTGACTTGTTATGCTTTGATTTATAATCACTTAAAATCTGTTTTTCATAGTTATTACATTTGTTTGTTTATCCTACCTGAAGTAGTGCATTTGGTTTGAAGCATGTCAGAGGCTCCCCTTGGGATAACAAGCCTGTTACATATCAATTTCTCTGTTAAATTGGCTCAAGAGATAGTCTCTCCACCCCAAAGGATACCTGAAAGAAACTGGAACAAAGGACAGTAACCACAGGGGGTGTGAGTGATTGCTGGACCAAGACTAAAAGGACACTAGTCTGTAAAAGGAAGCTTACTGGAACACCTCTGAGGGTGAGGTTTTATACAGTATACAGCATTAGGCATAGACTTGTGTGTTCTATTTTATTTTGCTTGGTAATTCACTTTGTTCTGTCTGTTACTACTTGGAGCCACTTAAATCCTACTTTTTGTATTTAATAAAATCACTTTTCACTTATTATTTAACCCAGAGTATGCATTAATGCTGGAGGGAGTGGCGAGCAAACTTCCGTGCATATCTCACTATCAGTGTTATAGAAGGCAAACAATTTATGAGTTTACCCTGTATAAGCTTTTTGGATTTATTTGGGGTTTGGACCCCATTGGGAGTTGGGCATCTGAGTGTTAAGGACAGGAACACTTCTTAAGCTCCTTTCAGTTAAGCCTGTAGCTGTTAGGGGATGTGGTTCAGACCTGGGTCTGGGTTTGCAGCAGTCTAGTGGGTCTGGCTCAAACCAGGCAGGGCACTGAAATCCCAAGCCGCCAGGGCAAGAAAGCAGGGGCAGAAGTAGTCTCAACACATCAATTGGCAGTTCCCAGGGGGTTTTTGTGATCCAACCTGTCACATCAACATTCACTTTCATCCCAAATTTTGAAAAAAAATGGTTTGGAAAGTTGAAGCATTTCATTTCACACATTTGATTGAAATGAAACATTTCATTTCAGTTTTTTGAACTAACCAGTTCAAACATTAAACTGCTTTTACTCATTATGACTTATTTCTTCATGGGAGTTTTAGTTTGGGAGTCTGGTGCCCCTATTCTCCCCCATGGACCAAGCTCCTTGTCTGGACCCCTTCTTCCATGATGCACCATGCAGAGCTTGCCCAGAGAAAAATCTGCATTATATTATGGAAGATGTGTTGCTTCAGGGAGCTCAGCCCATTGGAGAGAATGGGAGCCTGAACTACCATTCTCACAAGATAATGCGCTGATAGTGATATGCAGTTTAGCATTTTATGGAACTGATTTGAAACAAAATATTTTTGGTCATGTCAACAAATGAACTATTTGGATTTGGGTCAAATTGACCAGAAACAAAATATTTCATTTTGATTTTTCTGATGAAAAAAATCATTTTTTTCAGGAAAATTGAGATTTTCATGTGGAATATTTAAATTTTGCAGAAACAACATATTCCATCAGAAAATCATTGTGATGGAAAACTCTTCACTGGCAATAATACTGAGTGATCTTAGTTCTAGTAAGTAGTCCAAAAAGTAGAGAGAACTTCCTTGCAGCTATTTCAATAGTAATGGCTAGGAATGAATCTATGTACAGAGCACTGATCTTATTGACATAAAGAACAAGTACTTGTGGAACCTTAGAGATTAACAAATTTATTTGGACATAAGCTTTCATGGGCTAAAACCCACTTCACTGGATGCATGCACTAGAAAATACAGTAGGAAGATATATTTATAGACAGAGAACATGAAAAAAATGGGTGTTGCCATACCAACTATAACAAGAGTAATCAATTAAAGTGGGCTATTAGGAGAAAAAAAAACTTTTGTAGTGATAATCAGGATGGCCCATTTCCAGCATTTGACAAGAAGGTGTGTGTAACAGTAGGGGGAAAATTAGCATGGGGAAATAGTTTTTACTTTATGTAATGACCCATCCACTCCCAGTCTTTATTCAAGCCTAATTTAATGGTGTCCATTTTGCAAATTAATTCCAATTCTGCAGTTTCTTGTTGAAGTCTGTTTTTTAAGTTTTTTTGTTGGAGTATTGTGACTTTGAGGTCTGTAATTGAGTGACCAGGGAGGTTGAAGTGTTCTCTAGAGGAGGTTTTGGAATTAATTGATAAACTCAACATTAACAAGTCACTGGGACCCGATGGCATTCACCCAAGAGTTCTGAAACTCAAACGGGAAGTTGCAGAACTATTAACTAAGGTTTGTAACCTGTCCTTTAAATCGGCTTTAATACCCAATGACTGGAAGTTAGCTAATGTAACGCCAATATCTAAAAAGGGCTCTAGAGGTGATCCCGGCAATTACAGACCAGTAAGTCTAACGTCGGTACCGGGTAAATTAGTCGAAACAATAGTTAAGAATAAAATTGTCAGACACATAGAAAAACGTAAACTGTTGAGCAATAATCAGCATGGTTTCTGTAAAGGGAAATTGTGTCTTCCTAATCTATTAGAGTTCTTTGAAGGGATCAACAAACATGTGGAAAAGGGGGATCCAGTGGACAAAGTGTGCTTAGATTTCCAGAAAGCCTTTGACAAGGTCCCTCACCAAAGGGTCTTACGTAAATTAAGCTGTCATGAGATAAAAGAGAAGGTCCTTTCATGGATTGAGAACTGGTTAAAAGACAGGGAACAAAAGGTAGGATGCTTGATAGAGATCTTGTAGGTGTTTGTCTCTGTCTGAGGGATTGGAGAAAATGTGGTTGTATCTTAGAGTCTGTCTGTAGACAATGGATCGTGTGATGTGGTCTGGATGAAAGCTGAAGGCATGTAGGTAAGTATAGCAGTCAATAGATTTCCGGTATAGGGGAGTGTTTATGTGACCATTGCTTATTAGCACTGTAGTGTCCAGGAAGTGGATCTCTTGTGTGGACTGGTTCAGGCTGAGGTTGATGGTGGGATGGAAATTGTTGAAATCCTGGTGGAATTCCTCAAGGGCTTCTTTTCCATGTGTACAGATGATGAAGATGTCATAAATGTAGCGCAAGTAGAGTAGAGGCGTTAGGGGGCAAGAGCTGAGGAAACATTGTTCTAAGTCAGCCATAAAAATGTTGGCATACTGTGGTGCCATGCGGGTACCCATAGCAGTGCTGCTGACTTGAAGGTATACATTGTCCTCAAATATGCAATAATTGTGGGTGAGGACAAAGTCACAAAGTTCAGCCAACAGGTTTGCCATGATATTATCGGGGATACTGATCCTGATGACTTGTAGTCCATCTTTGTATGGAATGTTGGTGTAGAGGACGTCTACATCCATAGTGGCCAGGATGGTGTTTTCTGGAAGATCACCAATGGATTGTAGTTTCCTCAGGAAGTCGGTGATGTCTCGAAGATAGCTGGAAGTGCTAGTAGCATAAGGCCTGAGGAGAGAGTCTACGGAGCCAGACAATCCTGCTGTCAGGGTGCTAATGCCTGAGAAGATGGGGTGTCCAGGATTTCCAGGTTTATGGATCTTGGGTAGCAGATAGAATACCCCTGGTTGGGATTCTAGGGGTGTGTCTGTGCAGATTTGTTCCTGTGCTTTTTCAGGGAGTTCCTTGAGCAAATGGTGTAGTTTCTTTTGGTAACCCTCAGTGGGATCAGAGGGTAATGGCCTATAGTATGTGGTGTTAGAGACATAGTGTTATTTTATGGTGTTATTGACACAGTCATGTACTATAAAATGCTCATGGTGGTAAATAACTGGAAGATTGGTGCCTGAAAAAAAAGGCACCTAAGGTGCATAGGCATGACAAGGCAGTGCCTATCATTCTAAAAGACAGCACCTAAATAGGGGCTTTAGGTGCCTATCTGCATTTTGAGCACCTCAATATCTTTGTGAATCTTTCCCTGGTCACTAGATGCGGGATACTTTAGTAAAAGACTAGGTGAGGTTTCTGATCAAACAAAATAAAAATATATTTTCATCAAGTGAAAACACCTTCACCTTAATCTTCATGTGATTGTAATAGTGACTTCACTTTAGTTACAACAGTATGTTTGTTTTAATGATGTGATAGAATTCTTTGGATCAGTCTATCTGGGTGTTAGAATTATTGGTTCTCTTAGGCACCTGCCCTGACTAAAGGAAAAGACCATTTGCTTCCTCTCTTTGCCTTCTCCAAAAAAATTTTTTTTAAAGTGGGGAAAGGGTAGGAAGCCAGGCAGAAATAGTTGTGTGGGTCTGCCCCTGGGTGGTCCTGAGCTCCTTTAGGGAGGCATTTTGTAGGAGGGTAAGTCTGCCAACTTTGGTTCAGCAGAGTGATTAGGAGCCAGTTCTGAGCTGATGCTCAGTTTTGTGCTCACTTTGTGGCTGGGAAGGGAGTGAGTAAGGGAGAACTTGGCTATAAGTGGGTGTCCAGATTAAATGGTGCATAGTGTGTATATTTTATCTGCAAGGCAGTGTGCTCTGGGTTACAGATCTTTTATATCTTTAAGAAGACAGTTTTTGGGTCCTGATGCCATGTGGGCAGACCATGGAGCCCTATTGATGTTAGTGGGATTTCATGCAGACATAACAGTCCCCCTGCACAGATCTGCTTGTGGGATCAGGTCCTTAGTCAGCAGCAAAACTTAGAGTTGGAAACAGTCATTCTTCAGTAAGCAAATATTTTGTCTTCCTAGCTGTAAGAATTTCTGAGCATCCTTCAGAGAATTCATCTATTGCCTGGAATGTGCTGAGTTCTAAGGCTGGCTGTAAAATCTAAAAGTGCTAACTTCAGAAACAATTACAGAGATGATCTGAAAGTACAATTGCTGGAAAAGCTAATGGGCCATAGGGTGTTCTGTTCAGCAGAGCTGGTTGGCAAAATGTGTTTGTGCTGTTTCAATTGTTAATTAGGAGGAAAGAGTTTCCTGAGGATTAGATTCATTGTAGGGATTTAATTCAATACTGAGTCTTGCCAGTTTCCAAAGGGAGTGGAAACTGCTTTTTTGAAGTAATGCAAAGTGCCTGCTCTGCTTTTTGCCACCTTGTCACCTAGTCCTCTTTGGAAAGATTGTGACTTGTGAAGGTCACAGTGAGTTGGGCACAGTGCCATGAAAAACAGGGCATGGTACTTTGACTATCAAAATATACAATGGGCTCTTCAACTTACCAGAGAAAGGTATAACCGGATCTAGTGGCTGGAAGTTGAAACTAGACAAATTCAGACTGGAAATAAATAAGGCAGAGATTTTTAACAGAGAGGGTAATTCACCATTGGAACAATTTTCCAAAGGTTGTGATGGATTCTCCATTAATGGCCATTTTTAAATCAAAGTTGGATGTTTTTCTAAAATATGCTCTCAGAATTTTTTTGAGGGAGTTCTTTGCCTTGTGTTATACAGGACATCAGACTAGATCACAATGGTCCCAATGGCATTGGAATCTATTAATCTATTCCCCTGTTCCAGGAGTTCTCAAACTGGGGGTTGAGACCCCTCAGGGGGTCACGAGGTTATTAAATGGGGGGTTGCAAGCTGTCAGCCACCACCCCAAATCCCGCTTTGCCTACAGCATTTATAATGGTGTTAAATATAGAAAAAAGTGTTTTAATTGATAAGGAGAGGGGTCACAGTCAGAGGCTTGCTATGTGAAAGGGGTCACCAGTAAAAAGGGTTGAGAGCCACTGCCCTCTTCTATTAGATCACACTGCTTTCCCAAGATCATACTGTCCCTACATTAGTTGTGCTTTGGGGTTACTTCTCTATGGCTACAAGAATAGCTGCTCCCATCCTCAAAGTGACAAGACAAATCAGCTTTGCTGCATTGTTCTCTGAGGATGATACTGAATATTTATTGTTATGAGTACTCATGACAGTAGATTTTCAATGTGTTTTTAGCAATCCTGGAGTAAAGCAGCATCACCCCTTTTTGGCTTGACCAGCGAGTCAAAGTTAGGGGTTCTGGGAACATTCCAGTTGGGAGTAGAAATTGATGATGGAGTCTGGTATTTTCTTTGTTCGTTCCTTGTAAATAAAGACTGCATCCAAGTGCTGCTTCTCCGAATGGCAAAAGTAGTTTTTTAGCTTACAGGCCCAAGCTTCTTTTCAGCCAGCATTCCCAGGCCAGAACCTCTCTCATTAAGACCTTGTCTACACTGCCACTTACAGCACTGAAACTTTCTTCACTCAGGGATGTGAAACCCCTCCCACGCCGAGCAATGCAAGTTTCAGTGCTGTGAAGTGGCAGTGTAGACAGTGCTACAGCACTGGGAGCTGTGCTCCCAGCACTGGTAGCTATTCCCCTCGCAGAGGTGGTTTTATTACAGCGCTGGGAAAGCTCTCTCCCAGTGCTGGAGCCGCAACTACACAGCCACGTTATAACGTCGGCTGTGTAGACATACCCTAGGTTACTCTCAGGGTCACACTGTGCTTATAGGCTGGTGTTTGTCTTTCTTGCTGTCTGCCTTTCTCTGGTTTTGTGTCTTTCCTTCCTTCCTTCCTTCCTTCCTTCCTTCCTTCCTTCCTTCCTTTAGTTTTAGGTGGGGAGCTCATTAGTTTATCCTTACAATTATGTTAATTGAAAGGTGTGTTCACACCCATTAGTCACACTGAGGTTCTCTCTCCCCCGTAACAAGGTCTCACCCAACTCTTAACACTCCCTGCCTCAGCTCAGTTTTGCTCATAGTCCAAAGGAGGCCTAAAATGGTCACACCGTCTCAGCAAGAAAAGAAATAATTTTACAAAATACAATTGATACAAGGTGTCTGTCAAGACGTTTTCACATCACCAACCCAAATTGATTTTTATGCTCACCCAAATCCCTGTGGGACTGTTGCTCCCTGATGGTCTTTCAGTCACCAGTGAGGGGTCCCTTTCAATTAGCCCCTGAGAAATGCCTGTTGTTTCTGTGGAATTCACTCTCTGAGGCAGACCCTGTCCATTGTTCTAATGGGGAATTCACCTCTAAAAATTTTCCAGCCTTGACTTTCAGATTGAGGGGAGTTGCAGAGTGCGTGGAGTGGGGAGTGGGGGCAGCAAAACTGAAAATCTGTCCCCAAACCATAAGCACTAGCATCTGTTTCCAATAGGAAAGGGGGTTTGAAATATGGATAGGCCAAGACAGGAGCAGTCACAATAGACTTTTTCAATTCTGCACATGCTATATCAGTCACTTCCTGGTGTCTACTGAAATGGTTTCCCTTTCTCATTCTACCTACACTGTGGTTTTGCAATATTGGCAAACCCACCAATGAATCTTCTGTAATAGAAGCAGTGCCCTATAAAACGCTGTGAATCTTTAAGTGTCTGAGGAGTTGGTCAGCTTCTGTACAATATTAATTTTCTTTTTTTCAGTGGAAATTCCCTCCTTACTAATTGTACGCCCTACGTAAATTACCTCTTTTTGAAACAACCCATATTTTTTTGGTTTCAGTTTCACATTGGCAGCCTTCAGCTTATCACAGAGCATTTGTAAATGTTTTAGTTCCAGCTCAAATGTTTTACATTGCACCCAGATATCATCTAGGTCATTAGTTTTCACCTTTTTTCATTTTTGGACCCCTAACAAATTTTGAATGGCGGTGCAGACCCCTTTGGAAATCTTACACATAGTCTGCGGGCTGCCAGGGGTCCACAGACCACAGGTTGAAAACCACTGATCTAGGTATAACAGACAGGCTAAGAGGGGCATACCATGTAATACTCTCTCCCTTAGCCTCTCAGGTATGACTGGTGCATTGCAGAAGCCAAAAGTCATCACTTTAAATTGACAGAACCCTTGTTCTGTTGTGAACGCAGTTTTTATCCTGTCTTTTGGATTCACTTTTCACTTTTAAGATCCAGTGTGGAAAAAAACAGATAGAACGTGCTACCACATCCAGGGTGTCATCTACTTGTGGTAATGGATAAGAATCTTTAAAGTGACTTCAATAATTTTCTTTTAGTAATTTTCTATAGTCCACACAGAATCCAGTGTTTCCATCCTCTTTCTTAACCAGAACTTCTTGATAAATTTCCCCAGTGGTCTGTAGTGCCTCTTCCCCCTTTGCTACTGGTAAATTGTGATGTGGCCATTTAATGAGTTGGTTTTGCCCAGTATCAATCTTGTGCTGGACCAGCGCTGTACAGCCTATATTTTTGTTGGATTGGGAGAACAAGTCTTGATTCAGAAAGTCATTAATCAGAAAGTATTTTAGACCATCTTGCTCTTCCTCATTTAAGTATACAGCACTGCACTAGAACAGCTCCAGCAGAAACTCTGGGCACTCACCTTCACCCCCTTCCTCTTCGTAGTTTTCCTTGTGCCAGCATTTACCAGATCCACCAGTTCACATTCTGCAACCACGGTTCCTTTTGTTACTATTGCTTGTCAGAAACATTCAGCAAATGAACAAGGATCAGTTCTCATTTCAGATTCACGGGAGATTTACCAGCTAAGATTCCCTTGAGACCCTGGGTCTTAAAACTGGCTTCAGCCACTCCCCATCTTTCCCTTGCTAAAAAGTTACCACAGAATGCGGCTGTTATAATGGTTTCTCCCCTGGGGGCAGGCCAACTCGTACACTGCAAATCAATTGCCTACAAATAATTTGCCTCACCTGGGCCATATATTTAAAGGGAATTTCCACAGATAAATTCCTAAGACATCTTTCCTGACATTTATTGCACAGTTATTAGCCATAATTAAATCCAAGCCAGTTATTAGCTCAGCCACTCCTCCAGAAGTCCAGTCTTCAAACCTAATTTTCCCAAGTGTTGGACAGGTAACCTTACCCCAGACACTCTCCCCATTTGAGACCAATTAGGTTGTTCACTTTTGGATCACCGATTCCCTAGCCTTTTTAGCATGTCATGGTTAACAATTTATGTCTGAGCCAGTGTCATTCACCACTGTGCATGTTAAAGATCCTGTTGTTCGCTCAACAACCAAACCACTTCTGTTGTTTAACTGCCAGACCTAAACAAAAACTGTGGGGTTGATCCTTGTACCGGCAACTTTGTGTTTCCCGGTTTCCTGACCTGGGAAAGCAGCTTTTCACTAGATACTTATCACATTGTTTTGGCCTTCCTTAAATGTATTACAATCCTTTTTGTGGCCAGGTTTCTCATAGTACCTGCATTAAATTGAACTGTCTTCTTTAATTTTTGCATCATTGCCAGCTTCCATTGCTTTGCAAACTAAATTAATCATTTGTTCTAGTCAAGCTATATGGTCATGAAGCAGATTAGAATCCCCTCTTTCATCATACATATCAGTAAGATCCCTTTTTTCTCAACATTTACTGATTCTCCCCCCAAAAAATTCCTAGGTTTTTGAAAAAGCCAGAATTTTGAGTTTACTAATTTTTCTCATCTGATATTTTGGCTTTTTCAGGACCTGGGGATTTTTCTCATGGGAAGCATGCTGAAGGATTGGTGGGTTCTGTCCAGCCTGGAGGATGGTACTTATGAGGTGCTGCCTTCTGCTCCCACATTGAACCCAGCCCTTCAGTATGGCCCTGTTCGCTTCCTCTGTTTGGGGGCAGGGTGAGCAAGAAGGGCAGGGAGCCAAGACCACCCAGATGCTGCAGGGAGTGGAAGGATTCCTCAGCTGCCACATGGTGAGTACCCCCCAGCTGCTGAGGGGATCAGACACCCTCCCCTGCTCCTGGCCTCCATGAATACTAGGCATCTCCTATCCCCTACCCTTTATTTTCAGTTTTTAGAGATTTTTTACCTATTTTTAAACAAAACCTGATAAATTCCCAGGAAATTAAAAATAAATAAATAAATAATGAAGGGCCTTATATATATTAGACACAGAGCTGTACTTACAGAGCTTATGACAATCAACTTCCATCTTCTTCACCAGCAGCTGCTTTCTCTTCTGGTGAAGTGCTATGACAAAAGATTCAAGTTCTGTGGTAAATTCCACAGTGTCTCAGAGTGTCTTTGGCCTCCTTTCACTGATCAAGTCCAAGTCCAGTTGTGCAACTACAAATCTGTCCATCACCAATGTATCCCAAAATGCCTCAGGGGTATCTGAGAATGCCAGGAGCACAGGGTGCAGGTTTTTTCTTTTCCTCTCCTTCTAGATCTTAGCTGTGCACTGTCTAGCAGACTGATGGCTAGTTCCAAACCACATTTCAAGATCTGGATAACTTAGTTTCCTTCCTGGGGATAAATTCTTCAGGAAGGTCAGAGCTGGGCCATTCAAGCTGGCTGCTAGTAGTCTTCCTTTTCTGTCCATCTTCCCAGCCATTCATCTGAGCTATAATGTTGAAACAAGCCAGACAAGACTCCCAGGAAGTTTTCCCCTCAAACATGATGGACTTTTGCATTATTTGAGCTGTAACATCCTGACCTTTCTCCCCTGGGTTACAGATGGGATAGAAAACTGTTGTCAGTGTCTGGTCTTACCCAGGTTTTCTGGCTGGCTCAATGCCTCATCCAGACAGTTATCTTCCACTGTAGTCTGTGACCCTTTGGTTTCCTTCTGGAGCTGAATATTCAGCTCTAAGTCCTTGCTGCAGCTCACCTCTGTTAACAAGTTCCAAGTGGGCTGAAGTGTGCTTGATTTCCACTATTTTGTGGAAAACTTCTGGTCTATGGCAGTCATGTTGTTGGTCACTTAATCAATCCATTTTACCATTCTAGCCTGGGAGTTTGGCTGCTGGTATTTCTAGTCTGTCCAGAAGTTGTGTAGTTGTTACTCCAGCAGAAATTTCACCTCTTCCTGCAAGTCATCTCTGAGCCTTTTCTGGTACACCTCCAGATGCTGCTTTCATTCCTTTCGTGAAGTGTCCAGCTCTCCTTTCAGATTTTGTTCTAATACCCTTTGCTTGTTTTAAATTCTTCTGGCCATTTTCGATGTCTGAAAACATCCCTATTATTAGTTCCATCTTGGTTCAACAGGAATACCAGATCGCAATCTGCCCCTTTTACCATGGATCCTGCTCCTCATACTGGTGTTACCACTTTTTGACCCCAGTTGCTAGTCAAAGTTAGGAGCCCTGGGGACATTGCAGTTGGGAGCAGAAATTAATGAAGGTGTCTGAGCTGGAGGACGCAGTTTGATGCAGTCCTGTTTATTTACATATAAAGTCCTACTTCTCCAAATGCAGAAGGAACCAAAGGCAATAGGAATAGTTTCGTAATTTATAGGCTCAAGCTTTTTTTCAGCTAGTATCCCTGACTGAGAATCTCTTTCTCTACGTTTTTCTCAGGGTCACACCATCCTTATAGGCTGCTGTTTGGCTTTCTTGCTGCCTCTGTCTCTCTCTGGTTGTGTTCCTCTTTTGTATACACCATCAGATACTTACCCAAAACAACTTAGCAAAACCTCATCCTCCCACACAGTCCAAAACTCCTGAGGAGGTTCATATAGCCTTTTGTCTTAGATGGGAATTTTGATTAATTTATCCTTATTATTACATTAATTGAAGGATGCATTCACACTCATCAATCTCAGTGAGGCTTTAACTCACCCATAAACAAGTTTTCACCAAGCTCGTAACAGAAGCTTTGAAAGCTGACCTTCAAACAGAATACAAGTTGGAGATGTGCTCTTTGATTACAATGAATAAGGTCTAAAAGTAGGATTTTTTAAAAAAAAAAGACATGGGGTTTTGTTTGTTTTGTTTTTGATCATTTCTTTTTGCTTGCTTTACATAAAAAAATTCAGGTCCTATCTGTCCTGGAAAATTCTCACCCTGTTTTCACTAGTAAACAATTTTTTCCTAAAAAGTGACTTAGCTTAAAATTTTCAAAAGTACCTAACACCTTAGCCTTCAATTAAGGTACAAGAGTTAACTATGTACAACCACTAAGCTCACCAGCGAGCCTTCCAGCACAATTAAGAAACAAAAAAATTGACATTTTTGATATACAGTGGAACCTCAGAGTTACGAGCACCGAAGTTACAAAATGACTGGTCAACCACATACCTCATTTGGAACTGGAAGTACACACCAGGTAACATCTGAGACAAAAAAATAAATAAATAGATAAATAAATAAGCAAATACAGTACAGTATTGTGTTAAAAGTAAACTATTAAAATTACAAAGGGGAAAGTTTAAAAAAAAAAAGATTTGACAAGGTAAGGAAACTGTTTCTGTGCTTGTTTCGTTTAAATTAAGATGGTTAAAAACAGCATTTTTCTTTTGTAGCTTAAAGTTTCAAAGCTGTATTAAATCAATGGTCAGTTATACATTTTTGAAAGAACAACCATAACATTTTGTTCAGAGTTACAAACAAACTCCATTCCCAAGGTGTTTGTAACTCTGAGGTTTTACTGTACCTAAAGTAAAATAGTAACAGTAAAATATCCTTATGCCTTCTTTCTTCATCATAAAGAATAAAAAAACTAATACTTAAAATCTTTTCCAGACTAAATCTTTTTCAAAAAGCCGTAAGACTCCACACCTATGAGATCAGAGGTCCCCAAAATGTGGTGTGCGCCCCCATTGGAGTAACATTCAGGGATGTGTGGCTGGGGCCTGTGTCATAATATAGAGAGAAGAGTAGCATAAAATCCCTCCTGGGCAGATGTACTGAATCGCCTTACCTGTAAGGGGTTAAGTAGGTCAAATAACCTAGTTGTCACCTGACCAGAAAGACCAAGGAGGAAAGAAGATACTTTCAAATCTAAAGGAGAAGGTTTTAGTTGTGCTCTCTCTTTCTTGTTCCCTCTCCGGACAGAGGCCAAGACCAAGCAGGTACAACATCTCCTGAAAATGTACCTGGAATAATAGATCTAAAACAACAGAAATTGTAAGTAGGCAAGGAAATGCATTAGATTATCTTTTAGTTTAGCTTGTGAATTTTCCTATGCTAGAGAGGTAGTTTTATTCCTTTTTTTGTGACTGTGAAGCTGAGCCAGGGGAAAATTCTCTGTGTTTTAAATCTTTTTATTTACCCTGTGAAGTTACCTTCCATCCTGATTTTGCCGGTGTGATTCTTTTTTTATAAAGAAAAAGTAAAAGTTCTTCTTTTAAGAACCTGATTGATTTTCAGCATCCTAAAAACAAAGGGTTTGGTCTGTGCTCACATTGCTAACCAGTTGGGATCCCCAGGAAAGGTGGTGAAGGGGTTTGAGGAGATATTTTGGGGGGATAGGGATTCCAAGTGACTATCCCCTGAATTTTTGTGTAAATCATTTGATGGTGCCAGCATACCATCCAACGACAACGAAAGGAATTTGTGCCTTGGGGAAGTTTTTAACCTAAGTTGGGAGAATATAAACTTAGAGGGTCTTTCATGCAGGGCCCCACATCTGTACCCCAGAGTACAGAGTGGGGGGAACCCTGAAAGCCAGGGTCAGCCCCCACCGGGGTTGGGCAGGGAGCACCACCTGCTCCACTCCTGGCCCCAGCTCCGGCTGCTGGCCCCACACCCCAAGACCTAACTGTAGTCCTTGTGCTCAGGGCTCTGTTCCTGGGACCCTGGCTGCCGGTCCCCAGCCAGGGCTCTGCTTCTGGCCCCGCCTCCAGCTGTGGACCCAGGCCTCTGCCCCCTTACTCCTGTCCATGTCCCGTCCATCCATCCCCCAGATCCACAGCCCCACTCTGGGCCTGGGAGGGGACGGACATGGACAAGGGTAAGTGGGGTGCAACTCTGGGAAGTTTGGGGACCACTGTATTCGATCCACTTTTCAAGTAATGTTTGTTTCACCATAAATAAACTCTATATTTAAGCTATTTTTTAAAAAGAAAGGAAGATACATTTAAGACTTCTAATTATAAAGAAATTTGTAAATGTATATACCTTAGGAGAAAGTTTTTCTTCTAGACACAGAAAAACTTTATAATTAACTACTCAATACAATTCACCTTCTGATTTTACTATAAGAATTGGCTTTTTATAGCTTACCCTTGTTTTGTCTTTACTAGGTAGCATGGAAGTTTTTGTGTATTGAATACTGGGTGATAGAAGCATAATATTAACTACTGTGATAAAGTTCCTCCTCTACCTTGGTGGGTCCTGCACTTATTTGGCAGATTTGCTCACCTCAGTGATCTTCCCCACAGTATGGGTCAACTTCTCCTGTGTCTGATCAGGAGCTGGGAGGTTTGGGGGGAACCCGGGCCCGCCCTCTACTCCGGGTACCAG